>NC_142034.1:87417787-87726077 GCF_982192425.1 Myodes glareolus
AAACAAAATTCCCTTGCCTGTCTCTTTGCTGAAACAGACATTTTAGTGCAGTCGTTGCCTGAGGAGAAGTGCCCTGGCTCTGAGCTGCTCACTGGGTTGAAGAGGAAAAGAAGGCTCTCTTTGGACCTGCCCTGGGTCATGCAGCCCCTCACAGGGAGACGTGGCGACAAAATCCAGAGCTATCTAGAGTCCAGTTGTTTTCTTTCCAAAAAAGAAAATAAACTACAAAAGCCTCTCTTTCTGCTAAGAATGACTTCTCCCTTGCTGCTGGCTGGACAAGCAATAGCTGCTTCAGGTATTCCTCATGGTTAAGTCTGATGAATTATAGAAATAGGTTACTTAGATATATTTTAAGAATCATAAGAACATAAAAAAGTCATATGGGATAAGACTTATAGTGCGTACTACTCAGTACTTTGTCTTTTATAGTAGCACCAGGGGACATGGTTGTGACATGATGATGCTTGCCCTTCGTAATATTGTCCTCAGAGGGGGCATCCCTAACTGGGGGAGATCTATCATCCAAGAATTTCTTGAAAGCCTTCTCGAACTCTCATTACATTTTTGGTTTGCACAACCTTAAGGCAGTGCTTTATATGGAATTGATCTTCTACTAGTCAGGACATGGGCTAAATAACCCTGAAGTCTTTTTAAAATACGATTTTAAGTATCATAAATCTTGGCGTATAAGTAGACACTGCAGGTGGAATGGATATATTGGCTCGCTGTGGAGACAAGAGTCTGAAATCAAGCCCCCTGTCTGGGTACGAATGCAGACTCTGTCCCTGTGTCCTCACTGTATGACCTTGAACACATTCTACTTTAGTAAACCTGCGATTTTTTCTCTCCTCTTGGACAAAGATGGTGATTTGGAAATTATCATGGAATTCATATGGGGAAAAAAACGAGCAAGGTAACAACCATAAACTATTTAACATAAGCTTGACCTGCATTGAAACAGCCCCTATTATTATCATTGTTCATACTGGCATTGTAGTGAGGGAGTAGATAGTTTTATCATGGCTATGAAACTCCTTCGCAAAAGTTGTCTAGTCCCAGTTCATATATTTTTTTTAAGTATTGGGAGTTGGAGGCACAACAGACTATGAGAGAGAGGGAAGTGATGCGTATACTTTAGAACTATTTAAAATTTTATGAGTAACAACTTGCTCTAGATAAGTCACCAATCTTTTAGAAAATCACAATTGAAATATCCTTGGTGAGCTTGAAATAAGAGTCCCGCATTGTGAACAGCAGAGATATGAACCAACCAAGTGAAAAAGGTTACATTCTATAAGGTCGCATTCTGCATTCTACCTTGGCATAAATTGATTCTGATATTTGGTCATCAGATTCCCTCAATTATTTTACTTTCTATTCCCCTAAAATACTCAAAACTCAAAAACAAAAGTAATAGAGTACATAATAACTCTCATATTCATAAAATGGGATTTTTTTTCCTGTCAAGTGGCCTCTCTCCTTTTTCTTAAATGTCTTAGTCTGCCCCGACATTTACTTTGCACAAGTAACAAAACTCAATTTTCATTGACATTATCTTCTAAATACAATCAGATCAAACTCGCCAGCATCTCTCTCAGTCCTCTACTGCCAGCTGATGATAGAGAATGGGGGTCCGCTCAAGCTTCCACTTCAGTAACCCCCAATTCCACGGCTGGAAATGTTCTGTGTCGTTCCCGCTAGGCCAGAGTCAGGGTAGTCACGAAAAGCCAGGGACGTCAGCGGGAAGACACAAGCTGTGGCGTTCGTCTTTAATTGGACTTTCCTCCCGCTGAGTGCAGGCACTCCGGAATGGTCCGTCTGTGAGGCTGGCCTCTACCCACTGCAGCCAGTGCCAACAGGGGTCCTCCGAAGCACACACTGATCATTTTCTCAGCGGCCTGAGCTTAAATCTGTGGGGAGAAAGTGAGGTGAAACTGTTAAGAAATGGTGATGAGCATTCACGATGTTCTAACTCAGTTCACACAAGTGTCAACTGCCTTTTGTGACACTTTCAACCGCAAGCTAAATCACTCCGTCTGCTTAGATTTGGTGACAAGTAGCGAGATCTGTTGTTCAAATGCTTGGCCTCTGAGTGACTTTCAACAGGGTTATGAAACTTTTTAAGCCTCAATTGCTTCACCTGTTAAATGGGAATGCCAATACTAATTGCATTTAATACTCTTATATTGAACTGTTACATATAAAAATTAAAGTATTTATGATTTAAATATTAACATAATAGATGAGGGCATTTACCTTAGTATAGTATACCTGGATATTTATATGTGGCTGGTATAAGGTATTAGCTTTTAAGGTATTAGTTTGTATCTGAAGACAGATACAAACATGTAATACACTTTTCATTTTACAGATTTTTATGGATCTTCAACTGTCTGTCTATATAAAGAGAACATGAAGTGTGCCTTTGAAAGATTTTAAAAATTTTAATAAAAATTCTACATACACTTGTTATGGCCATATAACTGAGAGGGGAAAACCCCGTTAAATTATCCGGCTTATCCCTTAGTTTGGGGTTGGATAGTTTCACATTGGATTTTCTACCAGTGTTCGTGTGAAACTGAAGGGGTCTCTAGAATGTGGAGCTTTCTGTCCTTACAACTGAAATAGTCTCAGGAAAGCTGGATGCGTGACACAAGAGTACACATTATCGCTACCAATAAATACTCAAAGACATCCAGATAGGGTGGTGATGTGCGACAAAAATATATAGCTCTTTTGTAAACTTAAAAGTACTTCCGTGAGAAAGTGTGGTGAGGGAGAGCGCTGTCCTTAAAGCTGTCTTCAGTCACAAAGTCAACCCACTGCCAAACCACTGCTGCCTGAAAATTAGATGCCCAAGTCTGGAGGGAGATGGGTTCTAGATTGGTTCAGTCATTCAGCATTGCCCGGTGTCTCCGTATTTAGAGCCACTCTGAGGATCCCAGACTTTAAGCTTTTTACCTTGGTATGAGAACATCCAACCGAGGACACGCAAGTCTGGCAGAGGGGCCACGTTGAGCATCTCTCTTCTTTCTTCAGAAAGGAAAATCATCCTCCGGGTCTCCCGGATTGCTTCCTTCTTATTTCATTAAACATTCATCCATCAGGCAAGCGCATGGTATCAGCAGATAATGATACAAACCCTAAGTCCAGGTAAGGGAGTGGGTCCACCTTCTTAGGGGACTTGTTAACATAGAGAAAAATGAGACTGAGTATGAAAGGAGAAGGGAAGTTGGGGGAAAAAATAACTCTTGCCCACTGAGTAGACAAACAATATTTGTCATGTGCCATGGCTAGGAGAAAGAGTCTGTATACCGGCCACTGTTGTTGCTAGGTCAGCCATTCATCTCTCTGGTATTAGGACTTCTTACTAACGCTTCCCCACATGCAGTACTATAATGACAATGGCAGAGGGGTACCTTCTGTTGAGTGGCATAGATAACTAGGTTTAGGGCCTCAACACAGCTCAGCGCCTCTACCTGTGAACTTCAGATGGCCAGCAGCCTTTCTACGAAAGAAAACAGGAAGTATCTCTCCATTTTGAAGTTTATTTCTTGCTGCAAATCAAATAAGATATTGATCTTTCATCTCAGGAGAAAGTCCTTTATTGGCCCTTCGATTCCACAGTTCTCATAACCAAGTCCCCACTGAAGAAAATATGGCCTGCTCTGCTCACCTTGGAAAAAAAATCTCAACCCTGTTTGTAGATCTCTGTGTGTGAGCCGAATGCTTATACTCTCCCACCTGCCTGGGCATCTTTTCTTTGTTTACTTAGGGATGCCAGTTCAAGGATGTTAAAGCAAATCTTCACTAGTTCCTCTAAGACTCCCTTTATGAAAACAGAGACCCCAGTACCTGTGTAGATGATCAAGTCCTTGTTTTACAGGGACTGACTTTATGCCAAGGTTTATAGTCCCTTTTATACCCTTATGCCTCATATGAGTGCTTCATCAGCTGACAACTATGGTGTGCAGTGCACTTTAAAAATATTAGCACCGTGATAACAGCTTTGTCTCCGTGGGTCGTTCCCCAGTTGCATTGATATAACCTGTAACATCCTTATGTTCTCAAATACTAGCAGCGACCCCTGGAACATTCTTTAGAAATAGTAGGCTGCCCGTGTGGATGAATTCACCTGTTTGTTTTCAAATGACTCTTCAAAGCTGGCTGAAAGGCCCTATGTGAGAATGATGTGGAAAACACTGACTTCAGATGATTTAGCCCTAACCATGAGATAATTGCTCAGGAATGAAGAAATGGCTGAGTCGCCCACAAGACTGCATTTTAAACTGGGCCGATATTATCATACATAGCTCCATTGAACTTTTAAAAATAAACACAGCAAAATTAAAAGGTAAATAAAATGAAATGAAAGTGCCAAGGGCATTTCCAGGAACTCAAGAGCGATTTGGGTGAAGGCAGAGTTCTCAGAGTTTTGGTGGATTCTGTGGTATGTTGCCTTATTAATTTCTCCAATAGTTTGCGTTTGCATTTAGATGCACAGTGGAGAAATTTGTTTAGATCTGGAAAATTTGAATCTTTAAAATTACCCTGTTTTTAGATTGAAGGTGTATGCAATCTCTTCCTCATTGCTTCACTTTTATTAAGTCATTCTTTGGGTTAAAGATTTATTCAACCGACGACCTTTATTAAAAAATAAAGAAGGACTCAAAAAAATTAAAAAAATAAAAATTAACATTTTTCATTTAATTGTAGGTAGATATAGCTTTAATTCCAAAGACCCAGATAATCAAAAATTTCAAAAAACAAATGAAGAAAGACAATCAGATGCCTTGTTCACTTTTCCTTGGAAAGAATAAAGGCAGAAGCACAAAGCTAGACTGGGGCGTGGTTCAGGAGGAAAATGGTTGCCTCCCATGAGCCAGAGCCTGAGTCCCATTCCCCAACCCAGAAATGGGGGAGCAAGGAGAAAAGAGGAAATAAAATTAAGCTGCTGCATATTCGATGGCACAAAGGATTGGTTTAAGTGGAGCTTTGAACACCCGACTCCCAAATATTCATAGCAACCTTTTCCCTGTATGCCATCCTCCGTGGCTCCGTCTCTTCGCTTTAAACAGGTCTCACTCATCACCTGTGGAGTTTTATTAATCCAGCTCCAAATGGAGAAAGCTTAGGCTTCATGATTTCCTGCTGTCGAGACTTTGTGGGAATGGAGAGTGGGGTGTTGGTGCGGGAGAGGTGCCTGTAATTAAGCAGAGTGGTTTAAAGGATCACTTTGAAAAGATGAATATTCCCTCACAAGCCAGTGGTTGTAGGTCAGAGGTCACACTTTCCTAGCTAATATTGTAGAATCCATTGCCGTCCCTTTTGAGTTTTTTTTTTAATAAAGGACTATTAAAACTGAATAAAAGCTTAATAAGTAGATTAGTTAGAACAATAGTCCTCGTGAGAATGTTTTGATTCGGGGTAGAGCTGCTAAAGATAACCCTAAATGCAATCAGGTTGAGCTCCCTGACGGTGTGAAAGGAAGGTAGTGCCCTGAGAGATTTCCCAACAGATGACATTATTTTTTAAGTGTCTCTTTCTACATTTAAATTAGTCTTTCCTCTGGGCACCAGCAACAAAACCTTTGTTAAGAATCACCAGAGAAGCCGAGTTCTGAATAGACGCTCAAAGGGAAATGATTTTTGAGAATTTGCTTTATAGATGTTTCACATCAAAAAGATGGATGGCAGCGCATCCAAGAGGGAGTGCTTTGTGATCCTTCTCTGTCCTCTTTGTAATTTTAAGGATCAAAACTCCCAAGGTGGCCGGCGATAAGGACAAAGGGAGCCGTGCGATTTCACTAAACACATACACATTATAAAGGGCAATGTGATCCAATGTCACCGAAGGGGCATGCACAGCCCATCCGCTTTGTTTCATTTTATTAATTTCATTCGTTGGCCTGGAGATTCTTATTCACCTTCCTCTTCTCCAATACCACGGTTCTCTCTGTATATAAAAAAGAATGAGACTCCGGAACAAGCCGTTCAGACTTGATTGTTCTAACAACAATGGATGCTACTATCCAATCAAGTTCTTCCGAAGAGATAACACCATCCGTATTGTTACTCTGCCTTCCCTTCTGTGTGCCATGGATACTTAAAGGGAGGCTGATCCTGTTTTCCAACCCTTCCCTTCCATTGCTTCTCCAGATTCTCCCTTCTTTGGCAGTTTTCTATGCCAGTCACCGTCAGTTTATGCATGCTCTCTCAACAACTTAAATTAGTTAATACTGCAGTGTTTTGAAGAAACCTACAACTGGTCTGGTTGCCACCATCTGGTCAACCGCCCCCGACCCCCCATTTACCCTCACTCTTTTATTGTCTTCCAAGCCATTGCATTCAGTAAGAAACTGAATGTCTTGCTAAGAGAGACTGGGAGACCAGGTCCATTCCCAAGTACGTAAGCTTTTGAAGTCTTCTGTCACTAGATTAATCAAAGGAACTCTTTCCTTTGCCTGTCTGTGCTATTCAGCTATAATAACAAATGTTGAAAACTATGACATTTTCCCTTCTGCACTTTCAGTTAAGCCTTTTGCCTCATGGTGATCAAAATCTTAGGGGTTTAGTGCAAGGTATCCATAAAAAACTGACTTGGTCTCCTGCGCATACCCCACCCCCACAGCCCTGTGTGGTTACTGGTAGATCTCTGTTTTATGCAGTTACTACAAATTAAAATGGAATTGCTTCTCAGACTGTTTAAATATTTAATGGTAGTCCTGAAATAATTGAAAAAGCTTTTGGGAGCCTGTCAGCCAATGAAAAACTTTGTGCTGTCAAAAAGCAGGGATCACTGAGTCATTCTGCTATGTGTTACATAGCAGGAATGGTAGAGCCTGATGTTTTGAAATGTTTCTCGAGTTCATTAGAGTTCTGTACCTGTGGGTCACAACCCCTTTGGCAAACTTCTATCTTCAGAAATATTTACATTAAATTTATAACTGTACCAAAATTGCAATTACAAAGTGGCAATAAAAATAATTTTAGGCTTGGGGGTCACTACAACATGAGGAACTGTATTAAATGATTGCAGAATAGGAAGGTTGAGAGCCACTGATCTAAGGTCTAACTTGCCTGGACAGTTCTCTGTTGTAGGAGGCCACTTACTTGTTCCTGGCTGCTCAGCCCCAAAATAACCACACAGAAACTATATTATTTGCAATACTGTTTGGCCAATAGAAGCATATTGTTAACTAGCTCTTTCATCTAGAATTAACCCATTTCCACTATTTTATATTTTACCACAAGGTTCATGTCCTACCAGCAAGTTCCTGTCACATCTGTCTCTGGCGGCCGCTACATGGCATCTTCTGACTCCACCTTCTTTCTCCCAGCATTCAGTTTAGTTTTCCCCACCTATCTCTATTCCGCCTTGCACAGGCCCAAGACAGTTCCTTTATTGACCAATGGTATTCACAGCATACAGAGGGGAATCCCACATCAACTTTATATAAGTTTATAAACAGGTCACTTCCCCAGTTTCCACATCAGCAGCTTGGGGGAGGTCCCAACGAATACATCATCATCAATCATCACCATCAACATCTTTTTTGCAGGTTACAAACAAAGTAGTGGGTTTCATCATGACGTCTTCTGCCACATATGTCACTATAATCTTTATTCATTTCCACCCTCTTTATTCATTTCTGCCCTCTCTGTCCCTCTAGTGCTGGTATGTAGTTTTGTTTTGTCTAACCTTCTTCTAAGCAATTCTTACATCCAGTCAGACTTGACGATCCTTGGACTAATTTTGTACTAATGAATGTCATTTTAATTGAAATATTAATGCATGTGACCTGAAGAGATGGCTCAGTGATTAAATACACCGGGTGTTCTTACAGAGGACCCTGGTTCAATTCCTAATGTCCACATGGTGGCTTACAACCCTCTGTAAGCCCACAGAGGACTCTGTAAAGAATCTGATGCCCTCTTCTGACCTCCACGGGCACAGATATACATAAAGGCCAAGCATCCATACACATTAAGATAAAAAAAAATCTTAAATATTTATGTATGTATACATGCATATATTCACTCCTTATCTTTGTAAACAATCATTTACCATCATACTATACATATTTCCTATATCCATGATAAATGTATACCATATATAAAATCAAGTCTGTAGTTAGTGAACTATAATAGACAGGATCCTCACAAATATTTTCCTAAAATTTGCACACAATTGCAAAATTGCACACTATACTTACAATTTGCCAATTCTCTGAGAAGGAAGCATTTCAGTAGTCATGGTAATTACTCTTTATTGAGTTCAGTGAGCAATGTGCTGAGATCCATGTTTTTCATGCATTATCCAGCTCACACAACAAATCTGTGAAACTAGTTTGGGTGTGCTGGTTCTAGCATAAGTCACACATTCTCTAGAACTCTTGGAGTGTAGTAAATCACGTGATGAAGCACAAACCCAGCTCTCCAGGCTGACCTGAAACCACCCGAAGTCTGTTTTAAAAAACAGCAATGGGAATGTTACAAAACAACGAATCTTAGAACAGAACAAAAGCAATCACCAGCAAAATGAATACCTAATTCATGTGTGTACACATGTCTTTAGTCTTTAAAATTTTAAGTAAATTGGTTATGCCATTGTTCAGTGTAGATTTATTCCCGTTGATGTAAGACACTATCCAATGATGCGACCTTGTGAGCTAACCTCAGCTAAATGGCCATATACCATACAGAATAGTCTTCGGAGCTATCTCCTCTCAACCAGGCTCTCAATAGAGGTTTTAACTCTAATTGTGAGTGACGCTTGGTGGAGAAGTCCCTACTTATGAAATGCAAGTTCTTGAGTTCTGTGGGACCTGAAGAATCGAGCCAGCTGCCGACATATCTGCTTCCTAAATGAGAGGTTCACCATAACAGGTGGGAGTGAAGGTGTCTAGCCACACATCCATACCTGTTTTTCTTAGGAACACGCTTTAGACACAGTGTTGACCCAAAGATGAAAGACTAAGGATTAACAATAGATCAAATTATTCTAACATTAGAAAATGTTTTCTATAAAAAGTAAGACAAAAATTAGTCATACCCTCTCTGGCAGGCATCACAAACAGAGATACATGAAGTCTGGCCTAACTGGCACCAACAAATCAAAAAGGCTATCCTGACCCAGCACAGAGGCACATGTATACCCCTGACATGAAGGAGTGGCAGCTACAACACTTTGTATAAAGGACACTGAATAAATGATACCTGTTCTAACTTACAGCCCTTTTACCAATGTGCAGGTTCCACTTAAGTTTTTCATGTTTTTGCTTATTTATGAGTATGAGTGTTTTGCCTTCACACATGTCTGTGAACCACATACATGCTGGTCTGGTGCCCACAGAAAACAGAAGAGAGCATTGGATCCTTCATTGAAACTACAGACAGTTGATCCCAGGTCCTCTGGAAGAATAGCCAAAGCTTTTAACCACTGAGCCATCTCTCCAGTTGCACAATTATACTTTTGTTTTTTGTTTGTTTGGTTGGTTTGCTTTTTTTTTTTTTTTTTTGAGCCTGTCCTGGAACTAACTCTTGTAGACCAGGCTGGACTCGAACTCACAAAGATCCACCTGCCTCTGCCTCCCGAGTGCTAGGATTAAAAGCGTGTGCCACTACCCAGCTCACAATCACATTTTTTATAGTCACCTCTGTATATACATCCACTAGCAAACTTGCATAGTGTAATGTCAATTATGTTGTGCCATTTAGAACCCTTTGTGCTTTGGGTAAATACTATGATTTTACTCTTTTGGAATTGTTTCATATTTTCCATGGTATGTATGCTATTTAATAATCACAAAACAGTGAAGTTATTCAGATACTTAAATTAAAAAGAAGTAGATGCCTCTTAATGCTTTTGCATGTCTCCTATACCAAAACAAACTTGCTCACAGTTAGTTATGAACTGGAGCTAAGCATAGTGGTATCTGCCTATTAACTCAACACTGGGAAGGCTGAGGGAGGAGGTCAGCAGGTTTAAGTCTAGCCTGGTCTACATAATAAGATCCTAGCTCAAAAATAAAGTTGAGTTTGAAAATAGAGGGTGCTCTTCTCAATGTCTAACTTTTAAGGAGAATCTACAAAATACTGTGTATTGCTCTCAATTTTACACTACCTATTCCCTCTAATTAAGATGTAATGAGCGCTTACCATGTATGCTATACGCCAAGTATTTAAGATTATGCGGGGAAGACTTCATAGTTTGGCATAAGGGATGCTCGTGGGAGCATTAGAAAATAATATTCAAGCTTAGAAAAGAATATACAAATAGCAGTTAAAACACCGACTTTCAAGTTGGTGGTCTTGGAACAGAAGTAAAGCCGAGAGACCTCTATAGAGTCTACAGCTTCCGTTAAAATTGAACCCTAGAGACACCTTCTAGCAAGTACCTTATAGTTTGGAGTACAGAGCAATTCATATTTTATGTACACGTCTACTGACCTGTCTCTTTGAACCCTACAGGCACTTGGCAACTAATGAATAAAATAGCATTGTGTGCTCTTGGGCTATTGCAGACTCTTCTGCGTCTATAAAAGCTATCATTTCTCGAACATGCAGGAGGGGCTGTACCATAGAGAGGGCTCGTATAGAATAACTAAGATAGCATGGGCTAACCCCCAGGGGCACTAATGACATTGTATCCACAGAGCAAAGTTTGAGTATTCTATAATGATGTCATTAGACTCCTGCAAAAACTAACCTATTGCTGACTAGAAATTCTCTATTTCATTCTTTTCAAAAGAGGAATACACTCCAGGGTGTGTCGCTATGCCTGGGTATTGACATTGAATATCTGCCTGTGCCTCCGGTCACTCTGTTGAAACAGGCTGACCTTCTTGCGTGCGGTTTAGTCAACTCAGCTGCCCTTTCGAGGGAGACAAATGAATTTCCAGGATTATGCAGGTCAGGTCACCTGGGGTCAAAAACTGATTATTCAGTCATGCTAGCACCTCTGTTCTACCTGGATGCCTTTGCATGCTCATTCGTGGGGTCTTCACCTTTGATTTAGTGCCCCAAAATGTTTATCCCTGTGAAACTACATATGCAAGTCAAATGCAGACGCCCTCAACTGATGCCTGTTACACATTCAAATCCTTTCCCCTGGAGGCGAGTATGCAAAAATGACTGTCCCCAAACATTTATTTGAAAGGCAGAATAGTAGGAGTGGGGAAACATAATTACTTTTTGAAAGGACATTACAAATTTGAGCCCAAGGTTGGCGACTTATTATCTGACCACAGACAAGTTATGTCAATTCTGCGTGTCTCAATTTTCCTTGCTTGCAAACTGGGGTGGGTAAGAGAACCCCTTCCTTAGTGTAGATCAAGTGAGACAAGGAAATAAATCTCTTAGTAATATTCAAGCGGTAGAGGTAGCATTGATGAATGCAGGTTCAGGGGTACCCATGTCTGATATTTTATCAGAGGAGCATCAGCTGTACAGAAATGCAATCTCTCTAAACCCAGAATGTAGATGGTGTTTGTGTTCGAGCTGGTCACACTGTCAGCCGTGAGGCTTTTATAAATGTCTTCCTATCAAAACAACACAATCTTTATGTCACTGGGTTCTGTTTAAGCTTTGGCCCCAGACAGCTCCAAATTTGCATCCCCTGAATATGCATTCTTTATTTCACTGTCTCACGAAACAAATGCACAAACGTAAATCTTCAACTTAGAGTAACCATATTCTGTCCCACTGACATGCTGTCCAGGGAACAGCCGGAAAAAGAAGAGCCAGGTCACACGCTATGTGTAAGTTTTCGGACGATACCAAGGAAGGCCAATGCCAATAAAATATAATGGGATTTTTAAAAGCATGTTATACTCTAATGAGATTGGCATGGTTTATTAATGGTCCATGCCTGGTTTGAATGAGAAAGAGAAAGCATCTTATATCTTGCTGTTTGGTGAGCTACACAAAGATTTCTGCCTTTTTGCTGACATTTAAATAACTCTGAGGGTATAGAGTCTGATGGTAGGTTGGGGTTCTCAGCCAGAAAGGAATGTGTGTTCGCTCAGCGGTGTGTCCTGCGCTTCCATTAGCAATCTTTGACTTCGAAAGTCCCTAACACCCACCGTGTAACTGCGCGTGTGTCTGTTCTGCGCCGTGGAGGCCCAGCTCTGAGTGATGAACTGACTGTGCTCAAGTATCACCACGACTGCCCTTCAATCAAGGCATCTCTGGAGTCATAGGAAGACAGAGCATGTTTATGGTAGTTTAGGCCATTTTCTTGACCATACAGTTTGATGATTTCATATGAGAGGCAGTCTAGTGGCTTCATGGTGGGAAGAGGGATTAGATTTCTGGTTCTGCTACTTAGAATAGTGTAGCCTGATTTAAGGAACAGTGTACCTGCATTGATATAATGTAAGAAAAAGTAATAGTACGTAACACAAACAGAATGTGTGGATTTGTTGCACGTATTTAAGAACCAGTAACAGTTACGGTAAATCAGGGAAATATATTTTCAAGTTGAAAATGCAAGACACATACTGTTTCTTTGTCTAGTGAGTCATTTTTTCTAGCCCTCCAAAATTATACTTTTATAGGAAGTTTTTCTTCCTTTTACTTCCCCATTTTCCCATGATTTCATCCCTTAGACCTGACTGATAAAGAAATGTCAGAGGCCAGTCTGACTTTCTAAACTGTAGGAGAATTTAAAAGCCCTGTTATGCTTGGTAGCAACCTGGAATAGGTGAGGTGAGGTCTCCAGTTCGTTCACTGGCAAGACGTTTTCCGAACTACCACCTTTTAAGCTCCCTGTCACTGCAGCTGTGCATTTTAATATGTTTATGTGTGTATGGGTATACATTCAACACACAGGAAGTTTTTCCAGAACATGGATGTTACCAATATTGCTGATAAAGAGGCAAGACCAATTCTTTCTGAACAGTGGTGATTGGCCTGTTGATTTATGTTCTATTTATTTATTTGGATTTAGATTAAGATTTAGATTTAGACGGGGTCTTAGGTAACCTAGGCTGGCCTCATATTCACTATGTGGCTGTGACGGATTTTGAAGTTCTACTATTCCTGTTTCTTTCTCCCAAGTTCTGAAATTACAGATGTATGCCACCAAACCTAACATTATTTGTCATTTTTCCAAGAAGTCTTCCTCAACTAAGGCCCCCCCCCACCTTCTCTTAGGCAGAAGTCAATGTATATACCCTATGTTTGGCAGAGAAGTTTTGTATGAATCATGTTTAATACATGTTCCCAAGTTTACTGGTGATCTCTGAGAATATTCCTGAGCACCAGGAATGAGGACAACAAACAGGTGTGTAAAGGTTTGTTCCTTTTCAGTTATCATGAATGCTCCAGAATAAACCAGGAGCCATGCCTTACTTATACTTTTATTGTTGAAGTGTGGTATATTGGTAATTCTTAAAAGGCTGCAATAGTACTTGGAGATTTGGGGGTCGGAACACATGTGAATAATCAAGTATTAATAGAATGAATCTACCTCTAATGTAGCAAAGTTGGGAGGATTTGGATTCCGAAAACCATTGACCATGTGTTCACTGCATGTGAATACAAATGCAGTGAGCTGGTGCCCCATAAAGGGCTTGTGTGGAACTGTTTAAAAGTCTGCATCTATGAGAATGAGTTTCAGAGCTCACCTTCCCTAGTCTAGGCTTCCTTTATAAATGGTTAGTGAAGGTACTGAGTGGTGGTCCGTGCTTGTAGTTTCAGTGCCTGGAAGTCAGAGACAGGCAAACCAACCGTCCAGGGCCATCATCCTCTCCATAGTGAGAGCCAGGTGAGCCTGGGCTGAATGAGATGCTCTCAGACAAAACAGAAGCAGCAGAACACACCAAATGCTTCTGTTCTAGGAAAGAAAACGGTGCTTGGGGATGAATGCTTTGAGACACCCATGACTCCCAGCAGCTTCTCCTGTGGTTATAGTATATAATATCATTTTAACAATACGTTCTATCCTCCACCAAAGCAATGCTCTATGTATACAGCTAAACCTGTCTTTTCCTTGCTCCTGAAATATGCTTCCAAAAGTTGTGACTTCACTAGAGGTGTGTGTGTGTGTGTGAGTGTGTGTGTGTGTGTGTGTGTGTGTGTGTGTGCGCGTCTGTGTGTGTAATGCTTTTGTCATCAGGAAAAAGTCAAACTAATTAAACTCTGTGAGAGCAGCATACCTGGAAATGACCTTCCAGAACCAGCTGAGGTCTGCAGGTAGTTCTCGCAACTAAATGTATGCATGTTGTACAATGAGGGCACTAGGCGGTCAGCGGCCTTTCCCTCCGCGCTCGGCTCGGCCTCTCCCAGCTGCCTTTCAACATGCCGAGGACAAAGCAATGTCATCAGATCTCCTCCCCGGCGTCAGCCACAGATCCCCAGCCCTTGTTTAACATCACCGCGGTGTTGCCAGTTACTGCAGGGGAATAATAAACTTAAGATCATTCCTTAAACATAGTTCGTTTTAATTGTTCTTAATGAGAAGCAAAATAGCAGCAAACAGTTCTGAACCAGCAACTGCATTTACTTTCACCGTGTTCTTACCGTGTAACACCAAAATAGAAAGAATTACAATTACACACATTTGTATTATGATTTAATGCGGAAATTGGTGGCATAGGAAGTGATTACTTTTTTTTCTTGTCATTAATTCTTCTATAATTGCTAGCATTTTTTTGATTCTTCTCAATTGAGGGGAAAAATCAAATCTAAGCTTTTATCCTCCACCAAAATCTATCGATATCTGTGGCTTGTGATTTCTTCATGTTTTTAGGCATTATTATTTCTAAAGCTTTTTCTTTTCAATACAAAGATCTGCAGGAAACTTCAAATGTTTGTGGATCCACATACTGTAAAATGTGGTTTGAAAGAAGTAGAGGAAAATTCTGTGACTCTATTCATTGATAGTAACCGAGATTTTAAGATAAATTTGAAGAGAGTATCATCCATAGTGTTAATCTGTCTTCCACGAATGTGCCAGGTTCAAGCTATTTCATGGTTCATAATACATGATCAGGAAATAGTCAACCTATTTTAGGTTTATGTGTGTGTATGTGTGTGCATGTGAGAGAGAAGAGAGGGAGGGGGAGAGAGCGAGAGCGAGAGCGAGAGAGAGAGAGAGAGAGAGAGAGAGAGAGAGAAAGAGAGAGAGAATGTAGGAATGTGTACCATGGCATGCATGTGAAGGTCAAAAGACAATTCTGGGAGTAAGTTCTCTCCTGCCATCTTGTGGGATCTGGGGAAAGAACTCGAGGGATCAGATCTATGCGCCCGCAGCTCCACCCACTGAACTGTCTTGCTAGTCCCCAAGATGGGAAGTCATTGATTATGGATGTACTAATCCAGTAAGATGTGGCTGCTGAAATAATGATATAAACAATACAGAGAATAAGACTGATGGCGTTTTTTACATTTTACATTAATAGCTCATAGACATTCCTATCTAGGACTACTGTTGCGGTGTCCAAAAATAGGTCCTCGCATCTACAAAAGGTTAGGATTGGCAATGCAATGCAACCGTCTCAAGACAGTAACATCACAGATGGCCTTTATATTTTTCATTTCCAAAGTTTGTATTTTGCCCTTTTGGGTTCTCTAAAATAAAATACTTCATTTCTAAATGGGAATACATATGTGCTCTTAGCAGGCAGAGATGACTTGTATATTGTTATTGAGATGATGACCAAAAGAAGCCATCAGAAGGGTTCCTTGGCTGGCACTGGTGCATTGCTGGGAAGGTGGAAAGCTGACTTCTAGGCACATTCTACAAGGGCTTCAACCTTTCCTTTCTTCAGTGATCTCAAGCCTGGGCCTTGAGGCCTCTGGCACTGTGGATTCCAGCCACTCGTTTATCCTTCTTTGGTTTCAGCCCCAGCCTGCTCTACATGGAAAAGCATTAGACAGAAAGGTGGCTCGCACGTGTGGGCATTCTTTCCATCATGCCCGTGGAGTAAGTGAGTGAGTGGAAGCAGAGGTCAAAGAAGCTCTTGCTGCCAATCAGGTTGGCACAGTAGCAGACAAGATGCCCTCTTTCGTAGCCAATTTTCTTGGCAGACTTTGTCTGTATAATTGCTTCAAATCTGTATTTCCTTTACCTATCTTGCTTCGGCTTAAATGTTGAATATTGTATTTTCCCTCAAAGAATGTCAATAAAGATTTTATTTTTTTCAATTACTGTTGCAGAGAATGTTTTCCTTTAGGAAAACTAAAATTTAATAACTTTTCTTCGGCAAAGTTGACGATCTCTTTATTCTCTCCGTGATGACTGTAGTCAATCAGCAGTCAGTTGGAAGCCAAGCTAAACATAAAGTGATTAAAAGAAAACCAAAACACAAATACACCCTCTTGAAAAGCTAATCACATTATGAAGCTCTAGGCGTGAGTTATGAGGTAGCTGTGGCTGGCTGGGTTTTGATGAAGTACCTATAATTTCATATCAGCTGCCGCAGGACGCGCTGACTTTCCTCGAACTTTAGAATGTGATTTACCCTGTTATCATCTATTTCTGTGCTCTTCAAGATCTACCCAGGAAAAAAAACAGTATTAATATTATGTTAAACTGGATTACTGTAAGAGTTTCAATTTTTTCACATTCATATGCTGAAATGGAAGTGATAAAAATAAAATAGGTAATTCATTAGATTTCAAAGCTCTGGGTGTTAAGGGGAGAGCAATTTCCCCATGCCAGAAACCTGCACGAATTCATATGTTGCCAGTATGTACTATGTATGTACTTCCTTTTGCAAATCCTCTTTAAATTAGGAGCTTTTGGAGTTGTTTTGCGTAAGGGAGAGGTGTGGTAGGGATTAATTTTAGTGCGATCGATTCCTACTTCAGCTCTTAACTCGTCTTTTGTACCAGCACACATGCAAACTTTTACTTCAGAAATGGTAATTTAATAAGGGGAACCCGAGAATCTGATTTCTCAGGTTGCCTTCCTGGTATGTGTCATTAGAAACGGACACTGTCTGGCATGATAAACTTTGTAGGTTTTTATGCCGAGTCGATATTCTCCAGAAGGAAGTCTGATCATATTGACAGGTTTCCAGTGACGTCTCTGGTCCTACCTGTCGGAAAAAATGAAAACTGGACCCTTTCCAGTGGTCACTGTGGTGGTCTCAGAGATGGCGCTTGAAATACCGGCTCCAGTGGCTTCTGCTTTATCGTGATGGCAGCTCTTCTGCTGGCCAAGGAAGACGTCACACTTAAGAAGTGCACGTTGCTAACCACCTCACTAAGTCTGTCTCTTCATTGTCTTCCCGTTCTCCTCCTCATTCTTCAAGACACAGACTCTGGAGACTTTTCTTCACAGCGTTCCTCTAGGCTCCCCATTGAATGATTTCCTTAATCATTCCATTCTTATAATAGATATTTAGTCTAGTATAAGCTGGGTATAGTAGTAGGCACTGGGGAGAGTGACTTAAAAAATTCCTATCTTTACATTACTTATAGACTTGCATAGAATTTAAATAAATATATTGGGTACCTTAACTTCAAATAACTTCATGGGAAAGAAATGGGGAAGAAGTTTCTAGGGAAATAAAAGCATTACCAAGAGATTTGGGGCAAGTGAGAGAAAGATGATTCAAAGACCAAAAGCCATAGGTAAGAAGAGTATTTGAAATGAAGTGGAGGGACTGAAAACATTGAGACATTTGAGTGACCTCTTGCTTATCACTGGAAGACTGATTTAAGGGTAAAGGTAGAACTTAAGGAGGGAGTGCCAACAGGAGATGCATGCCTTGGAGAATTTTGTCTGTTCAAGTGTGGAAAACACAAGAATACAAGACCTAACTATGACAGAATAGACGGACACCAGAACATGGGTAGTAGAGGATGGTGATCCAGGCTACCTAGGCTAAGTGACAGAGATACCAAAGAGAGTCATAATCATCCCCACGCATGTGTGGAGGGATATGTTCAAAGACTTCCAGAGGATACTAGAAGCTGTAGTCAGGACCAAATTCTTTATACACTCTAGTTTCTTTCTGTATACATCCACAATAATATGTAACACATAAATTAAGCACAGTAAAAGGTGAATAATATAATAAACTCTCTCCAAACGTTTATATTCTTTCCTTTAAAAGAATAACTTTATGAAATCTTTGTTATATCTACATTACTACCACCACTAGACTCGGAGTTTGGGGCCATTGAATAAAATAAAGGTTACTTGGACCATCACCGTGGCCCTGCATTGGTCAATGTAATGACAAGCGACTAACAGGTGGGTAGTACCTAGAGCACAGATATGCTGGACAAAGGGGTATGTTATGACCTTGAAGAGGGCCATCTGTTTCTTAATCATTTTTTAGTAGAAATATCAAAAAATCAAGAAGATAGGTATGACTCTAGCTCAAAAGGAAGATGGTGGACTCTAAAGCCTCCTTCTAGGACCCCAACTCCATCATTTGAGAATCTTCACCTATCCCTTGACCTGCTCCACAGATGATCCTCCTCCCCCGACTTTGTACCTCATGTTGCCATTGGAGAGCTTTTGTCAAGGGCTTGCACACTCCACAGGAAGCCTTCCCCTCTTGGTTCTTTTGGGAACCCCTCTCCCCCAGGTTCTGTCATTGCGGGGTCTGGGTTGAGAGATGCTGTGCAGGACTACTAGCGCTCGCCTCCACTTCTGTCTGGAACTCTAAGTTTCTCTGCAAATGACCCATAAAAAGAACTGGACAATTGGCTCATTCGACAAAAGGCATGGTGAGCAGATTGGAAGCTGGACCCTTCCTTAGCTGAGCCAGGGCCATCTCTGCCCTCCCAGTCATGATTGAACCCTCAATAGTCACAGTCTGAACTTCAAGCATCACTCCGGTGACCTAAAGCCTGCCAAGCCTGGGTAGGAGCAAAAAGATGGAAACCCCCACTCAACAGAGTGAGCCAGATATCCATACCAAAAGACACAGCCAACTACCCAACTCCAGATGCTTAGGTCCCGTCATACAAAACACACCACAAAAGGCAAAAGAGCATTCAGTCTAAATAACTATGAAATCCTCAATGGTTCCCAATGAGGGTGACTTAGATGACACTCAGAATAACAAATTCAAAATAACAACTATAAATATGTTCAACGTCGCAAAAAGGACATGAATAAATCCTGGGATGAAGGACAAGAAAGCACAAACAGGAAGATAACTGAGACTATGAAAATTGAATTTGGCAAAGAGGTAAAAATATTGAAGAAAACACAAACTAAAATAAAACCACTCTATGAGTCGCCTGCACACACAAGATGGAATTCACACCTAGTTACTCTAAACCCAGTGTAAACCCATGAGTGAAGAGAGGACTTATGCCTGAGGGGATCAACCTAAAACTGTTATTTAGATGAATTGCCATGGTGCCGAGGCACTTTCCAAAGATTTCTGT
Source organism: Myodes glareolus (assembly GCF_982192425.1). Classification (NCBI taxonomy): domain Eukaryota; kingdom Metazoa; phylum Chordata; class Mammalia; order Rodentia; family Cricetidae; genus Myodes; species Myodes glareolus. The sequence continues at coordinate 87,437,149 of NC_142034.1, forward strand.
TTATAGCCATGAACAAATGCTGCTCCTAGCCTTCATCAGCGACGCTCTCGGTACAAAGCACCGTGGTGAACGCAGAGACACACAGATGCTGTAAGATACTGACGACTTTGGAGGGCCCAGTCCTCCATGGCACATTTATCTCAGCCCCTTTAAGCCTCAAGGAACACTGCACAAAGAGGGGCAGAAAGAATGTGAGACTGAGAAGACAGGAAGAAAGGCTGTGGAGCGCTGCCTTCTGGGCATGGCAAACCACTCAGGAATCATGGCAACTGCACTGGGCAGCTACAAGCCTGGGCTTATCCACAGACGCTTATGGACTGAGGGGGCCTCCTAGAGCCCTAGATCCCTGATGAACTATGGGTTATTTACAGAACCTGGAGGGTGAGCTGTCATTCTCTTCAGCTCTACATCCACGGAGGCTCTGACTGGGCTCCGGGGTGCAGTTTCAAATCCCTCATCACAGGTTATTTTAGGTAATCTCGATGGGTATCATAAAGAACAAGAAAAACAATAAAACCTGATCAATGTGAGGAAGTGGCCTTTGGGGGAACAGATAAGTAACAGAGATGAGAAGGGATTTGGGGAGAGAAGGAATTTACCATAATCAGAAGGCATGTTATACTATCAAAGAACAAATGCAATAAAAGTTCTCAAAAGTGAAAGATGGTTCCTATGATGTCATCCTGGGTTTGGCTTGTGTGTGTCCAAATATTGTTGGCCTCTTAGGAAAACATTGTTTATATGAAATAGAATAACGTTCATTACGCTTATCATTAAAACCAAGAGTGTCGTGGTGTTTTATATAAACATCTGGTTGGATGTAATAGAATCCCAAAAGCTACTGATAATTGGGTTTGCGTGAGAGAATAAACATAAGCAGCATTAGAAATAACATTGTCATTTTCTCCATGGCCCAAATAGCATGGCTTCCTGAGATAGGAAAAACCATATTTGTCAGACAGGAAATTTATGTTCCCATGAAAGGGGCACCTGACATTATAATGAAACTCACAAAAGCATGTAAAGAAGCTTAGAAGAAAACAAAACGCTCCAAAGTGCAGAAATAATTGATGGAATCATAATAACGCTAATTTTAATAACAATCAATCTATGAAGAGCCTGCCAGCTTTACCCTCTACCACATTGTACTCTTATTTATGATCATTCTAATGTAATTGGAAGTATTTTTCAATTAAAAATGCATGTAGTACTTGGACAAAAGAAATGCTTCTTAGGTGGCTGGCTGGCAATTGAGCTTGCCTCTGGTTCCTCGAGCCTTAGAAAAGGATGCAGTGTAAACTCTCCATAGATGCAGTCATGGGACAAACCAAGGGCCTACTCCCATAGCTGGCAAGGGGACCCTCAGTGCCAGGTCCACTTCTGTCATCATCAGTCAAAGAATCCTGACTAGCACTCGTAAAGTGCACACCGGGGCTTCCTGATGCGGTCTTTAATACTTGCTGGATGTTTCTGCAGGAGACAGATGGTCTCAGCCTTGGCCACCTGTCCAAGTTGGTTGATGCTCTTTCCCAATGAAGCTGCCTGGTGCTTAGTTCTCATGTGGCTGAGCACAGGGGTCGCCTTTGTCCGGCATCAAGGGACTGGGGGAACATTGAAGCTTTTGCATCCTGCAAACTCAGTCTATGTCCCGTGCCTTATCACCACAGTATATCTAACTCAAGACTGAAGGCATATATTGACATTTTATACGTAGGGTGTCTCATTGAATTATTGATGGAAAACAATCTGTGACGTACAAAACTAGAGCTGCTTACCTAGAGATACATGGTTTTTTATTGGAGGCCAAGTTTGAGCCCAAAAGTAAGGACTCACCTTACTTTTCCTTATCTCCCCCCCGCCCCAAACTCTTGTGAATTGTTCTACATTTTCTAAGTAAGAAACAAAGGAAAAGTTTGTTTGCAGTATTTTATTGTATGAATAAAATATGCCATGAAAAAATGCTATTTTATAAATGCCCAGTTATTTCTTCTATTTTAGTAAGTCCTTTGCTCACTGAGAATGGCGGTAGTTGTTACAGTCATCCTGAAAAGAACACCTACTATTTGAGTATCTTTGTGTGCATTAACGCGGTTAATCCGTGCACATTGTTAAGAGATATCCCAGTTCAATCAGTATCTTAAATTATTGGTGGAAAAATCTGTAATATACAAAACCAAAGCTGTTAGACTAAGGATATAAGGCTTTTTATTGGAAGGACCAAATGTGAGTCCCCATGTAGGATCTTGGGGCACCTAGCTCTCTAGCCATCAATTTGGACTTAAAACTGTCTTGGTGGTTTTGACAGTAGAGTGATATTTAAGAGACTCTGAGGGGCTGTGCAGTTGATAGTCATCAATGAATAAGCCCCCCTTTGCTCTCAAGCTTTTTACCACTTCAGAAAACAACTTGGAGAGAGATTTGTGGGATGCTTTCACCACTGAGTATAAACATATTTTTGAAGGCGACTCAAATGTATAGTTAAGAGAGGCAATGAAACCTCTGTGCAAATTGGAAATTATCTTGCCCTTTTATTTCAAAGCAAGCTCTACTCCTCCTGGTTCATACCACAAACACATCGACCTCTAAGTTGCCACATGCTGTCTTGGATTAACTCTCCAATAACCCAAGCAATAAACACTCATTCTCCCACAGCCTACCCCACCTCTTTCTGTTTCTTCCCCATTTTCCTCTCTAATTAGTTTCCTTCTTTCCTAAAGAGTTACTGCCTTGATCTTTCTGATGCTGTTGGTAAGAAATGTATCTTTAGTATCTCCGTGGCTGGTACTGCGGATTCATTGCTGTACCCGTCATTCTTGTTCAGGGAAAATTTACTCTTACCTTTAAGAGATGCTGCCTCTTGCCACTGCTAACAAAACATTGCGAAAATGCAAAGCACTTTTCAGGTCAGAAAACTCAGTTTATTTGAAACAGTGTTGAACACAAATGTGGAGTTGTAGCAATTCATGGTAGACAGGTGCCTTTGTTTGCTAGTGCTACTCTAAGAAAGTATCATATACCCACGAGTCTTTAAATAATAGAAATTTCCTGAAGCTTTCAGGAGCGGAGAGGTTTACAATGGAGATCTTGGCAGATAGCAAGGTTTGGCAGGTGTCTAGTGAGGTCAGTTTCCTTCCTCCTTGAAAATGGCGCCATCCTAATGAATCTCTTACAGATAGCAAATCCTGTCCCCTCACTGAAGATCAGAGGGCCAAAAGGGGCTGCAGACCTGTGCAAACCTTCTTACAAAGTATCTTGCCCATTCATGGGGTTGCAACACTCCTGGACTAAAGAAATACTTGAAGATCAGTACCTGTTCCTAAAATGTGGCCCTACTGTGCATAGGGAAGGAAATATAAACTGTGTGGGAAAAAAGATAAGCTATGTCTTTGTTGCTGCTGGAAGGCCACGTTTTGTTTTTAAAGATGGTTAGATAAACAGAGAGGCTACAGCACCAAGGACAGATGGATCAAAAGGCTTTCTCGAAAGTGTTACACTTGGTTACCCGCTTATATAGTCAGATAATTGCCACTTTGTCCATCTACATAACATGAGTTCCAATCTAGCATGGACCTGATTAGTGACATTATCTCTAGGGAGTCACCACCTTGTAGCTTCAATTTCCTCTTCTCTAAAATGCAAATACTGAAAGTATGTTTTCCATAAGAGTGGTTTAATGATTCGATACAATAATGCATTAAAACCGTTAGTGCCTGGCACATCCCAGGACTTGGACCTTATTGATTACTTATTAGTATTCGCCCTGTTTCATTCTGCATCCTACAGCAGGAGGCTTCCTCCTTTGTGAGATGCATGGAACACACGCACATAAGCAAGATTGGTCATTGCCTTTTTGAATGTGTGAGGGAGACATAGTCATGCTTAATGACCAAGAAAGATCATTTCAGAAAGAGGCTCTGGTTCTCCTATCCTTAGTACTTTAGATTAGGGATGGAAAAGGCAGGTGAGAAATGATGCACATCCTCCTGATTGAAGGGGGTGAGAGAGCCAAAGCCCCATGTGTGGAGATGCGATTCCTTACAGGCGTCTCTTCTGTGGCTCCAAAGGTCACTGTGTATTTACATGGAAGTCCTCCGTCCTCCAGGTGCTGTAAGCACCAGCCACTTGGATTCAGCAAGGACTTTAAAATGGAAACACGTTTACAAAGAAAGAAGGCAGGTAGGTCTCAGCAGAAGTGAGGCCTGATGAGTTACTATGGTAACCTCATTCACTATCACAAGGGTCAGTCTTACAGAATCAGATGGTGCTCAGAAGAAATGCTCTGGAATTTTTTTTAATGGTCAATCTGACTATTTGCGATTTAAAAGGGAGAGAGAGAGAGAGAGAGAGAGAGAGAGAGAGAGAGAGAGAGAGAGAGAAAGGATGAACACACCACAATATCTTTACTGGACTGCCAGGAAACACTAGAGCAAACAATAGTGTAGACATTAAAGAAGACAGAACCAAAAGGAGTGAGGAAGTCCACTGTGTTTAGAGTCCGGCTTTCCCTTCTTCAGTCCCATGAGGAAATCAAAGGAGAAAGAAAACATTCTGGACCAGAATGGTCCCAGCCTCCTCCGCAGGTAGGCTCCTACCAATTGATAAGTCCACTAGCAGTTTTTTCAGCACGCGGTTCAGAGTGTGTCCTTGGAAAGTCCGTCCAGGACATGGGTGTGCGCTATCTGTACTTTAATTGGATCATTTGGCGTTTTTTTGCTGCTGACCTTTCATGACGCGATCTCTGATAATCTCAGAAAATTACCTCAGGGTCTACCAGGGGTGCCTAGAAACAGCTTGTTTTATTTCGGCTATTTTTAAACAAGATGGCGCCTGGGTTACTACTGATTCATTTGCATACGGGAGCCTACCTACCTAGGGGAACTCTCTGTGGAGACCACTGTGCTCTAACGGCAGGAAAATGACCACAAAGGGAAACATGTGCATTTCGCAGCTCATTTACCATTAAAAAAATCTATTTCTCCATCCTCTTAGTGTTCGTACTTCATTCTAGCTTCACTTGGATTGATACTCAGTTGTGTTCACCTGTGCCCCAGGATTGGGGTCAGGAGTTCACAGATGTTTCTGTGGAGGTGTTTTCAAAGAAATTCTAAATGATTAAGGTACTTTGAGCATAAAAAAATTAAGTTTTATATATCCAATTATGTACTATTTATAGCGGTAAAATCAAGCACTATAAAAAGAGGTTGAGGGTTTTTTTTCCCCCCTCTTCTTATTCTTCTCCTGGTCCCTTCTTTTCAAAATGCTACATTTTTCTATGTGTTGGAAACATCAGAATAAACAAATAAGCCTAGAAAAAAAAATAACCGCCGAAAATTGCCTGCAATTTTACCATTTAGCAAGACTCACTGTGAATACGGTGAGGAAAGTGCTCAGAGGGCTTTCTCTACAATAATACATGATACAATTTAAAATAATAATATTCGCATAGCACTCCCTGTATGCCAGGCACTGTGAAAGACACTGAACACTTAATCCTCCATGAACCGGGGACACAGCAGAAATTGCCTTCAGCGAGGCTGTAAATGTAGTCAGCCTGAGGAGGGAGCTTTCCTCTGTGTGCTCCATCCACCAGCCTGCTTTCAACAGTAGAGGAGACCCCACACTGAGCAAACCCTGTAGCCTTGAGCTATGTTCCCCAACCCTCAGCGTCCTTTCAGGGGGCTTCTCGCTGTGTTTTCATGAAGACTTGGTATCACAAGGCCCTCGCTGTTTTTCAGTTTTCTCGTTTCTTATATTGTGAACTTCGCTCCTGCGTTTTTTAGGCTTTCTAGGGTGGCGCTGTTTTGGATGATTTCTCGATGCGTTTACCACTGGAAAGGCGAGTAGTAGACGTGTCTAAAGGAGCCCACAGTGTGGGCCACGTACCCGGTACCCCCTTTACAGAGTGTTTAATTGAGGGGCGGCTGTCTTCGCCCTCAATGCACCGCAGTTCTGAGGAACTCGTGGACGAACTTTGTTTGAAAAACAAAACAGATTGCACGTTGCAAGACAGAGCTGCTGGCAAATGCTCCATCGTGTCAGATTTATACAAACCCATCTCCTGTGTATTGCACCATGTCCTAGAAAACTGAAAGCCATGAAAACAAGCGCTCATATTTTAAGGAACTCAATGACAGCTGATAAAATATTGCATTTTCTCTAGCAGTTTTTACATACAGCTTCCACCTTAAAGAAATGGATTTGATGGGACTAGGTGGTAATTTTTTAACACAAGCGGTGACAAAATAAACACCATCTGTTAGTATTGACTTATTCCACAGCGTTCTCAGGCTGGGTGATTTTATTTCACGTTTTTCAGAAATGGCTAATGACACATCTGGTAGTCAGCGAAGGTACACTCTGGGTGATTAAATGCGGTCATAAGTTTACCCAGAATGCTGACAGGACATTTTTCCCCCCTTCCCATTATAACCAATGGGGCACGTCTGAGTCCTGGCTATCTCTTCATTCTAAACTTTGTGTGGAATTATCTGTTTGACAGTATGTGGACTTTTGGAACGATGCTGAGGTCCTCTGAGAAGTAGATCTTAAGACAGAATCGGGCACGAGAGATTTATAGGGAAAGAATCTCCAAAGACGGAAGGAGAGCTACAGGGTAGGAGATGGCCTTCATTCACCAACATGAGAGCTGTATCAGCAAAGGGGCAAAGGGAAGAAGAGGGTTATGGGAAAGAGTGACATACTATGACACGCTCGGAAAACAGATCAGGATATTGGGATTTCCAGAAGCCAAAGACGCCCATTGGAGATGCTCCACACTGAATAGAAATGGGCAACCATACTCAGTCATAGGCTCAGAGCAGCCTATGGGGAAACCCAAGCCCCGTGTAACTGCAGTGATGGAGGCGGAAGGGAACAAGAGAGCCCTTCCATGAACTCTGTTACTATTGCAGGAAACCTAATGGGTGTCTTTCCATCTGTACACAGGTGGTACCAGAGAGACGGGCTTTATTATCTCTTCCTGGATGCATCTCTTTGTATCTTTTTTTTAAAAAGAAAATGTAAGCACCACCACATAGAAATGCTTACATCAGTCATTATGCGACATTATATGTAATAGTGAAAATGAAGGTCTCTGATTGTCCAGTAGTGCCATGCAGTCCTGGGCATGTGTTTGTGGAACTCGATAGGAAAGAAACCCACTGTAGAGTCAGTCATGTAAGAGCATATCACATCTACACATGGTCCGTGATATTTAATAAGAGTATACCATATATACCCATACATGATATTTAATAACTATGTTGCTGCTTTATGGATTTATCCTACTTGCTTACCCTTTTGTGTTCTAGAGTATGTTCCTTCTACTTATAAGAATAACGTTTTTACAAAGCCATAAGCTGTGTCATGCAGACACCAACCTCAAATGTCCTACCGATACCCCCTAGTCTCTCGATTGTTTATGAGGGCATTGACTGACCATCTGATTTCGACCAGGCTTGGATGAATCCACGCTGTGATCGTCACACACTGTCATGTCCCTAAGTGATGCTCAAATGCAGTATTTTCAGTCGTCTGTCCTCCGTGACGTCTAAAACAGCACACATGCGCACCAGAGGATTATCACAGTGGAGGGGGGGACTGTTTTTATTAAGTTCTACTAGTTAGGGGAAGATGAACAGTATTGAACATGGCCTGTGCCCCTCTCTGCTTCCAATGCTCAGAGACATGTACCGCTGCGGGTTTTGATTTCAGTCGAAGGTGCTAATGTTCTGCCATGTTTCTCCATGGTCTGTGAACATGGAACCTCTACCTCGTTAGTGAATACAAAAATGATCTACAAGGACAGGCGGAATTTGGAAAGCATGCATTTCTCAGTCACTCAAAACCCAAAACCATATTTTGAAGGGCAGAAGGGGGAAATGAATGCCTGGTTGCAAAACTACCTCTCTTAAGAAGGATTTGATAGTATCACCTTCCTTAATGTTCAGAGTCTTTCGTGCTAGGTAGGGCTATGTTTTCATTTGTTTAGGTAACTTTGCTTGTTTTGTCTTAGTTTTTATAAGAAGTAGGACATGAGATCCAGGGACATCAACTGACATCTCAGTGGCCCATAACTTGAACTAATCAGGAACAAAGACATTTCTTCCTGTTCCTCCTGAGTTTAAACACAAAATAGAGCAGCCAAGAGTATTAAAAAAAAAAAATCACATTCCTTTCCATTCAAGAAGGACTTCTGCTATTGGTGGATAGACTTCCGTCTTCAAACAGCAGTGCACAAAGACCACGTGCTGTCACCTCACCATCTTTGCCGCCTAACAGTCATGTTACTGTGGATTCATTATGCCACTTCTTAGATCTCTATTTTTCCATCAGTAAATAGAAGAGATTTAGTTAGACGCTATATACCACACTTCCTATTTCTTCACACCATGCTTTTTCAGCTCCTCTGTAATAACGCCTGTGATTTAGCTACATGTGTTAAACTTACAGCAATACCTCCTTTAAATTAAGTCTTTCTAAAGTGAAAATAAAGAGACAATAGTTAGAGGGGAATGCCAACCTGAAGTAATAAGTAGTTACAGATAGAAGTTACAATAGTAATGATAGAAAACAAAAAGAGAGAAAGATGATAGATGGATGGATAGATAGATAGATAGATAGATAGATAGATAGATAGATAGATAGATGATAGACAGACAGACAGAGAGACAGACAGACAGACAGACAGACAGACAGACAGACAGACAGATAGATAGATAGATAGATAGATAGATAGATAGATGAAAGAGAGAAGGAGAGACTGCATTTGTTTTAAATTGTGTTAGCACTGAATTTGCATGGGACTTTTTTCCTTGCCACTGCAATGTGCTAGGAGCATTTATTTAGAATCTGCATTGCATTGGGGAGTATAAATAATCCATGGGTGATTTCCAGGGAATAGGAAATATGCGAACATGTCACCATTTCACATGAAGGAACTAAGTACTCCAGGACCTTGGTATCTATTAGGAGTTCTGGAAACAATCCTCTGTACATACACAGAAAACACACACACATACACACACACACACACACACACACACACACACACACACACACACACACCTATACAGATTCAAGCACACGTGCACATGCCTACACCAGAGCAGGTGTTGTTAAAGGCATGCTAAGAACCCACAGACTTTCTACTTCTGCTAACCAGATGCTTTGAAGCCAACATAAAAGACACTATGTCTAGGGGAAATGTTCTGGAAGCCCAGTATTGTTTGCCACTTTGTCACTGATGTCATTTGGTGGGTGACCAGTATCCTATATTTTGGACTACACTGGGGAAAAAAATTGTCACATGATTTCCATCTCGCATACTTGAGCTTCCCATTTTCCCCTGACTATCAGTTAGTTTACGCCACAACTCTCCCTATTCCTTCAGTTGCTATGTTAGTAGCGGCGTCACTCCTGGGACATCAGGAGCTGGAGAGGGTGGGGTCAGGGAGATGACTGAGTCAGCAAAGTGCCTGCTACCAAATTATGAGAACCAGAGTTTGGATTTCCAACACACACACACACACACACACACACACACACACACACACAAGCTGGGTGTGAGAGTAAATGCCTGTAACCGCAGTGCTCAGGAGGATGAAGAGAGGTGGATCCCTGAGGTTCAGAGGCCACTCAGCCCAGAATTAATGAGCTCTAGGTTCACAGAGAGACCTTGCTGCAAACAATAAGGTGAGAGAGGCTTGAGAGAGAGCTTGCTGTTTAAAAGCACTTGCTGGTTCCCAGAACCCACATGGCAGCACTCCACTATCTGCAACTTCACTTCCAGATCTGATACCTTCTCCTGACTTCTGAAGGCACCAGATATGCGTGTGGTGGTGCGGTATACACACATAAGTATACACAGGCCAAACACTCATAAAGGTAGAATAAATAAATCTAAGGGCAAAATTGGCAAAGTAAGGTGGAGAGCTATGGATGAACATCCTTGAGAGCCAAACTCTGGCATCTACATGCACATGCCCACTCAAACACATCCTTACACACGAAAGAACACACTCCCAGCACATCGCTTCATAAGTCGAAGACTTAAGACCTAAGATAATAAGAACAATTCCTTTTGGTCCTTCTGTATAGGTTTAAGGGAAAGAAATAGACAACACCATATAGGCAAAATGAAGTCGTAGGTCAGCTATCCTGTATCTTCTACCACCATGTTACTCTGCTAAAATTGGCCTAAAAGAAATTGTAAGTAAATAGAGAGAACTATACAGTGATTTCCCGTGTCTCTGACCTTATTTCCCAGCCTGCTATTTGTCCTCAGACTCTAGTGAGCACTGTTTCTTACTCAATGGTGTTTTAAGAAGAGTGTTCCACTGTAGGCCAGCAGCATATGGCTCCAATACAAGCCACCCTAGACACCAGAGAGAAGATGCAGATGCTTTTGGTGCTTGGGAGACATGCGGTTTCCCAAGTGGATTTTCCAGAAGTTGATGAACTGGAGAAGTCTCACGGGTTGAAGGAAGATAAAGAGAAAGTACTCACTCGGGGGCCAATCCAATCTTTTGTAAGAGTAGGCCCATATTGAAAGTGTGAGATACACCAAAAGCATTCCTGAAATCTGAAGCTGACTGTGAGCCTCTCAGCTTTGCTCTGCAGTACTGTTTTAGGAGACCCGTGAGCCTCACGGAGCCTATGTTAGACTGCAAACTGTGGACCTCCCTGCAGCCCTGCTTGTGACTCTCCAACTTTGGGCTACCCTCATCCTTCATAACTCCCTCAAATGATCTAGACATGGATCTCTCTCCCAATGGCAGGGCTCCACTCACCGTATTGTAAACCTCTGACAGACTTCAGGTGCCCTGCTGACATGGTTTAGGAAAGGACTTGGCAGAACATAGTAGGCCAATAAATATTGAAAAGTCAAATGAATTGGCCCAGAGCAATTGCCCCCGTTCGCTCTGGCTTTGTAAATTGCTTCCTAATTCTGGCTGTGCAGTCGTGTTACCTGGGGTTCTGGTGGGAACACAGTTTTCCGGATCATTGCCCAGAGATGCTCTGATTCAGTGTGTCTTGGGTGAGGCTGAGGAATCTGGATTTTTAGTTAACATCTCAGGTGATTTGGACCCAGCCAGGAACCGGGCCGCTATCTGGGAATTGCGCTCAAGGGGACTGTTACTGGAGAAGGGACCTCGGTGTCTGCACCTTTTAAGCCACACTGCCTATGTCGCGGGCTCTTCATTAACAGATTTTAAAACACAGAGCTCAAGGGCTCAGCCAGTTGGGAGATATGCTTCTGGCAAAAACAACTGTGTTTGCACAGACCCAGTAAGCAGGGAAGTAGGAAAATGACTACCCAGTCAGGTGCTACCACCCCGCCAAAGAAGACGGATTGATTAGGTTAACAAATAAAGCCCTGGCCTGCTGAGAAGCTGCCCAAACGGCCTTGGCCTTTGGGCTTTCTTCTTGAACAGCATCAATCCACTGTGGAATTATGGCAGATGGACAGCAGTGTTGCATGTGTTCGTGCTGGGAAGGAGGCCATCGCTAGTTCTTCTGCTCCCCCAAAGGGCCGCCTGGTTGGCTGATGCAGTTCAAGTTGGCAGCGTGGAGTAGAAATTGAGAGCCCCATCTTCGGAATCAGGCAGCCCTGGGTCTGAAACACAGAATGGTCACTGATTAAAGTGAGACATTGGGGCATTGTACAGAGCCTTTGTGGGACTCAGATGATTCATCAGTAATTAAGGATGATATTATCTGACGCATGAGTTCGCGAGGACCAATCAGAACAGAGGACCTGGCGTTTTGTACACAGGCTACTCAATAAATGAAAATAACATAGCCTTTGGGAAGCCTGACTTATAACAAATCTCCAGAGTCTAGAGCGGCGGGGGGGGGGGGGGGATGTCTACATCAGTCGAGAAGCCAGCATATTTGATTTGAAATTAGGTAAGAACAAAATAGGGCAAAACAAGACAAAACAAAACAGAGGAGTCGAAGTTGAACTTGAAAAGGAGTTTCAAAGTCTCTCGTCCAACTTCAATAACTCTTGGCTCGTGCATAGCTAGAACTTCCCTGGCTGATTTTCCCATGTCATGCTGGAAATGGAATCCAGTGTCTTGTGCGTGCTTCAAAGGTACTCACAACTAAGTTTTATGCCCAATATCTGTTTTTTCAAGTCAGTGCTTCATTGTATAGTTTAGGCTGACCTTAAACTTACTATGTAGCCCAGGCTAGCCTCAAATTCTCTGTGTATCCCAGGCTGAGTTCAAGTTCATCAGCACCTCAAGTCCTGGGATTATTTGTAAGTATGTACCACCATGACAATCTGAAGGTTGATTTTTAGTCAAGTTACATAATTTCCCTAAAAGTTGGATTGTGTTTCCCCTGAAATGTTGGACTTGGTTCCATTTTGGCTCTCCTAAGGAATAAATAAGCATAGGAGTAATTCCTGGAGGACCAAGGAGCTGTCAGATGTCAACAGTTGGTGTCCATTCCTCGAAGAAATTTATATGAAAATGTGATGTTGACTAAGGCAAAGATAATTAAACATGGATAGGAGTGGGAGGATAGGTGGTGGTAAAATATTAAATCTCAGACTATTCTACATCTATCAGCAGACAGGCAGGCCGATAATAATGCCAGGATCAACATCTCCTTTAAGGGCTTTGCCCAGTGTGGCATCTATGTGGTAGGGTTCTGCCATCACCGTATGAGAAATGGAGTCGATTGTGGAACTGTTCCTTACACAGTGTTAGTGGTGCGTCCTCCAAAGACTTAGCTACAGGTTGGAATTCCTCAAACCCAGCATGATCAGTCCTATTAACTATTTAAAAGAATAATAATAAATCATGGAAAAATAAATCATGGAAGTAGAACACTTTAATTGATGAGAAGTACTCCTTTGCAGTTCCAGTCATCAAAACTTTTAAGAAATATATCATAAACCTTGAGTGGGGATTTTAGTGTTTCCAGATATATAGAAAACTCAGTCTCCAAACCACTGGCTAGGTTCCCCTATTTCCTGCACCTCATCTGCACTTGCTAATATGTGTGTGCATATACATACATATATATATATATATATATATTCTCCTAAATATGTAAATGCAATCCACTCAGAACATGTGTTACTTGTGTATATATGATCTCAGAGCTGACTGCTTGATACTGGGTAACCAAACGGGAACTCCGCCCTAGGGAACACTATTTCTCCCTCTCTCAGCATCCCTTAGTTTCCTGTAGTTCTTTGTCTGAGGCTGGGTTCCTGTGAGATTTCCCCCCTTCTATGTTAGCATGTCTATTGGCTTCTTGTTCGGGTCTTCTTCAGGCAGCCATGTTGATGAGAATGAGACATCATGGGTATAGCATCTCTGATACTTCTATTAGATGAAATCTCCCAACAAACTTCCTGATCATCTGGGTCTTGCAATCTTTCCATCTTCTTCCCTTGTGACCACTGATCATTAGTTGTAGAACTTATATTATAAATGTATCAATTGGGACTGGGCACCACATAATCACTTTTTTCTGCATTTTTCTGTTGCAGTTTTCTCTAATGGTCTCCATCCATTGAAAGAAAACATTTATTTAACGAGAGGTGAGACCTATACTTATCTAAAAGTACATTTATAAATATTTAAAATGTAGCTAAGAATTATGCTGATTTAATAGATCCAGAGCCATGATTTTATTAGCCTCGGGTAGCCTGCTAAGTTTCCAGTACCACACCAGACTTCTTTCTAGGTAAGTAGACCCATTGAGAGACTGTTGGTTACTACCATGGCTTGTGTGCCACAATTACACTCTTAGGATTATTATGCCATGGTGCTCACTGTTTTACCCATAGTCATCCTATGGGTTAGCACTGGCTGCTTCCCTCTCTTGGAAGCTTTTATGGCACTGTCTGTAGCATGGAAGCAAGTTCCCAGAGAGGGTGTTTTCAGGCCAGATCCAGCTGAGATCATCTGGGTCCTGGGTGTCTAAAGGACATGGTGTCTTTTGCAATAGGGATTTAGCTTTAATCTCTGGGAGGCAGCTAAAGGCTATACCCATAGCCTATAATGTTACAACTCCTCCTGAAAGGGAGATTTTCATGTCTGATATTGAGGCTTTTGTTAGATAGTCTATGACTTTTGGTGGAGCATTGTCAGTCCAGATGGGAAAAGAAATTGTTTAAGCTGTGTGTGTGTGTGTGTGTGTGTGTGTGTGTGTGTGTGTGTGTATACACAGACTTAAATACATATATAATGTAATTTTAGGTAGACAGATTATAATATGATTCCTTATTACTTTTTTGGACATGTATCCCTCCTTATTATGTATTTATCACTCTCTTCTTTTTCTAATTAAAACTACTACTAGTTTTTATTGTTTTCTTCTTCACTTGTACCCTGCTATGCCCCTCTCTATTGCTTCTCTACCTACTCCCTGTGGTCTCTTTTCACTTTCCTAGTTTCTGCAATTACTCCAGGTTATATATTCACATATAAAGCCGTGGACTAGGGACTGCAGATGAGAGAGAATATGAGGGGTTTGTCTTTCTGGGTCTGCGTTGTCTCACTCGTTATGATCTTTTCTGTTTCTATTTATTGACCTGTAAATTACACACTTTCATTTTTTAGCATTCCACAGTGCATTGTGTACCACATTTCACTATCCACTGTCAGCTGAAGGACATTCAGATTGTTTCCATTGCCTAGCTATGGACATAGTTGAGCAAGTATTTAGTGAAGAGTGGTCCAGCTCGGTCAACTGGTACAATTATTTTGAGACATTTGAGGGTTCTCCACACTTATATTCCAGAGTAGCTGGACCAGTTTGCAAATCCAACAGTAAGTGAGGATTCCCTTTCTCCTAAATCCCCTCCAATTAGTTGTTTTATTGAGCTTTGCCATTCTGACTGGCATTTTCCTAGTTGTTATAGAAGCTGAACATTTTAAGAAATTTCATAACCATTTGTATTTCTTTTTAGAACTCAAGTGTTCAGAGCCCAAGTCCGTGCTTTGAATTGGATGGTTTGCTTTATTGACTCTGAGTTCTTTATATATTCTGAATATTAATCCTCTGTCAGACAAGTAGTTGGCCAAGATTCCCTCCCATTCTGTGGCTCCCTCTTCAAATGATCGATCGATCGATTGATTGACTTGATTGATTCTTTAGCTGTGCAGAAGCATTTTCTTCTTATGAAGTCCCACTAGTCAGTTTTTGGCCTCAGTTCCTGGTCAAATGCACCAAGAATTCTTTAAAAAAAAAAACAAAAACAAACAAACAAAAAAAAACCTCTGCTCTCATGGGTTGACATAAATATGACCTGGAATTTAAGCTTTCAAAAAGACCTTGTCATCCATGTTCCAACTTCCCAGTACCCACTTCTATATTCTCCTACTCTCTTGCCAGCTTTGTTTCAGTTTCCCAGAGCACAAGAGGCTGCGTTTGTTTTACTGCCTCCTATTCTATTTAACATGACTTCTAGTTCTATCCGTTTTGATGCAAATGATACTTGATACCGTATCGTTCCTTTGGGGACCATGCAGACATGTGCAATGAGTACATATGAACCCAAATCCAAAGCCAACTGTTGAAAGAGACACAATGTTAACTCTCCTGATTCGATCACGACACATTACATACATGTGCGCAGTCATCACCCTGTACTCACAAAGGCACACAATTAAAGCCATGATCATAATAAAGCAGTTCAGGTGACTGTCACGCATAGCCAGTGTCCCGAGCTGCCATTCAAGGTGGAAGAGAATCTCTTTTCCCAGAACTGGAGGTGATTCAGCTGTATTTTCAGTGCCTGCCTTTGACAAATTAGTTGCAAATTACGCTCCTGACTGCTTTTACATAACAATTAACGAAGACTTGTTTTCATGGGAGATGCCTTCGTGATGAGCCTATTCACTGTCATAGCTTTGCTTTGCTTCCTTGCCGTGTTGTCTTTTAAATGAGCTTAGTGGATGAAGTCTTGTTGGTGCAGAAGGCCTGCTAATCATTTCTTTTCCTTCTCAGACTTTTGAGAATTGAGTCCCAGCTCTTAATCTCTGGGTGTGCATGAATAGTTCTCATTAGTCGTGGTAAGTGCATTAAGTGAAACTAACTCTAGCTGCTTGCTGAAACCAGCCCGTATAATCACATTGTTCATCAGAAGGGATTTTTAATGTTTACATACGAGGGTGGGGGAGAAAAAAAGGGATTGTCCCAAGTACATGAAAAGCCTTTTACATTGCACTTACTACAAGCAACAACAAAAAGCCACCAAACTTACTTCTGTTAGCATTTCAGGCAAGCTATGATTTGGAAGTCTCTTATGTACTGGATAATATTTGCCTGTTTCCTTCTTAATATAGTAATTTCCCATTGGGCTATGGTGTCTCTAAAGCCTTATTGCTTTCTCAGGGGATCTCATACCTCTTCTTTTAGGATGGCATAAACCTACAGAGATCCAAAAAGTAAACACTTTAATAATCATTGCAAGTCCTAGAGTGTCCTCAGTACAGCCACGGAGACACTAATGCGTCTATAAAAAAGTTGGGTGTGCTGGGTATAGCTCCACGGACTCTTTTAATAAATGCATATCAAAATTTGTGTTTCATATCACTTTGCATGTTGTAAAATGCTCTTTTGAACTTTTTCAATCATTAAAATATGTTTTAAAAAAATCACATTTAACTCCTGTTTATACAAGCATGATTGCTGGAGCAGTTTGCTAACTTCCACTAAGAAGCAGTTCTCCGTTCCCTGCCAGATTTTTCACAATGACCCTTTACAGCTGAAGAGGATTTAGCTGCACTGAGGGAGACATTTCCAATTCTTCCTTGTAACAGGCAGGAAAATTTAGATGGAATGTAATGACATTGTGCTGTACTCCTTACGTTCAAAAACAACAACAACAAAAACGGAATGATTGGTTTGTGGTGGAACGTGCTTTCCATGAAGAACAGTGATGTAAAACAAAAGGTTGCTTTATAGGGAATGTTGAAGAAATGAAGAATCTAGTGACTCTTGAACAGCAGAATTCTTCATGTGAATATTCACATGACCGGGATTTGGGACACCTATGTCTCAATGTGATTCTCTGTTTTCTCTCTCGAAAGTCTGTTCTGTGAGTTTGAAAACAAAATTAGCTCATGATGTTTTACCACCACTCATGATATCGATGGAAAAAAACATAAAGAGCCCCAGCTTGATGCACTAATTCCCCAGCCTCCCACTCAAATCAGAGCCAGACAAAGTGTGGAAACCCAAGTGAAATAAGGCTACAACTTGAATCTTGAAATGTGGAGCTGTAGTAAGATCCATTCCACCACCCTCACCGCCACTCCCCTTAGCCATCAGTACATCACATGTTGCTCCTGCCACCTGTTATGCCCAGATCACAGAGTCCCCCCAAAACCAACTAGGTGACCAAGTCCTGTATGTAAAAGCAAACACCCTTTATTATTACACAAGTTTACCAACTCTCCGTGTGTCTAATGTATTGGAATGATGGGAGAGTTCCAAGCTCAGTTGGGGTTGGGTTTTTATAGTAGCAAAGGTGGGGTGAGGGATTTCTAAGGTTCAGGACCCCTGATTGGCTGACATTTGTCTAGGAAGTGTCCTGGTGAAAAGCAATGAGAGTGATCCTATCTACAATGGTTGGAATGTTAGGAATTTCCTTTGGTTGGTCTGTTCCTAGGTGGTACTTGGGTAGTCTCAGTTTGTGGTCTTTCTTGGAACCAGGGTAAACTACTGAGACTGGGGCCTCTATTGAGCTTGTCATGGCTAGGTCCCACATTTACCCCTTCACAAGTACCAATGACAGGACCCAATCATGGACCCTGCTTGGCCATGGTGTAATGGTCTGCTCTGTCCCTTTAAGAGACAAGCCATGCCCACTACCCCCATCTGCCTAGGCAAGCTGATCTTCAGCTTCCAGCCTGGGTCCCTCCTTTCCCTCTCTCTCAAAGAGGCAGCTTCTGCCTCACTCTCCTCCCCATTTCTCCCCTTCCTCCCCTGCATCTCTCTGCTTTTCCCCTTTCTCTTCCATAACCCACTACTATCCATGTCTCTGTCTCTCACCCACTGCATGGCTCCCTCCCCAGGACTAGCTGCCTTTGGAGACCTGCGGTGTGGTCTCCTGGCGTGTCTGTCTCTCCTTGTGGAACTCACTGTCCCTCATGGCCCACTGAAACCACTTGGGGAACTGTGCCCTCCCTACCTGGGACTGGCTGCTCTCAGGACCCACTGCCCGCTGACTGCTGCCACTTTAGTAACCTGCAGTATTTGACATAATCCATTACACATGGGTGTAAAGAGATATTATTGGGACCTAAGAACCATTACCTAACAGATTTTTCAGGGCAGTGGCCAGCCTGCCAGGCCCTGTGGCTCTGATCTTTTGAATACCACCAAATTGCAATTATAATTCTTAATGTCCTGTTTGGTTCTGTGGTTCTGCATAAAGAACCAAAGTGTCTTTTTATTGTAGGACCATTTTAGTTAATAAATCCATTAATTGACAACTTTGGGCCTATTTTTTTGGTATTTCAATGGGCACTATAGGTAGTCATTTTGTCCTCCATGCCAGGGAGTTTCCCCTTGTCTCATCTGGCTCATTCTGGGCTGGGAATGTGGGACGATGCATTCTTTTCTGTTACTACTTTGAGCTGACATTGTGGCCCTGTTGTCAGGGCTCAAGAAGGCTGAAAGGCTACCCAAAGGTAAGGAGGTAATTCAGGCAATGGGGCACTCATCAGAAGCATCTGGTTCTCAGACACTGTTGAAGAGACAGGGAACATTCACATTAGCTAGATTGGTCCACATTAGTTTTCAGCATGTCCAGGGCTTGAAGTCATTTGGAGCAGGTTGTTGTCAGCAACTGATGCTTAGATGTATCTACCAGCCAAGTCTAAACCATGAGATAAGTTTAAACTAGGAATAAAAGTTAAAATTTATGTACTTAAAGGAAAAAAATACATTTGAAACTTTCATGCCCACATTGAAATCCATATAATAGATAAAAGTAGATGATGGGTAACTATAAACAACAGACATAGATTCATACCTTTGAGTCCTAGCAAAAACTACAGATTTTGGTTAGAAGCATGGATAGTTTTCTGCTGTCAAGAGCCAGGTATGGATTGGACAGAGATGTCTTTGGCCTGATGAGAAACACCTTTAAGTTCATATTTAGATGACAACCAGAATAAATCTAAACTCTTGAGCTTGTGACTGAAGCAGTAAGCAGTCATGGTTCTATCAGCTTATCAGAACTATATCATAGAAGGGGAAAGAAATCAGAAACATTTATATCTAGATCTTAACCTGTATTTACATATTAAATCATTTTTAGACCCCAAAGCTTATGAGCTTTAATATCCTCAGACTGAGGTTGACTGAGATTTCTATCCCACCCAGTCCCACAGCCATTCAGCCCCCAAGAAATACACAGAGGTCTACGTTAATTAATAACCTGACTGGCCTATTAGCTCAGGCTTCTTATTAACTAATTATAATTTATATTAGCCCATAATTCTTGTCTGTATTAGCCACGTGGTTTGGTCCCTTTTTCAGCAAGGCAGTTATATCTTGTTTCTGCTTCTGGGTGATGGCTCCAGACTGAAACTTTCGTCTTCCCTGCCTTTACTTCCTGCCTGGTCACCCTGCCTGGTTACTGACCAATTAACGTTTATTTAAAATACAAGGGACAGGGTACAGACCTTTGTGCCACAGCACTTTATATATCTTAAAACTTTTTTTAAATCAAGAGACCTAGTAGCTTTAGAAAAAGTAAGGTTTGATGTATATACATCAAACCTTATTTTTATAAGCAAGCTGGCTATAGATTTGTGGAAGGGTCTGGATACCTTTTGCTGCTAAATTGACAACATTATCACTGGCCTAGCCATCAATACTATCAGAGATCCCAGAAGGATAAATAATGTATACCTGAGTACAGACCAAGTAGTTTCTGAATCTATTAAAAATGAAAGGGGGGAGTCAGGAGAGGGAGAATGAAAGGGACCAGAGTCCCCATACAGTTAGCCAAACCCAGGTCTCCGTAGCATTGGAGGCAGAAGTATCCAGAACAGCAGTCTTACAGTCTTAGCCAGGCCCAGAAGGTAAATTTTTTCCAGTGGTAGAGGGACATGGAAAAGACTGACCTTATTTTGTCTAGGCACAAGTGGTACAATCAGTTCTCCAACGTTCTGACATTTGTCTACCGTCTGGACTGGCTGCTGGCAGCAGGTGTTCCCCTGAGGCACCTCGCCAAGCATCATCATAATTCAGGTGGAGATATCATGGTGTCCCATAATCTTCTTTGGAGACCTTGGGTTACTGCTAGGATCTCAGAGTCTCTGACTAATACAATGAGTATTTTAATCATCATTTTAAAGGCCATATTCTACAAATCTCTGAAGTATGAGGGCTGCCTATGTATAACTGATTAGACAAACTTTGTTTCTCATTACTTGTTTGAAGTTTGACTTTGAAAACATATACAGGGACCCAAATAAGGCTTATCCCAGTAATTAATTATATCAGTACCTTAAGGATGACTTGTATTTCCTAAGAGTCTATGATAAGTTAGCAGCTTTCATAAAACTAAAACTTTACATTCTGTCAGGTTTGGCTTTAAAAAAAAATAATGATTTTGAATTGAAGCTAATAAAGAGTCATTCCGGAGGTAAAAATAAAAGAAGTTTGTAGCCAGCTGTTGATGCTGTCTCCTGCAATGGCAAGGAAAAGGTCACTGGGCAAAATGGGAGCAGGAGGGAGCCCAGGGGCTAGCATTGCCCTTGACAAGTTCTAAGGCACCACAACCGCTTGTTAGGAAAGGGCCACTAGTGCTTTTTGCCAGAGCTAAGGAGGGAGACACCCTTTTTAGGGAACTTTCTCTAAGCAACCTGAGGGGGATGGGAGCTTTATCTGAATGCCTGACCTTGGGAAAAGGACGTTGTAGTTTTATCTCTGTTAAATAGGAACCTTGGAATACATTTTTTCCAACTGAAGTTCCTCTTAGTATCAATACAATAATTTATGACTCAGTTTATTCAAATAGCTTAAGCCCAACAAAGTTAGTAAAGACAAGGAGGCTAAACATACATTTTTAAGCCTGAATAGAACTTGAACAAGGAAATACATTTTTAAACCATTTTTAATATTTTCAATGCATTTGCTTTTTAATATATTTTCCCATGTTATAGTGATTCCCCATTACAAAATTTTTCCCGTTGTTATTTTAACAGTTGCAATAGTGCTTATTTTGTGAAACTCAATTCAAACATTTGACATGCAGGTGGTCCTAGGTTACCCCTGTACAACCCTAAAAGGATTGAGACCCATAGGCTTGGATGCTGTTCCAAGCCCTCTATCAAACAAGAAATAAACATCCAGTTTCCGATTAGCATTTTGTACATCTTTATCTTTTTATTTTAAGTTCAAACATTAACAATATAAAACATTTTATAAGCACAAATGTCCCATATTCTTATTTTTTTAAGAAAATTTAAAATTTCTTAAAGGTCTTCCTACAATACCAAAAATAAAGTACCTCTTTGGCCTCACCTTTGATGGCCTACATGTAGCCTGTCTTTGAGATCTCACCCTGCTCCTCTATTTCACTGTGGCTCGTACTTCTGGTGACTATCACCTGGCCCTGGCAATGAAATCATGGAACAGTTTGTGAGATGGGCAAGGGGTCTGGAGATTGAAACACACATACACATACACACAGAGAGACAGAGAGACAGAGAGAGAGAGAGAGAGAGAGAGAGAGAGAGAGAGAGAGAGAGAGAGGTCATGCTTGAAACAAGAATGCCAGTTTTATTGTGGTCCAGGGCAGCTTATATAGGGCTCTCCTTGACTAATGGCCACACCCTAGCTCTCGGGATTGTTCAGCTGCAAGCCCACCAGAAACCGCTCCCCTACCGTCAGGAACTCATGAGGGTCTCGTGCCCAGAGCAGCTGCAAGCACAGGAGAACAAGTAGTTTACTCCAGCAGGCAAGGGGTCACAGAACATTCAGGGCCTAAGGGTCTACAGTCCCCAACATTCTATAACTTTTTATATACCTTCAGTCCATTTTTCATCTCTTCATTCTTTTAGTCTCCTGCTTTTCCCCTCATTTTCTAGACAACATACCAAAGTCTTTTTCATTTCTCAGATAACATAAAAAAAAAACTCTTACCAAAGTCTTTCTTACGGTTTCCTTCAGTAGTATATATTGCTTGACTACGATTTTTTAAACAAGAACAGAAACATTCATATACTAAAACGAAAATAACTTTAAATTTACATTACATAAAATCCTGTGCCAGTGTGAAACATCTGAGACTAGCAGTAATTTTTTTTCCATACCCTCACTAATAGTAATTTGTAAACAGCCCCTCTAAATGATGACAGATATTTATGACCCATTGGATCTGAATGAGCAAAGCAGCTCTGGTGGAGGGGGTCTGGCTATTGTGTCACAATGTGACCACTGCAGCTGACACCTATAGCCAGTGCCCTTGAACCATGGAGTCAAACCTTGGTCAGGTTTGGCCAGAAGTCATGGCATGCAGCCCCCAGGGGAGGGCGAGAAAACCCATCTACCAGCATGGGAGGGGGCAGGGTGGCATGCAGCATGGGGGGAAAAAGATTGTTAATTTCTCCTGCCATCACAATTAACCCCAGATTCTCTGTTCACTGTTTAAAATCTTATTGGGGGCACATCTGCCTCCTACAACTGTGGCTGGCAGTCTTACTACATTGTAAAAAGGCTGTAGAGCCAAGCCACTCAAGCATGCAAGTGTGTTGACCTGCAACTTCATGCTTATACAGCAAACCTGCCTGTGTTGTCCCAGCACTACAGGCCAAGGCTGACTTCCTTCAATTTCAATGAAATGTTTAAGGCAGGTAGAGGATACTTGTCTCATCCCTTTTAGGAAAATATACCCCTATGTGTATGGCCCTATCTTTAAAATCCTGTAAGTTATCCAATATCAAAGTCAAAGAAGTCATGATTTGAGTCAGTCCCATCACATCAGTCACATAAGTTAGAAGGAAGACACATAAAAGACACAAACGAAACAACACACAAAACAATACAGAGTCCTGTTAGTTCCTGGAGGCAAAACGGAACCAAAGACAACAGCCTCAAGCTATTTTGAGGGTGTGACCCTACTGTTTCTCTACAGAAATGAGAGGCCAGGAGCATCCCATATGTCTATCTACAGAAATCAGAGAGCTCCACTCTCAAACAAAAGGGTCCGGGGACCCAAATACAGAAGGGTCCTGTGGACATCTCACCAGGTACCCACCTGTGATCTTTTTACACATCTGCATAGACCATCTACAGGCTCTCACAGATTCTGGGCCCATTGATAGAAGGATATACAAAACAGACACAAAATGAAGCTTACACACAGACAACTTACACAGAAAACTGGCAGGCTGAAGGCTCTATAAGGCAGTGGTCCTGGTGGGCCTAGGGGATCCCAGACAAGCCCCCAAATGTTAAGCTCCAATCATGGAGTCCTCCCCCCAAACCAACTAGGAGACCAAGTCTTGTATGTAAGAGCAAAGAGCCTTGATTTGTACACAAGTTTGCAAACTAGGTCTCTTTGTATGTCCATCATATTGGAATGATGGGAGGGCCCCAAGCTCAGTTGGGGTTGGGTTTTTGTAGTAGCAAAGGTGGGGTGAGGGATTTCTAAGATTCAGAACCTGTGATCGGCTGACATTTGTCTGGTGAAAAGCAATGGATGTGTGCTGGCAGGTGATCCTATCTACAAGGGTTGGAATGTTAGGAATTTCCTTTGGGTGGTCTGTTCCTAGGTGGTGCCTGGGTAGTCTCAGTTTGTGGTCTTTCTTGGAACCAGGGTAAACTACTGAGACTGGGGCCTCTATTGAACTTGTCATGGCTGGGTCCTACACCGCCACCTTTTTTGTTTTGATCATTATTTAGTATTTATTAAGAGTGAGGAGAACTGGGTTTCATTACAACATTACAGTACATATATGCAATGTGCTTTGCTTTTCTTCACCTGTTAGTCATTCCCATACCTCTTTTCCCTCTTCCTCCCTATCTACAAGCTTTGTAGCATCCTGGTTATTTTCATATCATTTTATTTCCACCTGAATTCAACAAATGATGGAAAACGTGAGCTTCTTCTGTTTGTGAAACTGGCTTAGTTTGCTTACCCTGATGAACTCTAGCTCCATCTAACTTCCTGTGAAAGATACAATTTTGTGATTTCTTTATGCCTGAGTAATAAACCATTGTGTATATATACAGTTTTCATGTGTTTACTCAACCCATGCTAACCACCTACGCTGAGCCCAGAGCTATCTTGGCTACCATGAGCAGTGTAGGAATAGCCACGGCTGTGCAGGGACCTCTACAATAAACTGCTTTTGATTCCTAAGGATATCCACCCAAAAGTTTGATCATATCTCTTCTTGAGGTATTTAACATAGTCTTTCTGTCGGATCAATAGCGATCATGTTTGCTTTTTATCCAAATTGACATCCTCCCTGTCTTTCTCTTTGTGAGAAAGAACATGGTAGATACTTTTTAAGTCAGCAGAAATGAGAAAGGAGTTCGGAAAATAGCTGGGATATATTCTTTCAAGAGGGGCAAGACTGACAAAAAAAAAAACAGACATGAAGGTGATCTGGCTACAACATCTGTCACCCATTGATAACTAGGATCCATTCATTTTGCTGATCTGAATTACTAGACCCGTTCCTCCCTCACCATTCCACATGCATCCCTCCCAAAGATATGCATTCATGCTCAGTCAAAGAAGACTATTTTCTCCAAGTAGAGGAAGACCAGTCTCTTGTGAAATATTATTTTAAACTAGGCGAAGATGTGTTACCTTTGTTAATGCTGCAGAATATTACTGTAACCGTGGAAAGGTGCATTGCATGTGGTTGTGCTGCATTTGTTAAAGATCTAAGGATGTGTGTTGAATTATGTAAAGATGTGTCCGTCTCACCTCGCCTGCCCAAGACACCTGGCTGGTCTCAAAAAAAAGAAAAAGAAAGAAAAAAAGAAAGCTGAACAGCCAATAGCTAGGCAGGAGAGGGATAGGTGGGGCTGCTGGGCAGAGAGAATAAATAAGAGAGAAGAGGAATAAAAAGAGAAAGAGAGGGACCCGTCCAGGGCCAGGAACTAGAATCCAATAACAAGACATGAGAAGCACAGAAAGTAAGATATACAGAAGGAAAGATAAGTAGAAACCCCCAAGGTGAAAGGTAGACAAAGAAAAACAGGTTAATTTAAGTAAAGGAAAAAAAGTTAGCTGGAAATGAGCCTAAAGTAGTTTGAGCATTCAAAACTATTAAGAAGTCTCCAAGTCATAATTTGGGAGCTGGTTGGTAGCCCCAAAGAAAAAGCCTGGTAGGAGGAATAATTTTTTGGCCAAGCACCAGTCTTAAGCAAAAGCTCAAGCTCTTGCTCTCAAAAGGGACAGGACTCTATTTCCTAGGTTAAAATGGCCCATTAACTCTTGGCGTACAAATGATTCTGTTAGTACTAAGGCTGTACGTACGACGGTCACCCTATATTTAAGTTTTATTTTCTACCATTTCAGTTACTGGCATCCAACAATGATCCCAAAGAATTAGAAGGAAAAGGGTAGACATAAACACTAGATAGGTTTTAAACCTTATGTCTTTCTGAATAATGAAATCTTTATCTAGTTATGTATTCTGCTTGGGAGATATAACCTCCACTCTCCAGTGGGTCTACTCCGTATACACTGCTTGCCCATAAGTGACTAAGTGGCTTGGTTTCTCAGACTTGCCTGCTCTGTTCTTGCCTGCGGTGTTTAAACACGTTCTGTCCTTCCCTCTCCTCAGTGTCCTACAACACTGGCACGACTGATTCTTGGTGATGGCAAGGTGACTTGTACATGGTACAATATTTGGCAGCATTTCTACCCTCTACCAACAACACCGCTACTATCCCCAATGATGACAGCCAAAATGATACCATCATTTCCAGGTGTGCTTCAACGGTGAGGTCAATTCTTTGCCTGGGAGCAACTGCTCAAATTCAGAATACTGTCCAGTGTCTTCCTTGTCCTCATATTTTAGCACTCAGTGTGAATGTCCCTTGCGCATAGACCCTCTCCTAGTGTCTGCTCGTAGACATGTCTCATCGGGCACAAACCTTTTGCTCTGTGCTTCGCTTCCCCATTGAGTCTTCTCAGAATGTCTAACAACATGCACACGCAGCATGTTGATCAGCCCTGGGTCCATTCACTAGGCAACAAGATCCTTGAACACATACTGGCTTTTTCTTTGCTGTGTTTCCAGCACCTACCACAGGGTGTGGACAATGCAGTAAGTTGATAAGTAGATTTTAAGCACACGTAACTAATGCATTTTTCATAGTTCTTTCTATCTAGTTCTATGTGTCTGTCTTTAGCTACTATGCTTGAGAACATTAACAGAGAACTATCCCTGAATGAGTCGAGTTGGATTTTGTTCAGAGGTTCAATACTTCCCTGTGCTCTTGACAACAAATTTCAACTATTTTCATATACGAAAGAGAGCGGTGTCTCATTCTCCCTTATTTCATTGCCCAAGTCTGTCTCATGTAAAGATTTGATTAACCTTTCCAGGTAGCCTCTGTGTGCAGTGACTTAACTTAAGCTATGTGAAAAGGCCTGTTCTCTTTTATATTTCTTATCTCAATACTCTCTCGGTTTCTTTGGACTTTGGACTTGCCTCTTGAGTCAAGGTGCGCTGTTTTTGTGAGAGCATGGCTACTAATCACCTTTGCATCTCTCTCTCTCTCTCTCTCTCTCTCTCTCTCTCTCTCTGTCTGTCTCTCTCTCTATCTCTATCTCTCTATCTCTCTTTCTCCCTCTTTCCCTCCCCCCTCTCTCTTTCTCTCTCTTTGTCATTGCTCTACATGTCCAGTCCCCCGTCATCTATACTTGACTTGACATTCCTCACACAGAATCAGGATATTTCCCCATCAGGCTCTAGCTACTCTTATATTTCTGCTCTAGAATATTCTTACTCACAGCCTTCTAGAAATAATCTCTTAGTCTCCACGACAGATTGCACATCTCTGCCCGCACAGGCCCCTCAATGACTGTGTTCCGCATGTCATCTGACAAGTGTTTGTTTACTACTTCTCCCCAGTCACTTGACAAAGACAGGAAGAAGAACAGTGGAGAGTTTCCAGAATTTTCTTATTATGTGTGTATGTGAGAGAGTATATTTTTGTGTAGGTGTTTACTATGTGTGTGCACACATGCATACTCCCAGATGCATGTCAGCCAAGGTGTGCTTGTAGAAACTGGAGGACAACTCTGGATGTCAGTTCTTACCGTTTGAAACAGGCCCTCTCTCGTTCATTGCTAAGTGTGTTCACCTAGCTGGCCCATGAGCGCCAGGGGATTCTCCTGGGGTTTTCACCTCCCACCTTGGACCCATTGGATGTGCTGGGATTACAAATGCATCTACCGCTGCCTGTGCCTTTTTTCTTTTCACACGGATCCTGGGAAGCTGCTTCTTCAGGTTTTTCTGACTTGTCCAGCAATCCTTTGACCCACTAAACCATCTCTCCATTTCCAGAGATATTTTTTTAAAGAACTAATGGGTTACCTTTTTTGAAAAGTATAAATCTTCAGAGCTGAGAATGAATCCTGTACTTGGCTAGCTATGAAATCCCAGAGGAAACAGATCGCAGTCACTTTTGTGGTTGTGATTAATGAAAACACATGCATGTGATCATGAGAAGACGGCCCTCAGTCTTTGAGATGTGTCAGAGCAGAGATGGGAAATGTGTCAAGTCTTTAAGATCAAAGCTTCATGGGATTGTAGTGACTCAAATCCCGGGGCACTGTGCAAAGTAGAATTTTGGGGCTCCTCTGAACTCAATACAAAAGTATGGCAGTCCTCCTTTTCCCTGGTTTTGCTTTCTGGGATTTGTAGCTCACCCGGCAACTGAAACTATCAAATGGCAGCAAGGTGAAAATATGCAATCTGTAGGGTTGAAATCTTGCACTGTTCTGAGGAACATGGCGGCATCTGAGGCCGTTCCCTCTCCCACCTAGGACTCGAATCAGTCTTTGTCTGTCTGCGGTATCTACACAGGCCCCACACCTGTTAGTCACTTAGCTGCATCAGTGCCCGGTTGCCATCCTGTCACAGGTTTGTCCAGAAGGTTAGTGCCCTCTGCAGACTCACTGGAGGTCTTGGAACTTTTCCCCTCTCCGGGGTAAGGGGTAGATTATTGCCATGTCATCCAGCAGAGTGTACCGTGAATATCAAGCCTGGCCCTCAGTTGCTTGACATCTACCGTAAAGGAGCAAGTTAAAAATAAAGGAGGAATTCTAGTAGTCTGCCTGTTCTACCTTATTTTGGCATCCGAGAATTATGCCTTGGAAACACACGCTCGAACTAGCTGCCTTCCTTTATAGATGATGCAGCCAGGGTTCGCAGCATAAATATGCTGAGCAGGTCTCCCTGCTAGCAAAGATAGAACCAGAACAATGCCCTGCTGATTGTCTTTCTAAGAATTCTGAACCCTGCTGAGTTCATGGGGCAACATTCTTGTGCATGGCTTGCAGCTTAAACGGCTTCTAAATCCAGCATCCTTCAACCAGTGGATGAGAAAGCAGGCAAGCGGCTCAAGGGGCAGTGTACTGATGATGTGTTTACAGTCGCCCGAGCTAGGCTTTTGCTGAACATATTGCCATGCAACATCGCCCCGCCCACTCCAACAAGGCTATCTGGTAGAAATTATCATTGTCTCAAATACACAAGTATGAAACCCTAAGGTTTATAGGATTAACTAGCTTTGGGGGGGGGGGGGAATCACAGAGCCAGAAACAGAGTGAGGCAGGCTTTGGCTCTGCCCCAGCTCTGAACACAATGCTTGAAAGTGCAGGAATGTCTCTGAGGTTAGGAGACAATTTCACACAGTGCTTTCTGAGGACGTCTTGAGTTCTTCACAAACATGGTAAGTGTGGAAACAGAACCAAATTTCCAATGACACTTGGTTTCTCTGAGCAGATAGCACCCAAGTAGAAGAGCACTCAGCCGAGCACATTTACAAAATTCCATCACTCCCTTGATGGAAAAATCAGATGAAACAGAAAGCACTTTGGTAAAGTACTTTCTTAAGATAGTTTAAAAATTGGAGTGTAAAGATAGAGGCCATGTGTGACGTATATTAAGATAGAAGCTGTAAGAGCTGTAATTCTCTGGGCACTTCGTACATGTTAGGGAACAGACCAGGCGTTTTAGAAGCACAGTCGGTTGAACAGCCATCAACACTTCCCAGACGCCGTCCATGTCTGAGCTGTGCCCTGCACCACTCCACGTGGTACCATTCATACAAATTATGGCAGGCACAGTGACTTTGAGTGAGGGAAACTGCAACAGCCCTACACGCAAGATTGTTGCTAATATCCCACTCTCAATACCAATTTGGCGATTTGGTTCAAACTTTTGTAGCTAAGAGAGCACAGAGCTGGGTGGTCACCCAGTGCGTCCTCCTGCAGAGTCTTTCTTTGTTCTTCGCCACTCTTGGCACACTCAGCCCCAGTCAGTAGCAAGCTGATTAAGCCTGCATCACCACATGCACCTGGTTTCTATGAAATCAGTCTTCCTAGGCAGCCCAAAGCCAGCCACTAATGATTTGGTACTATGAGCCCCTCCGATGGTGGCTATCACAGTTCGGTCCATCTTGAGGGGATAGGTTTTAAGTACAAAATAAACACATCCCACCTGAGTGCATATTGATTCTCCGTTCAGTCCCCTTATCCATCCTTTCGGTCCAGCATGCACTGGAAAAATGAAATTGCTGTTGAGAAACAGTACTTGGTGCAGCCTGACTCCACTGAGTTGTCTCTGTCTTGGGGGTGGAGGGGGGAAGTCACCAAATTTTTCAGGGGACTCCAGGGAGAACAGTGTGTGAATTAATTCTGGTTTCAAAAGAACAGCAGGGCTTATTCAGGTAAAGAAATACTTATGTTAATACAATGCAACTGGCACGTTTTTATCACTGTGACCAGTGGTGCTTTCTAAACAACAGCTGCTAGAAAAATGTACACAAGAAATGTGGCAGACCTAAGCAAGATGTAATTTCTGTGTCTAGTCACTGTGTGTGTTGTTCCTGGTCGTTACATCTCTCCATTCACCCTCTCCACCAGGACGCAGGGTTTTGCTTAAGCTTTGAAGTCATAGTTAAAGGAGGCTCAGGCTGGACCCGATAAGCACGAAGCTATGAATATTCAGAACTTGTTTGAGAGGTAGCGCTATGATCATTGGCCATTGCTAACATGTTCCATCTATTAGGTTCAAGGTCCTCTGCATGACATCAGCACAGGGGAACAACTACTTATTCTTGCCTTGTGTGCTGCCATGTTCCAATGACAAGGAGTGAAAATAATAGAGCTCTGGCTTGAAGAATGTGAAACCCATTGGCTTTGCTCCCCCACTACTGTGTCTGAGTCTCTGGGCAAGGAAGCTGAGCTCTGGTTCTTATGTCCTAGTTGTAAAAATAAGGATGAAAATACAAAGCTCACAGGTAGCTCTGAAGGTTCCCTACGTTAATATGTATATGAAATGCTTGCAAGTCTTTGGTTCTTTGTGGACACTAAATTATAGCTATTATCATCATCATCATCATCATCATCATCATCATATCGCATTATTCTCTGCTGTGCCCTGGGCAAGGGTCTGCCTATTATTTTAATGCTAGCTGGTAATTTTTCAAGTGACCTTTGTTCGTGACAACCTATGCGCATGCTTTAACATACTTAAAGAGCGAAAGGTAAACTTGGTTCTTTGAATGTTAATTCATATAATTTCTTCCCAGAGACTGTTGATTTTGGCTAGTGTCTGTGTAGCCCGCTTTAATTACCTCATTAGGCTCATTCAATTTGAGGGATTTTCACACCACTTTGAAGATGGCAACAGTTACCGAAAACTGTAAGGTGTGTTCAGTTCCCTGACTTCAAAAAGCGCTGGGAAGGGCCGGGATTTTGTTTGTTTACTTCAGAAGAGGAATGGCCCTGAAATACCAAAGAAAGCTACGTCTAATTCACGCCTTCCCTTTTCGTCACAGTAAATGCCACTGATAAGATAATCTGTCCTCGCCTACCCTTAGTTAGAAGGAGGAAGATGAAGTGGATAGTGAATCCTAGTATCAGTAGGAACTGGTGATTTCACAGGCAAAGTCGACTCAGGCCTCGAGTCCACTCAGTAACAGGGAGGAAGTTGCACCTGAGCTAAGTGTGAATAACCAAATCCCAGGCAGGACCCTTGGGATTTGATATCATGTCATTCTCATTCTTCTAGAAAGTTCTGTCCCCCACCCCAACGGTTTGCTCTATTATCCTTCTCTGTTGTCCATCTCTGATTGGACAAGGTATTTGTTTCTGCACTGACGTCCTGGTTCAAGCCCTCTCTCTATCTGCAAGACTTGCCACTTTGTGGAATTCCTATCAAGGGGAAAGTGCTACTTTCTCCACAGTTTGAATCTGTTGGGTGGTAAATGCTTTAGAGGAACTTCCATGTTCATTTTCTTGCAAACTCATTGCTTACGGGCCTCTGGCTCCCATTCTTTCTCCCTTATGCTCGGTTCCTCTTGTTTCTGCGTTCTGTCTTCCAGAAGACCTTCAGTGTGGATGTGTGCGCCTCAGTTGACAGACTTGTGAGCCTTCTCATAGTCATGCATATACCACAAAGGTCTGACTACATGGTGGAGTAGAAATCTAGCAGGAGTCAGAAATGCCCCATCCAAAGCCCTATGGAATGTTTGCTGAAAGGCACAGCCAGTACCTGCTTCGCAGCAAAAATTCTCCTCCCGAATAAAGCAGAGAGGAAGCTGTATGTATGTGGTCTTTCCTCTCCAACAGGGAAGGAGTCACACCTTATGGGCTTGACATACAAACATGATTGTTTCTCAGAAAAGAGTAATAGACCCCCAACAAGCAACCCACTGAATTAATACTATTCAAGTCTAGTCTCTTTGACATATTCACTCAGAAAGAAATGTTATAAACTCCTCATGTGATATAGCAAATAGCTGTTTAGTTATGGAAATATATGTTCTTAATTTCTTAATAAAATATGGTTGCAACATGCTCCCTACTCCCTGTCATTCCTCCAACCCTCCCATGCCCCCTACTTCCTCTCAAATATGTGGCCTCATTACTGAATTATTGTCATTGCATATATATGTAAACGAATAAATAGATAAATAGAGTCTGCTAAGTCCACTTAGGTTTGCTTGTATTTGTGTGGTTTTATGGTTGAGTGCTTGGTATTGGATAACCAATCAGTGGGCTCATCCTTGGGGAAGACTGCTTCTCCCTCTCTCTAGTCATTAGCTGCCTGTAGCTCTTCATCCAAAGTTGAAGCCCTGTGAGATTTGCCCCACCCACTTGACATGTCAGTATTGGCATTGCTCAGATCTTATTTAGGTCGCCATATTGGTGAGATCTCATGGGAATGGCTATCTTGTCCTATCTATAAGACACCGTCTTACAGCAGATTTCTGGGTCCTCTGCTCTTATACTCTTTCTGTCTCGACCTCTTCTACGATGTACCCTGACATACAATAGGTGTAGGAGTTATGTTGTAGATGTACAGTTTTACTCCTTGCTTCAACAAGAGATTGAAAAGAGAGACTTTCTTTTTCCTCCCCATCAAAATGCGTACATTGGTTTGTGTAGTTTGGGGTGGTTTATTTTCTCTTCCTAGCTCCTGCTCTTCATCTGAAGAGTGGCAGGGAAGGAATAGAGAGAAAGGGGGCAGTACTGGCAGAGGGAGAGGAATCCCTTGAGTCCAGGCAGTTCTGAAACAGCCTGCTCATAGGGCTGTGAGGTGGGAACAGACCACACCACGAGCCTGTTGTGAGTTCGTGTTTGTAACTTTTAGCTCCTCAGTTGAACATCTCCACAGTGTGATGTTGGGGGGTCAGTGGCAGGTCCCCTTTGTTCCCTTCTCCCCTTGCTCTCCTCAACCACCTGGTCAGTTGCTTCTGTAATCTGGGCTCCTCCCTGTACAGAGAAGTGATTTTTTTTTTTATTTGTCCCAGCGGGTCATTTCTCTGCATGGAATCCTGACCAGGAGTTTCACTTAGCCACATTATTTTCTAAGAGCTATAACCTATGCATAGCACAACCAACCATATCTGCTCTAGCTAATGCGTTTAACACAAAGCCTACAATGCAGAAATTAGTACTTCAGGTAAAGCCATTCCATGTGGGGCACGGTCAATGTCTCTAATAAAGCAGCGCTCTGCCCTCACCCAATCCTACAATGAGGATTGTAGAAGATAAAATATATTCTAGCAGAAGTATTAAATACCAATATTATGTGCCACACGATTGAGCATAGAAGCAGCGGTGACAAGAAGAAAGAGGCCAGCACAGGCCACAAAAATCAAGGACAAAGGAAGCTTTGAATAACAAGTGCCTAGAGTGACTTTGAATTGCAGTGACCTTGTGGGGGTTAACTGGTTTTGCTTCTTGCTTCCCTGTTGTCAGAGTTGAAAGAATCGGCCATTTTTGCCTTGAGTTCTTTATTTGTGTGTGTGTGTGTGTGTGTGTGTGTGTGTGTGTGTGTGTGTGTGCGCGCGCACGCTATCTCTGGCTTGTGTTTCTTGATGCTGAAGAAAATATGATGTCTTCTCTGCTTTCGTCTAGGACACAGGCAAGGGATCCTGTAGGTGCAGAAACAAGCATGTGTCTGGAATGGGGAAGTAGAAGGGAGGCAGATGGGACTGGGTACATTGATTCTTCATGTCAGCTCTGAGAAATGCATTATTGACAATGGAGGCTGAACAGTTTCAAGCTGGTAAAAGTCACTGTCAAGCTCTGTGTTGCTTCGAGTTTGTAGGAACGCCCTCGGAAGACAAACCCTTCCTGTGTGCTGCCTACCCCGGGGCTTTTTGTGCAGCGGGGTGAGGGGAGAAATAAACTGTTCTCACTGCAAGTATTGAAAGGAAAATTTTGAGCCCCTGCTCACCCTCTTAAGCATATGTGGTGGTCACGATTCTGTAGGCATAGATGTAGAGCACTATTGAGCACAAAATAGGCAATCAATCATCTAGTATCAATGTACAACCATAGAATGGATGGACAGGTAGAATAATTATTAAGACCACGACCTTGACTTCTTGCAATATTAAAATATATGACTTCTTGTAATCTCAGAAATATAGACTAAGAGGTATAAGACTGTGTGCGTTTGTCTTGTTTCTTCGACTACTCTGGATAGAGCTTTGGAATACATGCATGCCTTTTCCTGGTAGGGCATCCTCTTCGTGCCTTGTCTGCTCTGAAATTCATTTCTGGATGTAAAGCTCAGAGCAGGTGGACCGTAAAGATTTGCTTATTAGCTGCAGTAGGAGGGAGAGTATGGATGGCCCTCGCCCTCGCCCTCGCCTAGAAGTTAGTCCATCCAATTCAGGCCAGCTCCCCAAGGGCTTCTCTTCATCCGCGCAGAGAAGTGACTGGGATCTAATGGAGAGAGAGCTGTTATTAAAATGACCAAGTCTCACAACTTGAAACAGTGTCCTGTCTGTCACCATCTCCCTATTCCTCACTCTTTCCCGATCCTCCTATCTCGGCTTCTATGAGCACGGCTATCTCAGCCATGTTTTATAAGAGGAATCCTGGAATATTTGTACTTCTGCTTCCGGGATATGGTACTACAATATTCTCCAGGTTCATCCCAAGCTGCCTCGAATGACATAGTTCCTCCCTTTGTGGCTGAATAGCAGGGACACATGGACCACAGTTTCCTTTCTGTTCCTGAACATTTAGGCTTCTGCCATATCCTGGTCACTATGAATCGTGTTGAAGTGAACACAGGGGTGCAGATGCCCCCTCAGAACTATAATCTTAATTCTTTCGAGTGCTCTTCAGAGCTGAACTCACTGTTTCATGAAGCAACTCCATTTTCCGTGTTTGGGAATCTCCGCAATCCCCACAATGGCTGTACCAGTTTACACACATTCTTAAGGACAGCTACCAAAGGTTCTTTTTCAATGATTCCTCTAAATTTATCCTTTAAAAAAAAAAGAGTCACTACCTCCTACTTCAGGGGTGATAGCTCATTGTGGTTCCCATTAACATTTCTCCGATGGATTAGTGATATTTGGTCTCTTTCTGCGTGCCTGCCTTGAATTCATGAATCTTCTTTGGACAAACATCTCTTTGGTGCATTTGCCTATTTCTTTATTAGTGCATTAAGATTCGCTTTGCTATTGAGTTGTGGGTCTTGCTTGTATTTTTTTTTTATATTAAGCCTTTATCGGTTGCCGGTCTTATAAGCATTTCTTCCCCTACTTTAGATTGCATTTTCATTGTGTTGATTGTTTTTCTTCCGCTCTGCAAAAGCTTGCTAAGTTGATGTATTCGACTTGTCTATTTTTTGCTTTTATTGCCTATGCTTTTGGGGCCATATCCAAGGAATTGCTGCCAATATGTTTATAGTATTGATTGTAGTGATAGTTTCACAGTGCAGACCTATTTCCAAACTCATCAAGTTGTGTGCATTAAATATGTTCAGCCTTTTGCATGTCTTCATACCTCAGCAAAGTAGTTCAAGAATGCACTAATACTAACACTACGCACTTTAGTGCATCATAAACTTGGAGATACCCTTGTCCCCAATGCTGAATGCTGCCTAGGATCCCAAGCAATCACACAGCTGAGATCAATGAGGTGTCAGCTGCTGGAATAGAGCAAAGAGAAAGATGCACCTGAGAGAGCCGCAGCCTCTTCAGTGGCCTCCTGTCTACTTCAGTCGTAGCAACGGCCTGTATAGGAAGATGCTTGCCATCTAGGAAACTGGTATCCAGAGACGGACCAAAATCAGAAAATTATCTACAGTTTGCCATAGTTTCAAGAAACGTAGAGTGTCCAGAGCTTTTTACTCCTCTGTGTATGATCAGGATGCCCTTATTGTCCCCATGTATTTCAGTTCGTGAGATGCTAATATGTCGTCAGTCTAGGGTTGGCTGGACAAGTCAATCTTGTCTTCAATCAGGAGCGAATTGATTTGAGATGACTATGACATCCTGATGTCTGATCTCATTAAAATGAAGAATGCAAGAAACATAAAAGCATATTCAGACTTATCTCTATTATTTTAAACTTTTGAGAATTACTCCTGTAAGAAGTCATGATCTTAAAATTTCTTCTTTTGCATTAACATATAAGCCCTTCCCTTCATGGATTGCTTATTGCTTGCCAATAAGCGATCACCAGTGTTGCACTCAGTGGAGTTCCACACCCATGCCACAGAATCATGGCCCCCAAATTTAATTAGGAGGGTTAATGTGGGCTCAAAATCTTCCCTTTCGGTATTTACCACCAAAAAATGTGTTACCATAATTTAAAAAATGCATTCTGCCCTGGAAATTTGCAAAGTTTCAGGGTTAGGGATGGAGAGTAAAGGTAAGTAAGAAAGAGAGTGAAGCAGAAAAAGTTATTCTATCTTATCACCAAATAATATGTACATATAATAAGCATGTACTGTTTGCTGTATTTGTATGCACTGATGTTTGATACGTGCACTTTTAGGTTGGGGACAGTCAATACGAGCATAGAATTGTACAGTGTAGTTGGCAAGCCTGTAAAGCTGTTCACTGACGCGTTTCCCCTTCCTCTTAGGGAAACAAAGAAGCTGGGTCATAGTTTCAGGCCACTTGACTTTAGGTGTGGCTGCCCTGTGTCGCCATTCTATGGAGTAGAATGCACTGTGGAAATGGAACCCATCACTTCCATACATAGAAAATAAATCTTCAACCATGGTCCTACATCCTATCTTTATACACACCCGCATCAGAGCTGCTGAGAATTCAGGTAAAGGATCTGCAAGGGAATGAGTTCCCTGGAAGGAGCCTGGGCCTCTGAGTGCTTCTGTGACCTAGAGGTCCCCTCCCAACCTTGCCTACCACCATGCACTGTCCTGAAATGGCCAGCAAATGCACAGTTGCTGTGCTGTGCTATAGAATTGAGGTTACTGGCCTTGGTCGACTACGACCCTGTATGTCACAGCATTTTATATGACATGAAGCAAAACACAAGTGTAGGTTATAAATATAAAATGAGTAAAAAGCATGATTTCCTTTTCTGTACAAATGTTATGTTTTTATGTGGAATGAGAGGATTCCCCAAAGCATTCTCTGTCTCCCCCTAAATTAGGTGAACCGAGCACTTTCCTTCTCTCTTCAGAAATCGGGCTTACCACCCCTCCCTGATCACCAGAATTTGAACCCAGCTGTGGCCCCGGAACCCATCTCCAGAGTTCTAGAGGCAGCTCCCAGGGGTGAGAAGAAAGGAGACATTTCTCCCTGACCACACCCCCCTTAGTCACATGTACCTGTGACTGAGCCCCTTGCCCGCTTTGCCATCAGCCCTCTCCCTCAGTGTGAGTTCACTGGGTGGTATTCTTTTATCCCCAGGTTATTTGATTTTCTACTGTAATTTTCTCCCCAGCACTTTCCTATTTAGTTTTTATAGAATTTATTTTTCCTCTCCTAAATGTAATTTTTTTGTATCTACCTTATTTGAATTTCATTTCGTGTAATCCCGTCAGTGCATCCAGGCCATTTTGGATGCTAAATGTGTTGTCTCTTTCCTGACAGCTGGGTAGTCATGGCAGAATATAAATATATACTTAACTCCAATGTCCACAACACTTATGAGAGTAAAACTCGAGTAAAAGCCAGGAGAGGAGATGGGAGCTGTCCACAGGGTGGCTCTAATTGCTGCTTGTTCTTGTTTCATGACATCTAGAGTGAGAGAAAGCTGGCATTTGGGACAAGCCCTCTGTCCAGCTGCCGTGGGATGCCTTCGTCCCTGGATACCTCCCTCCATCTCCTCTCTCTGCAAAACTGCTTTTCTTAGTCTATGGTCCACTTGGCAGGATATGGCTATTGGCTGCCCGCACTTTTCCTCCTGTTTTAGAAACTGGCAACGACCATTAGTGGCTCAAAATCAGAGAGAAAACAAGAGCAAAAATGCTGGGGAGATCAAGGCAAAGAGTGGGAGAAAGGGGAAGGGAGGAAGGGAGAAAGAGAGAGCACATGAGAGTTACTCATTTGGGTTCAACTTTTTATGCGTCTGTAGGTTCTCTAATTGTTTCCAGAACAAAAATACGGGTATGTAGAAAGGAGGCTATTGGGCTCTCAAACTGGTGGAGAGACAGAGCCATTCTTATCAGTTACACATCCCAAAAGATATGCTGGGGATACGGATGAGTGATACAGGAACTTAAAAATACCAAATGAAGGAGGAGACAGTGAGGGTAACTGATTATAGTCAAACTTCCCTTGTGCCTAAATACAACAGTGATAATCATCACTCAAAGTGCAAAATGCTATCCTTAGCATATTCTCTTGAATTCTTTTCAGTTAATGTATGTGCACACACACACACACACACACACACACACAAAGACACAGTGAATTCACACACTATATAAGGGACCAGAGAAGCCTTTGTTTTAAGAGGCTTTTAGTCTCTGAAAAAGGAAATACAAACACACACACATGCATGCACACACTTACCTACACACACACACACACACATGCACAATGGCCACAGGAGCACAGGGTGAATAAGAGATGAATGTAAATGACAGCAGAAGCTCCAGTCTAATGATAGGGACATTGCAGACCCAGGAGTGGCCATTGTCTTCTGGGAAGGATCAGCCCAGAATGGCTGGAGCATGGAGGAGGAAGTCAGCCTGGGAAGCAGGGAAGGAGGGTAGGGTAGATTCTCAAGCGTCATAAATCAAGACAATAGTCAGAGGATATTGGGAGACATTTGAGAGGTTTCTAGCAAGTGGAGCGACATGGTCAATGAAGAACTCCGCAGCTGACATACAGTAAACACGTTTAAGATAAAGATGTGCTAGGGATGGGAGGGAAGCTACAATGGCGATCTAGTGAGAAGATGTTAAAGATCTGAAGTGAGGTGGAAAGGGTAGTAATACAGCAGTTAGCTACCTGCTTTTTTTGTTACCCGGGTAACAGTATACCCAGTTAGCTAGGGATGCTTTTTCTGTATCATAAGTAGTACTGGGTGCTTCTCTTGGGCCATGATTCCATGATGTCAGGTACCAATGTTACAGACGAGGAACCCAGCTTAGAGAGATGATTTTTTTTTACCCAACTCGAGGACTCACAGTCAGGAAGTGGCAAATCCTGTACTCAGAGCCAAGCCTGAAAATGATCTTTAGGGATTGCCCACCAGTCCAGTCACTGTAGCTCTGGAGATGAGGAAAGGCAGATGGGAATATTTAGGAGGGAGCATTAGTGAGGCCATCTGCTGAACTCTGCTTCAGTAAGTAGGGAAGAGAATGCACCAGAGATGACTGGCCTACTTTGAGCGCTGGGGTGATGAGTGCAGGAGTATTAGATTTCTGTCCATATCAGAAAAAAGCTCATTGATGTTCATTCCAGCTGAAGAGTCTTACTGGGAGAGCCAGGCCTTTGGCACCATGGTTTCTAGAACACTGGCTCTCCCATGCCTAACAGCTAGTCCATCTCTCCAGCCAATATTTCCAGCTGCCTTCTTTACATCGGCTTCCATCTCTGTCGTGACTTTTCACTACATTCACATGGCTCACTGTCTTCCTTGCGTCGGGCCAACCCTTTGTTCCATGCCAGCTCTCTGGGAAGTAGCCAGCACTGTCTGTGAAGTCAGTTAGTCTCCCCACGGTCACTAACCTTGTTTTCCTTCTCTTCACGGCAGCCTTTCTCACTCCTATTGCCCATAGTCTCTTCTTCTACTCTAGCCCTCCACCAAGCATCCATCCTTGCAGGTAGAATTGAATACCAAGGTCCTAAAAACTAGAGATCTTTAACGCGGTATCCACATTCTACTGCTCTTTCTACCCCTGCGGTTCTTTCTCTTTACTTAGTTTGAAAAGAACTTAGTTTGAAAATTAAGAAAGGAAGAAAGGAAGAAAGGAAGAAAGAAAGAAAGAAGGAAGGAAGGAAGGAAGGAAGGAAGGAAGGAAGGAAGGAAGAGAAAGTGAAGGAAAGAAGGAAAGAAAGAAGGAGGAGGAAGGAAGGAAGAGAAAGTGAAGGAAAAGGAAAGAAAGAAGGAAGGAAGGAAGAAGGAAGGAGGAAGGAAGGGAGGAAAGAAAGAAAGAAAGAAAGAATGAAAGAAAGAAAGAAAGAAAGATGAGGTGTTTTTTATTTTCCCCAAATGAGCCTTGACCTAGTGTGTATGCCTACTGTTTTTCAATACATTGTTTAAAATTTATTTGTGGTACCAATTCGTTTTGTTATTTTTAATCCTCCTTGTATCCAGGGAAAAGGGTTTGGCTTGTTAACAGCGCTCTCTTATGAGAAGGACTAAACTCCACTCATCCTTACCTCAGGACAAGACGAAGTGGGTTAAGCTTCAATCAGCTCCATCTTAATTAGCCCCCAAATGAGGCTGCGCTTCCATTTCTCAGCCTCAGCCAGTGAACTGCTACATTTAAAGAATAATTCTGCGTGGCAGAAAGGCAAAAATTATTAATATCTCAAAACCCCCTTTTTACCATGTATTACACATGAACAAGTTTTCAGATGTTATCAATTACATGATTGTTTTATACCTAAGAGGACCAAGGAGAAATTAAATGTACAATGAAAATTTAACACTGATTTCCAAAATGTGAATATGGAAATGTGAAGAAAATCATTAGAGTCTTACAGTGCGGTAAGCAAGGGGCTTTTCCTTTTTGGAGTTATTTCTCCTACTCTAAATATGTAGCAGTTGTATAAGTTTGTTATTTTATGATTTCCATAATCCTGTCACAGTCTTCTCTGTTGAAAAAAAAATCACCTCCCTTTTTATAGAGAGGCGACTCCTGGGATACCTCGGTTTAGGATTCTGGGAATCTCTTGGTTTAGGAACTGGCTTTGTGGCTTCGCTCAGTGTCTTATTCAAACTACATGCATGCTTTCGTGATGTCTGAAACACAAAAGGAAAACACAAGCCCGCGACTAAAGAGGCTTTCCTGAACATGGAATAAAACATGAATCCAGACGTGAGGAAATTAGAATCTATTTTTCAGTGTTCTGCCCCAGTAGGAGTTGAGTGAAAAAAACAATTTGCGAGCCCTAAAATGACAAAATATTTCTTCCCCCAGACACCCAGATGTGTTAGCGTGCCCATATTCCCCTTATTAAATATGGGCTCACTCTGGGCCCGGATTTCAGTGTCTTCTTCCTGGAAACATCTGAGTCTGTGTACCAAAACCTAAGAGAGTCTACAAAAGTATTTTTGTATCACAGGTGTTCACAGCTTATGTTTCTGTACAAATGTGTACCTGTATGTGTCTGTGTGCATGTACATGTGTGTTTATTTAATGCATTTGAGAATGAATAAGACAGAGTGTGTATCTTTCGGTAAATGTGCTTGCTTTTCATCTGTGATTACTTAAGCGTCCTAAATTCCCCGAGTCTCTGCTATGCTTTCTACCCTTTATGAAGATGTTATTTTTCTTCTTTTCTAAGATATAACATGGGTGTAAGGTGCCAAGTCAACAGCCCAGCAGTCAGGAAGCTGCTTTTTAGTTCCCATCCTGTAGTACTCCCCGTGGGTTTCTGTGCCAAAGCTGGCTGAGAGCCCTCTAGTTGCAGCTTCCTATTTAATTTGGCTTATACTGTCTTCCTGGTGAATCACTGTACTAGTTTGGACATGAGTACATACTGATCTTGTGTACCAACACAAAAACTCATACAGGCGTAGCACACCCGCAACCTTAAACACAATACGCATGCACTCTATTCCCCATCAAATATGAAAGTGTGTGTGTGTGTATATGTGTGTATACATGCATACACACACATACACACACACACACACACACACACACACACACACATATATATATATATACAAACTCAGGCACATGTACATGAATGTATACCCACAAACAGGTACAGGTGCACAGGTTTATGCACATACTTTGTAGCCCCCTACATATACAAGCTCACACATATGTACAACACAAAGCTTAGGCGTATACACACTCTATACCCCATTCCAATGCACGTCCACATATGCATTTGCACAGGCACAACTCAAGCACACATGCATATACACACTCCACCACTCCACATCATCATGGGTATACAAACATACACGCATATGCACTCGCATACAAGTGTGCATGCACAACTAACTATTCAAGTGTGCATGTTCATACAGATGCATGCGTACATATGCACATGCATGAAGGCATTCCCACACACCCTCCTCATACCCTTTACTTCTTGTCTGCCCCCTACACATTTCTATTTGCTCCTATTTTCTTGTTTCCTCTCTCCTCATCAACATTCCCAATATTGAGACCTTCATGATATCGCTCAGACCTGTTATGAATATGATAACTCTGGCGACAAGACCCGGATTTATTTATTTATCCACAAGGTGAATGAGCCGTCCCATGCACACGGTGTGAGGCTTTCATAACCTGCCGGAGCAGAGGGAACATCAAATCACTGAAGCTTAACCCTAAGAAAGCAAGGGCCGTCTTGGCCTCGCCTTCTGGCGCAGGCTGCCTGTGTTGTAATAAGCGAGGGGCATGGAACTGAAGGTCTCACAAAGCCTTTTCTCCATCAGCAGAGGTGTAACCATGTGTAGGGATTTCCATGTGGTCCCAGATGCTTTTTTCCCTATGGCTCCTTTATGGAAGAATTTTGATTTTTTTTTCATGTTCTAGCATTAAGTCAGTGAGTGCTGCACTGTTTTTTTGTAGAAAGCTGAAGCACAGATATTTTAAAGTGGCTTCCTCTAATGCCACGAAGAAAGTGGTGTGTCTGGAGGGTCTTCGTCCTCCTCTCCCCCCCCCCACATAGATCTCACCTTTGATCTCTTCTGCTTTGGTGTGAAGCCCCAAGAAGGAGTAATATATGTGTTTTCTGCTAAGTGGATAGGAAAGAGGCTCCATCCTCAACTGAGCTCTCCATGTTCCTGGCACCCACATTCCCATTTGGGAGTCCAGGCGCTAAGCACCAGATTTTCTCACTGTCAGTATAAGTAGTCAACCCCTAGCTATAGCTAAATGTGGTCATATACCATAAACCACATTTTGGGGCATCTGTGTGTCACACGCATGAGGGTAATCCCATAGTATTTTCTGTTTTGTTTTAGATGTTGATGTTTGATGCTGGGTATTGAATCTGGGCATATGATAAGTACATGCTCTACCATTAAGGTACCCCACCAAGCATATTGAAAATTGTATGTTTGCATGTGTATGCTTTTTTTTTTAGTCTCTTAAGATAGCGATGGAGTTTAAAAATGGCTTGTGACTTA
Organism: Myodes glareolus; assembly: GCF_982192425.1. NCBI lineage: Eukaryota > Metazoa > Chordata > Mammalia > Rodentia > Cricetidae > Myodes > Myodes glareolus. Next base: position 87,480,398 of record NC_142034.1, read on the forward strand.
TAACTGTGGTGGTGTGATGTGGTCCTATTTTTGTTTCTGTGACAAAATGTAGATAGAGACTACTCATTCGTTTCCCAGCCTCCCAGACGCAAATAATCACACAGAAACTGTATTAATTACAACACTGTTTGGCCAGTAGCTTAAGCATATTTTTAGCTAACTCTTACATCCTAAATTAACCCATTCCTATCTGTGTATCGCCACGAGGCTGTAGCCTGCCTGTAAGGTTCTGGCTAGCGGCTGGCATCTTTCTCCTTTCGGCAGCTACATGGTGTCACCTTGACTCTGCCTACTTTCTACGTCTCTGTTCAAATTTCCCACCTGGCTTTATTCGACTAAGCCATTGACTAAAACAGTTTCGTATTAGCCAACGGTAATAACAACGTTCGGAAGGGAATCCCACATCAATAAAAATTCCCTGATGGAAAACCTCAGGAGACCAAGTGTTTATTCAGCTCATTCTTCCAGGCCACAGGACATCCTTGCAAGGAAGTCACACAGCAGGAATGTGAGATGGCCACATCCCATCCACAGCCTGGAAGCAGAGAGGAATACATTACATATGCTTGTGGTCGGGCTATTTTCTATGCACCTAATGACTCAGGGTCTCCTGCCTAGAGGATGTTACTGCCCACAGTGGACATGTCTTTCTGCTTTAATTAATATAATTAAGATAACCCCCCACCAACATGCTCATAGGTTGACCTGATCTGGACAGTCTCTCACTGAGACAGTCTTCCTGAGTGATTCTACATGGTATCGAGCTGACCATTAAAAGTAGCCATCACAGATGCCGTAGCACCATGCACCCCTCAGTGTCTTTGGTGACACCCGAATAAATGCACCTATAGCGCCACCAGCCGTGTGGAAGCATCGCTTGAATAACTGTGCAAAGTAATAACACTTGATGATACATGACTGTGTTACTGCTTTGCATACTTATTTTTAATTCGGATTTTTACAATGCAGTCCTTCACCACGTACGGAAAGTGTTTACTGTGAGCAGTTTTCCCACACCGCCCTAGTCTCAGCCTCCGGTGCCTCGTGCCTCCTTCACCTCCTGACCACATCAAGAGGCTCGACGGAGCGCCCAGCCCACACCAAGCCTTTTCGTGTGAATCCACTCTGAGATGGCCATGCACTGACAAAATCACCCTGCAAGCCCATTTCTCAGAGTGTGTGTCCTCATCCTTGAGTCATGGGTGACTATGATGGGAAATGCCTTTTCTCACAGTCTGACGTAGGAAGGATACCCACTTCAGAGGTAAGCCTAGGAAACATCCGCCTGCTGAGAGCCTGTGAGGTCCTTAGCTTCCCCTCTGCATACCGCATCAACACTGTCTCTGCTCCCCAAACACATACCACTGAGGTGTCCTCCACTACCCGACACTGCAGCATATGTGCAGAGACGGGTAAGATCCAGAAATCATGACAGGTGAGGAACTGACTTCCAAGATAGCTTGCTGGTGTATGGAGGGTGGTGTTGTTTTCAAATCTACTCCTCGATGGTTCTGTTGCTAGTGGGACTCAGTGCGAGCCTCTGGATACTGAGAAGATTTGGATGTAGCTCCTGACCTCAAGGTTCTTGTAGTCTTATAAAGGAAAACTAGGAACATTTATAGGATGGCATACCTGGGATAGAGTAGGCTGGAAAGTGATGGAGAAAGTCAGGGTTAGGAGACCTGGAGGGATTCAGCTTGGTGTGATGGGCCAGGCGAAGAAGGCTGACTTGACAGAGGAGCAAATTTGTCAAAGCCATATAGCTGGGATGATGGGTCCAAGCAGAAAAGGACAGTTTGATAAAGGCAGTGGCTACCCATTTCTTTGAATAGTTTTTCAAGACATCTTCATTGGTGATACTGCTTCTAGGAGCCCAGATGGGAAGGGACTGGGGAGGCCACAACAGCCAGCCCATTTTTAGATAGCTTGAACAAGAAGATATTTTGACTGTGTAGTTATGAATATAGAAATTTGCCACAAAATTCATCCAAGACTGTTACTATTGAGGAAGCATTTCTGAAGACTCTAAAATTACAGCAATTTATATTTACGATTAATTTCACGTACTTTTCCACACAGAGTCCGAGTGTTCAGAACAAGCGAGGTAGCTGTAACTGTTTGTTTGTTTTGCAACGTGTTTGCTTTGGTTTTCTATCTTCCAGTAGAATCTGGATCTAAACAGGCCCCACTGGCAGGCCAGCGAGCTCCACGTATCTATCTGTCCCTGTTTACCAAGCACTGAGTTCACAAGCACTTAAGATCACGCCTGCTTTTCCCATGGGTTCAGGTCCCCATGCCTGAGCAATGGCACTTCATTGTCTAAACCATCTCTCCAACCTCTCCGTTTCCTTAAGCATTAACGTCCCTTGTGAACATTTCCAATGGAACCATTTTGAAGAAGGAATATGGAAGTCCAGAGATTGGAGACATTTTTCTTCTTGCAGGAACTGAAGTGGGTGGAGAGAGCTCGGAGTGAAGGAAAACTCTCCCAGCTGTTGAACAAACCCATGAGGAGTCAGCACTGTGTGCTGCCAGCTTGGGCTTCTGCTGGGCCACACAGGAATGTGACCCGACGCTTGCCACATTAACCCAGGAACACAGAAAAGCGCGGAGGGCCTTTGTAGTAGAAACAGTGACTCCTGTCATGCAGCCTCGAGTACACAGCCCGTGGGCTTGATGACGGCTACGGGAGTGGATTTGGAGGCTCCCAAGGTGTCTCTTTAACATTCATGCCTTCTCCGGCAATCTGCTCCTCTGTCTGTGTCTGCTTTCATCTCCCCCAGTGCCACCCACCCCTCCTTGTCCTGTCATGTCTGTGGAAGACACATCACTCCAGCTCCTTTCAGTTGAGAGTTTGCACCAAGAGTCAAGTTTCCATCAGCAATGGGCTGACGCCGGTTGGCGTGAACACCCATCTCACTCACTGGCTTTTATTGTTAGTATTTACATAACGTCTCGATGATGGCCCTTTGGGTCAGGAGACCCTTTGGAATGCAGTGCGTGCCAGGGGTGAGACGCTTAGGAGGTGACTTCTTTCATAGAATAAATAATAAAATAAAAACATTGTGCTTTATTTATGTTTTTAATAAGTGAAGTGAGCTGACCAGCTCCCAGTGAAACTACCAAAAAATAAAATAGAGGTCTCGGCTTCGCTTGAGTCCTGGGAATCCAATGGAGACTGAGGAGGGAGGGAGGGTCTGCGGGCTGTAGAAACTCCCTCTCTGGAGCAGGTCATCACCATGCCCATAATCCAGACACCTGGAGGACAGATGGGTAAGAAGTCCTTCATGATTCCTCACAGCCCTACTGACTGGACTTTTGCGCATTTTTCCACACTACCAAGACCACTAGGCCTCACCCACGTGTTTTAACTTGACCTTCAACTTGGCATTTTTTTCCTTTTAAAAAAAAATTGATGTGCATTAGTCTTTCTGCCTTCATATATATCTGTGTGAGGGTGCCAGATCCCACGGTGCTGAGTTCCAGACTGCTGTGAACTGCATGGTGAGTGCTGGGAATTGAACCCTGATCCTCTAGAAGGGCAGCCAGTGCCCTTAATTGTTAAGCCATCTCTCCAGTCCCCAATTTACTATTTTGAATGCTTCATGTTCAACCCCAAACTGATACCCCTTCCCCTGTTTGAAATTCTCTAAGATGGCTTAGAAGGAGGTTGAACATATTCTCAAACAGCCTAAAATAGCCCATGAATTGCATTTGAATGATTTTATCAGCACATTCTTCATATTCTGAATTATTTGCCTCCTTGAATGCTTATTCATTTCAGCTAGAATGCTATAGTTTTATGTCATTCATCTCTTTTGAGGTTTTATTAGTGTTTAAAATACAAAAGTTCTTTCTCTAGTTCTCGAAGAAGCAGTCTTTTTCCTTCCCGGTTGATGGACTTAGCAAAGGAAATGAACATGACCTTCAGTGTGAGCTCCCGATAATGATCGAAGCTGTGTGATTGACAGGCTTTGTGCCCTTGGGGAGCCTCTCCGAGACTCAATTTCTGAATCTACAAGTGGGGATTAAAAAAGGAATACGGACTGTGGCCTGACAGTGGTTGGCACATGCTTTTAATCCCAGCACTCGGGAGGCAGTGGCAGTTGGATCTCTGTAAGTTTGAGGCCAGCCTGGTCTACAGAGCGAGTTCCAGGATAGTCAGGGCTATTACACAGAAAAACTCTATCTTGATAAAACTAGGAGAAAGAAAAGGAATAAGAGCGATGATGTCTGCAGAAGAGAACCTGACCATTTGCTCCCAGATACTACCCTCATTCTGAAACACTATAATGTACTCCAATTAGGACTCCGAAGCTCTCTCACCCGTGTTTGTAAACTGGCTCCCTGACTTCTTGTTTTTTTGATATGTTAGCAGCAGTAATTCCCAAAATCATTTTTAGTTTAAATCAGTGATTTTTCAAGTTCTGGGCCAGTCTAAAAGGCTGAACATCTAGCATTCATCTATTGATTCTATTTTAGATATACAGTCACCTTTACTACCTGACCCAAAGGGGACACGTTGACCCCATCCATCATAACTTGAGGACTTGAACTTCCCCGGTGTAGAAAACTTGGAGAGCCTTGGACCAGTTTGCTCTGGTCTGTTTCTGACATATCTTTATGAATGACTCCGTTCTCCATTTCCTTGTCTGCTCTAAGGGCCTCTTTAAAACAAGGCTCAGCTTTTTGCCTGGCAACTGCGTCCTGTTCCTTAGCCTTGCGGAAGGGCCAGCGAGGGATGAATCCCAGCTGTTTGGTGGCTGTCTCCCTCTCTCCAGCCAGGCTATCAAACCAGGGCCTCTCCCTCAGCATGGCAGTCTGCATGAAGTCCCTAGCGAAGGGTCTCCTGGGATGATCCCATTGAGGATGTGCATAGGTTAGGTATTGTAGATCAGATTCCCTAGCTTGCTTAACCCCCAGTAAGGAATAGGGCTAACCTTGTAGTTTCCTGGACAGGACGTGTGATGATTGGTTTCTGAACTATTGCATCCATTGTATCATGGGAAAATCGGAGAGTACAGATCAGGACTTAAGCAAATTAAAGGATGAGTCAACTTTCAAGCATCATCTTGCCGGCTTCAGTAAGGAAACTCTGTGTAAACTACATCTGTAGCTTGCATTCCTTTTTCTTTTCTTTTCTTCTTAACCATCTGCCAATCTGGCTACCACTGATGTTTCAACCTTTCTGAGTCCCAGCTTCCTTAATCTGCACCATGGTGAGACTCTGCCCCATTTTTCAGCTTATTTGCATATGAATTAAAGACAAACTTTGTAAAATGCAGGCAAACAGGGAGGCTGTGCAGCCCCCCAAGAAGTCCGGATGATTGTGTCTAGCTTTCCTGGTGCTGAGGCAAGGAAGATGTCTTAACATCCTGCAGCATCCTTCTGCTGTTACATATAAACCGAAGAAGGATGGAAGGGATTCTCTGAAGAGAGCGAGAACAGGTTGGAAGTTCAGTGAACTGGAAGGGAATAAGGAAGCTGGCAGTTGCTAATGAAACATGCATCGCCTTTCCAGGTAGATCCGCATGGGGACCACTTTTTGAAATTGATTGGCCCACATGCTTATGAAGTCCCCATGACGCCATGTTCTTTCCTTGGATCAATACCCCTGGTTTCAGTGGCATGCTGCAAAGAACTAAATAGAAACAATTCTCTTTGGGGACAAGGATTAAGATTTTAGGACAGTGCCGGGGGATGAGAAGATATCCTAAGGGTTTGAGTCCAGAGGATCCTGGAGACCGAACGGAAGGTTTGAACATCTGGAGCTGGGTTTCCAGAGGGACAGGCTGTGTTTCTGAAGAGAGGAAAGGTGAAATGAATGTTTGATGAGCTGAGAATGCTTGCAGAACGACAGGCACTAACTCGCCTAAGTGTGGCTGGTGTCTAAGTGTGATATTCTAACTAGCAGGACATATAAAAAAAACCACAGCAACCAAAATATTTGCAGTAGGATATGCAAAAGAGAGGCTTCTGCTTCCCCGTGCAGGTCTGCTAAAATGCTGGTCCTCACCATGTAGCAGTGTTGCCCCGACCACCACCATGAGGGAGCTTAGGTTATATCTAGAGGCAGGGTTTGGTTGTCGTTGTGTTTGAAGGGCAGGCTGCGACTGGCGTCTGGTGGATATATACTACAGGAAGACTGCTAAATGACCTGATGTATGCAGGGTGGTCCTCCAAACCACCCATCACCCAAGGCAGAGAAGTCATGACTTAGAAGGTCAGCTATGCAGGATGAGGAGCTTTGCTCAAAATCAGTTTCTTAAACTGACTTCTGCTGACACGCTGCTGGGTAGTACTGTACGGCCAGCCTCTGTCCCTGCAGGCTGCATATCTGTGGGCCCCACATACATGGACTGGATCAGTCAAGGTAATAGAGATATATAACTTATTAACATAGGAATTAAAAGCATCTCTACAAACTTAGCAGATTGGTTTAACATGTATAGATCTTTCATCATTAGGTCTTCAACAATCCAATGCAATGATTTGTGCATCGTTCATTCTATATTAGGTTTTGGATGTGATCCACCAATAACAGCAAGCATCTGGGAGGACACACATTGGTTCTGGGAAAATACTGCCATTCCATGTAAGACTGTGAAAGCCCGTGGAGTGGATATTGGTCTCCCAGTCTCCCACAGATTTTGAATGATGACTGTATTTTCTGTAGGGGATAATTGTGCTTCAGTAAGGGGAGATTCTGAGTCCCAATCATTTGGTGACTCTTTGTGTCCAGCCAATTTTCATAAATTTGTTCAATGCACTGTACCCCAAAGTCCCCAAAGGAAAGGAATTATCAAACCAACTTTCCATACATTACCACTGTTCCACAAACATGGAGCAACAGTTCCTAACCTAGTCTTTTTCGTAGAAATTGCTTTTGGGTAGCCAATTACTAATTACGTCTATGACAATAGTGGGCTTAGTTGACCTTAAATTGTTAACAAAAACAGTGAAAACTAAAACCTACCCATGTCTATTTTTTTAAAAAAATTGAAAGCATAGAAGATGACACGGTGACAGAGAATCCAGTCAGCCAGCTAGAGAGGTGATAAAAAACAAAGACCGTTCTAGTCCCTAGCTCTAGCAGTAATGGCAAAAGCCTAAGCGGTCTCATCCATATGCCCAGATGTGGGTGCAGCCACTTCCTTGGAAGGCAGCCGCTGCATTTGGTGGAGTGGATTTATTGTGGATCCTTAAGTGAGTCTCCCCACCCCTCTTCTAAGTAAGTGGTTAGAGCAGCTGCTCCTGTCTGATTGCTGGGTTTGTAAACGGGTTCTGTTCGCCTGCGTTTTCCCCTCAGAAATATTGCATGTATTTATTTCAGTGCATCTTTTTAGGCAATGCATTCGAGAGAGCGAGCGAGAATAATGGGTGCTCTCGGGTTGAATGGGAGGCCATAATTTAAGTAGAGGTGTTGGGCTAATATTAGGGCTTTTGAGTGAAAGTAGAGCCTCGGAGGGGGGAAGGCGGTGATTTATTGTTGTTTACATGTTGTACCACTGCTCTAAATTTCCTTAGTTACGCGCATGCAATATGCATTACTCAGAAGAGTTAGAAGCGCAGCGCATGTCGTGTGAGGACGAAGCCTACAATAAACTGTAACAAATGGCAGTTTGGTGGGAAAGAAGCATGCGTATTTAGCATAGAAACCCCTGTATTTTAGTTGCCCAATTACTTCACTTTTAAAAGCATGTTAGTATGCCAGCTCTCTCTCTTAATCTGATAGGTCGTAAGATCGGGAGTCTTGCCAGCCTGAAGACCTTTGGTTTGTCATTTGCTTGACATCGCTCCTAACCCCAAATTCCACATAGGACAAGATTTGTGCCTGTGCTCCACTATTGCTATTTAGGAAAATCTTATAAGCATACTGGATAATGAAGGGCGGTGAGACATTGCAGAGCGTTTGCCTTCTGTGCCCAGAGCAACCGAAAATCTTCAGTATTAATTTCACCAATCCTGCTAGTGACCAGCTGCCCCAAATGTTGGCTTTAAACTGTACATTTAATGTGACTGTGGTTCTGTGCGCAGGAATGGAGTTACAGGAGCCAAAGATCAAGGAGTTAAAGTGTTGTTTCCTTCTCAGATTTCTCGAACAAAATCGCTTCCTTCCTCTAGTCAATGGTTGCCCCATGTGTTGGGCTATGACCCCCTCCCTCTGTCTTCAAAACCAGCACGATGTAACCTCTCTGGCCTTCTCTTGCTTAACCTATTTTGTTTGGATACAGCCAGGAACATTTCTCTACTGAGAATCTCCCATCTCTAGCAGCAATACCCGTGGGGCTAATCAGGAATCATCACCGAGACCCCTGTTGCTCTCCAATATAACCTCTTCCCAAATCTACAAATGAAGATGTGGAATTATTTAGGAGTTCATTATTCTCCCGAGCATGCCTTGAGTCCCGTTTCCAATATGACCTGAGAGAATGATTTCCCCCAAATCAGATAACTATATTTCATATGGTTTTTCGGAGCCATTAGCTGTGACCGTGACTGCTTTAGCTTTGAAATTAAATTAACCCAGACACAAAATCCTCAGGTCAGTTTTACTCCCATCCCCCACTTATGGCACACATATAACACCCCCAAAGATGCCACCGAGACCTCACCCCAGGACCAGCGGCTAGCGGTAGACCGTGGTGGAATCTCTCCCGTCACAGCTTCCAGCCACTGGCCCCATGTGTCACCCTGTAGCCTACGTGGCTCGTTCAGAGAAGCTCAGCTGTGTCACTTCTGGCTTCCCTCAGGCACTGATTCCTACAAGCAGACAATTACTGGTGTCAGCAAGCATGTGGCTATGGCCGGCTGCAGGATTAGCTGTTAATATTTGGAAAAAGGAATCACTTGAGCCCCATCCATGTACCCATCAGAGATAAACCAGCCTATGAGCAGGCACTTGCGCTACCTGGTATGAAGGATGCTGTGTGGTCAGAATGAGGTGATGCTTATTTGCAGGGAGAGGTAGAAGAAGGGGAGAGAAGAGGGAGAGAAGGAGAGAGAGAGAGAGAGAGAGAGAGAGAGAGAGAGAGAGAGCGCACAAAGTAATGCCATATTAATTTGTAACGTGAATCTATAGACCCTTCCTTTCGGGCTACAGAGGGGTAGAAGAGGTGGGATTGCAAGAACTGAAGTTTAGCTTTGTGTGTTCTTAAATAGGTTTCTATTTAGGCCTTAGGTCTCTTGCTCCTTTCCCAATGTGGGTCAGCCGAGAAATGAGGCGATGTCCTTGGAGCGAGCGTGATGAGGCAGCCGGCTACAACACTCTTTGGAGGTAGAATGAGAGTGTGGGACTTCTTATCCCTGTAGGACTTAAATCCTGTCATCACCGCATCTGTCGTTAAATACACATGAGGTTGTGTGTTGAGTAATTATAACTCTATTGGAATGCTATTTAAAAATCAGGCATCTTTTGAGTTGAAGCTTTAAAAAGCTCACTGTTAATCCCACTGCGAACAAAGGTCCACTCAGCACAGGAAAGTGTGAGTGGGTAGCCCTTTGCCCAAGGATCGTGGATCCTAGTATTGATAGCTTTTTTTTTTTTTTCGGTACGGAATATAAGCTCCAGATTTCCTGCTTGAGTTAGCCTCCGAATCTTCACTCCATGGCACCCAGACCTTGCCCAGTGTTCTGGGCCTGGGGGTGTGGGTGGGGAAGCTGTTAAGCTGGTGTCTTCCTTAAGCCTTTAGTCTCTAAATCCTTAGGTCCTGGCTCCTCCTTCTTTCATAAGTGCATTCTCAACACGACCACCAGAGGGCGCGAGGTACAGCCAGATCAAGTCCCCAAGGCTCTCCAATGGCCTGCCGTGTCTCTGGTAATAAAAACCAGGATGCTTCGAGGCACCAGAAAGCCTTTCGCCATGTGCACTCAGTTACTTCCCCGATGCCCCTTGGTTGCAGTCGCGGATGCACTAGTTCCTTCACATTTCTTTGGGCAGTTCTTCCTCCTTCTTCCATACCCTCGTCATCATTATTTCCTTTGTCTCAGTGCCCACTCACCTTTGACGGGTATCCGTTTCCTCCACCACTTGCTTCTCCTGCTGTACTTTCTGCTGCAAGTTCGTAGAAGATACTCAGGAAACAACTGTTGCATTAGCGCGAGGACATGCAGAGACACCCCATATTGTCCTCAGAGTCCCTTTATTGACACTCCTACATCGTTTTTCATACGTGGGTGTCACGCATTGCCCTATACTGCCCAGGTCTGGCAGACCTCACTCAAGCACCCCATCTTCGTAGCTGGAGTGAGACACTGCCTGCCCATCGGTGCCCTCTGGGCCTCTTCCTACTTCATTTTACCTTCCTGTGCTAAAATGCTGTGCCATGCGTGTCTATCTCTACAGGTCAGCGTACTTTGTAGAAAGAGCAAACCCCTCCGCTAGAGGGTCTAGTCTCGGGTTACTGCTACATGAATCAGTCCTAAACAAATTACTTGCTGCATGAAGGAATGAATGACTGAGCAAAAGCCCGTGTGACATTCCCAGAGACCTGCTGGCAACCTTGTTTAAGGGCTTCCTACAGCCTGTGCCTGTCGGTCCTAGTAACTTCCTTCAGAGGACTTGCTCTACACATTTGGTGGGGTTTCTCTCTCATAAAAACAACTTAGCTCCCAGGGTTGAGGGCGGTGGGTAAACGGTTTCCACTGCTGTCCTCAGCGCTTGGTGGATAGAACACTGCCACCCGGGGCCAAGCTACAGAAACCATCGGTGAATGAGTAAATCCGAAAGAAAACAAGCTCTCATTTACCAAAATTGGGTGCATGCCTCACTTGGCAAGCCCAAGAATGTGAGGTAAAAGGTGGTGTCCGGGCCGACTCGAAACTGATATTCAGGTGTTCAAGGGTGAGAGCCACAGCCCTTCCGATTGTGCGGGTCACAGCAGGTTTCCTGCACACTCTGTGATTGACATAGGGTACGACTGGAGGCTTCTGTGTCCTTCCATTCTTGTTTCAAACATGTCATTGCATCTTGCGTCATTGCTGCACGGATGCCTTTACTGATAGTGTGGCTAGACTCGAAAACCGTTCGTAGCGCACCAGCTAGGGTCCAGGGTGATGCCTCCTTTTCCCCCACAGCGGCCTGAAAGTTGACGTTAGAAAAGAAGCCCTGTTTTCTTTTAGAAAAATAGCAGTTTTCTTTTTTTACAGGTTATGCAACTTCAGGCAAACTTGTTAACCTCTCTAAGGCTCCTATATAAAACAAAGGCTTTTCTTGGATAGGTCCTGGGGCTGGAGAGAAGCTCAGTGGTTAAGAGTGCACATTGTATTTACAAAGGATCAGACATTGTTTCCCAGCACCCAGGTCAGCAGTGGGTTCACAGGGGCCTGCAACTCATTCCCAGGAGATCCAACTCTCTCTTCTGGCATCCCCAGGCACAGTATGCACGTGCCCAGATCCACATTCACACACACACACACACACACACACACACACACACACACAGACACACAGACACACACACACACAGGCACACACACACACACACACACACAGACAAACATCTTTTAAAATGTGCTTAAATACACCTTACATTGCCTTCACTTGCTCATTCGTTAAGTACTTTTTGAAGACCCACTGTGGTCCATGGGTTGCCTAGGAACAAGTGCTGGGCTAAGTACCCCTAGCTTTCATGCTTGTCCTGTAGGTCAGGGAGGAGATAACTGAGGAAGACATTTTCAGTAAGTGGAAGGCTGCCAAAGAACGGTTTTGAGACAGAAGGGAAATGGTTGGAGGAAGGGAAGACAACACTCAAGGTGGGCTATCTAGAGGACACATTCTTTTTTTGCTTGTTTGTTTGTTTTTCGAGACAGGGTTTCTCTGTAGCTTTTGTAGACCAGGTTGGTCTCAAGCTCACAGAGATCCACGTCTCTGCCTCCCGAGTGCTGGGATTAAAGGTGTGCCCCACCACCGTCCGGCCTTGACACATTCTTTTTAAAATGCTGAACACACACAAAAATAGGAGATCCTGGAGAAAATGCCTCAGGCAAGACTAAATCCAGCCCCCAGGATGGACAATGTTCTGTGATTTGGGGACCACAAGAAAGCTTGCTGGGGCAGACTCAGGAGTGACACCGGTTCCAAGGGACCACGGAGCAGTGAGCAGAGACGGCCACCTATTAATTCAGCTCTCCAGCCGGGCCCAAGCCCATGTGTTCGGGCCACCATCTCTAACACCATGTAATTGTCCAATAAGTCCAAAGTTTCTATTTCACACTTCAGCTTTCCAATTAAAAGCACTTTGGTTATTCTCCAGTGAAATAAAGGCCACAAGCAAAGTTGTGTTCCTGTACTTTGTTGTGTTCATGCTAATTCACATTTATCACCAGTCACCAATTCAAATAAAGGCACAGAAAATTGATTCTCGGTAACACCCAATAATTCTTTTTATCTGCAGCCTGGTCAAGTACTGTAGTCTGGATTAACGCAAGCATAGTTCCTGTTTGATGGAGTCAAGTGAATTAAGTAACTGGAAGGGGATATTTAGGGTTACATCTCATCAAGAGAAGTGTAGTTTTTAGGACAGGGCCCACCTATAATCCCAGCACTTGGGAGGCTTCATCAGGAGGACTGTGGTGATTCCAGGCCATCGTGTACTGCATAGCAAGACCTGTCTTTAAAAACTAAACAAATGAAAAGACAAAAAAGGAAAAGAAGTATGTGTGCATGCATACACACAGAGAGACACACACAAACATGCGTGTGCGCACACATAAATGGTTTGTCTGAAAATCTCTAAGCTGTAAGTTTGCTTTCATTACACTGCCATGCTTGTTCTTCTAGCAAACACTAAGTGCGCGGCACTCTGCCATATCCTGTGCTAACGGCTTACACACTGGCCGCCAGAGTTTGTGAACTTTGCCCTCACTGATGTCTTCCTCTCATCCTCACAGACACTACTCGCTGTTTGTCACACTCCCACCGTCCCCCTAGCACTTGGGCAGCATGACCCACGGGACCCTCTTGAGTAGACACTCAGACCCTTGCTCCCTGCTTGAACAGTCTGCTGGGACACTCTGTGTCCTTTGTGGTAAAAGTTCCTTATTTCAACATTGTTCATCTTGAAACGCTTCTCTTGCTGTTTTCTACAGGTCAAGGTCAAGCCAAGCTGAACTTTCTTCCATTCCCAGCTTCCTCTCATGCTCCCAATGTCATTTTCCATCCTACCCATTTTTAGCAGACTAATGTCTTCTCAGCCACGAGGTCCCAGCTCGAGCCATCTCTCCCAAGAACTGTATTGCATATCAGCCCCATCCATGTCGTTCTAGTCGTTCTCGGGACATCCTTCTAGAAATTTCAGGATCACGATATCCGTTGAAGCCACGACTACTTTCCTGCTAGATTATTAGCGGCTGGAGCAGGTGGCGTGACTGTGGGCACTCTCTAAAATCCCCAGCGCAGGGCACACCACAGGGATGTCTTGAATTTAAAAGGCTTCCTCCATCAAATAGCTCTGAAAGGGGCTAGTTAAATAAGATATCGCTCTCCTTAAGATCCAGATTCGTTACAGTGCAAGCATACAACTGGCCTCAGGGTGCTTAAGCAAAAGCCCAAAGATTTTCTTCCTTCCCTTCTTCCATCCCCTTTTCTCTCTTCTATTCTCTTATCGGCTGTGAGATTTCAAACTGCAGAAACCCAGGACTAAACTCTGCCTGTCATCCCATTGGCCTCTGTTCATGATCACAATGCCTGTACCATTCCTCCTGTCCCCCAGCTTCTGACACTGAGTGGAGAATGGATTGCTTTGAATTCCTATTGTTGGTAATTAATTGAATGAGTAAGTCTTCATGATAGGTTAATAAATATGTTTTATTGAAGAAATAGTAGCAGTTCAGATGCAAAGATTTTAGGTTTTAAATTTTAAATCATTACCTCCAGAAAATCCCCAACTCTACCCAAAGTATAGCTTATGAAGTCAGTTAGGAATCCATTACTGTGTTGACATTGCCTTCGCTATATCTTGTTTCAGCTCCCCAGGCACCAGCAAAGTTCCATCTAAATCAAAGACTACTTCATACAGCTGCAATTTTTTCACTGAGTCGTTGAAGTAGAGATGCCCATGGATCTTGTAGTAAATTCATGCACATCTACTCAGATTTAGTTTTCGACATCACCAACCGAGGTTTGAATTCAGACCCATCTCAGATTTTCTGCAAACATTTGAAGCTAAGAATAACTTAGAATAACAAGGATACTCTGCACATGACAACTTGGGATGGAAGGGATTGTCCTAACCACACAGATGAGGATCCAAAAACCTAGAACCACCCAGACGTTTGCTTGACTCCGCACCTCTGGCAAAAATGTACGCATAAGTCATTTAAGCTCCAAGGTAAACGCTTTTCTTTGTCCTGGCAATTTCACTCCCTCCTCCATCTTTACGGTGTGGGTGTTGCCATAAATTTTGCGGTCCCTGTTTCTCCTTGGGAACTTGCCTTGAGATCCTGAACGTGTCACTTAGCATGTCTGGGTTTGATTTATAGACTGTGTCAACATCCTAGCCCCAGGCTGTGGAGTGAGTAACAGTGTCAAGCTTGGCTTACTTGGCAAGAGGGTTGAGAAGGCGGGAGGAAGCAAGGCTGATGCTGGGGTGAAAGTTCCTTGTGATGGTACTGCTCTTAGTCTTGAATTCCTCAGCTTCTGCCTCCCTCTCCCTGCCTTCTGTCAAACTATATTTAAGGTGGCCGGTTGAACTCAGAGGACCACCCATCCTCCATTTTGCCAAGGATTCTTCCTCTGCCTACACATGGGCACAAATCAAGGGTTCCTTCTTGTAACCGTAGTGACTAAGGAGTAAGTACTACACACAGGGTTCCATGCACAGCTCCAGAGACCAGGGCATCTTTTCCTCTACATCACCATCCATTCCCAACAAAATGAGCTCTATGCCATCAGTTAGTGACAGTAGTGAAGAGAGCCAGAAGGGCTCTGGAGACATCTGGTCTTTGGCATTGTTGAGGGGATCTGGCCAAAATAAGTTATGTAGACAGGCCTTCTCTCCCCACGCAGCAGGTGTTCCGAGAGGACACTTATCATGTTCCAAAGTGAACATATATGTGCTTCAAGAAGACCAGTCATTGCTATTTCTAGAAATATACAGATACTGGGGCATGCTCCCCATAATAACCTAGTTTTGTGCTATTTCCTCTTTCAATTGTCCTTTTTCTAGCTGACTATCCTACGCTCACCCAACCCCATAGCAATGTATCACAAAAGAGGCGTGGTTGCCATTTCTTTGGAACTTTTTTTTTATTTTCTTTTTTCTTTTTCTTTTTCTTTTCTTTTCTTTTCTTTCTTTCCTTTTTTTGAGACAGGGTTTCTTTGTATAACAGCACTAGCTGTCTTGGAACTCACTTTGCGGAGTAGACCGACCTTGAACTCACAGAGATCCACCTGTCTCTGCCTTTCTGGGAGCATTCTTAAGGATCCTCTTTGCTCTCCTCTTCTCCCTTATGAGTCCAGCATCCAGATGGCAAAGGTGAGGCTTACTGAATGCCCAACCAACCAGCCCTTAGCTTTCTATTTTCACCATTATAGAAACAATATTATTATGAAGGTTTAAGCAGGGATGCATACTTTAGTGTTCATGTGAATGGGCCACTCTTCCTCCTATATTAGCAACTGCTTTCTAAAGCTCTTGTGTTCTATTAAAATAACAATATCAAATTATGTAAATGTGCTAATTGGTTTATTGAAATTAATACCCTTATTTAGCAAGTTAAACCTTGCAAAATGGCCATTTTTATTAAAAATTACGGAAGTGTGCTGGCTGTTTAAAGGCTAATGCAATTGGGTGAACTCAGCAACTGGGAAGTGTCAATTAATGGGAGATTGTTAAATAATATTGTTTAAACAATCCATTTTCTCTCATAGTTTGGAAAATGGTCCTGGGAAAGTAATAATGACTGTCTGAGGCCTAAGGGAAGGTTTGTAAGTATTTTGTTCTGCCCTGGTTTTGAATATGTTGTGTTTTGCTTTTTGGTTTGTCAGAACTAGGTTTTGTTTGGTAAGAAAAATTGAAATTCAGCAGCTTATGGGCAATTAGACCCAGGATGCTTCTCCTTCGTGAGTGTCATTGTCTAGGTGGCAATACATAGTTGTGTGCCTCTCCATTGCAATACTGGGCATACTGCTTAAGATATTTGAAGGCATTTAATTCCTTTCCTTCTTAGACAGTGTCTGTTTTCTTAGAGGTGGATTTGATATTAAAAGATCTTTGTGTATTTGACATTAGTAGTAGGAACGGCTGCATTCCCCAAGGAAGATGTATGTGTGTCTTAATTTCTTTCAGCGTAACCTCAGAAACGGCATTCAGTATAAAGCTACCTTAAAATCCATCTCATCACAATAGCTTTCAACTGGAAGGGGGAGTTCCTCTTTCTTAGGATGGCAACATTCTCATTGGAGCATGCTGCAGAAACCTATTTATGATAATATCTTGTGGTTTCCAAATAGTTGTAGGGAAGGGAATTTTTGGTCACTTATGCAATTTACAGAATTGAGGTCAAGGGAAGATGTTGGGATAGTTCTGACTGAAGCCGTGAAGACAGAGGCATGAGTAATACTCCAGATCTCTTAGCTCATTTTCTATCTCCCAGTGTCTGTGAGTCACAGGCTTTGAAAATCTAAAGAGGGCCACAAGTTTCAGAGTCTCGCTGTAAACACTAGTTCTTGGGGCCATGCGATAGTCGAGAGTAATCTAATCCCAGTGGGTGGTGGGTCGTATAGAATTACCAGGGCTTTCTGTGAAGACTAGATGGGAAAGCTCTCCCTTGTTAGCATGGCGTGCCATAGCCTTCCACCCACTCTTGAGCTCTGCTCCTCCATCACGCTGGAAGGAAACCACTGGATGGTTAAATCTATGTCAGTATTCTTAGCTGGAATTGGAGATGTGCTGGCTTTGTTCCATGGACTTCTCTTGACTAATAAAAAAAAAGTATCGACTTTATCAATCCAATTACTTGTGAACAAAAGGCTGACAATTGTATGGTACAAAATGAAAATCAGTGACATCAACAGTGGAACTCAATGATTCCCTAGAGGAATGAACAAAACTAGCAGTTGTATTTATTCTTTCTGCTGTTAATCTTGTCCAAGGGATTAGTCATAGCACCTGACCATTCCAGCACAATGTTACTTGTGGTAAAATTACTTAGTTATAAAATATTCCTAATTTCATTATGATTTCTGGGTGTGTCTGGAAATTCCCTTTTAGACAAAAATCTCACCTACTCGAGGCCAACCTTCAACTAGCTAAGTGTCGAAGGATGAGCCTGAGTTTCCAACCCTTCCATCTCTACCTCCATACCCCAGAGCACAATGATGGTCGGCCTTACCACCATGGCCAGTTGATGTGGTGCTAGGAGGGCGACCCAGAATCTCATGCATGAGAGACAAGAACTATACATCTAAGCTACATCCCCAGTCACAGGAACTTGTTTAATAGAACCATATTTCTAGTCTCCATGAGCAAGGGCGTGGCAATTTAAGTGAGAAATGTCCTCCATAGATTTGAGTGTTTGAATAGTTGGTTCCCAGTTGGTTGGACTCTTTGGGAAAGTTATGAGGAAGTACATCCTTGAGGGAGGAAGTACGTCATTAGGGGTGGACTTTGAGGGCGTAGACTTGGCCCACTTCCAGTTCGCTCTCTGCTTCTGCTTGGTGATTGCATTTGAAGAGGTGACCTCTCAGCTTCCTACTCTGATTGGCCTTTCCCACCATTATGGCTTCTCTTCGGAGACTGTAAACCAAAACACACTAAAGCTGCTTTTGGTCAGGGTCTTTCATCACAGCATCAGAAATGTAGCTACTACACCGGGACTATGAAACTAAGACTCTTAAAAGACGCCAACACTCTATTACTTTTGGTACTAAATACCACATCAAGTCTAAAATGAGTTTTTACCCTGTAGATATCTTGTGCCCAATTCTGGAAGAAAGAGTTCAATTTTCAGTTTTATTAACAAGGATTTGAACAAAATGGAAAATGTCTTCCACTGCTATAGAGAGAACTTCATGCATTGCATGGAGCTGAAATTCCCTGGCACCCACTGAGTGGATTTGTCTAGTGTGAGCTCTGCAGGCATCTTTTATCAAGTACATGATACTTTACCCAGTTGTTTGTGATCTAAACGAGGTCATTCTTTAGTCCCTCTCTAAGGTTGAACCAGGTCAGGGTCACGTGACTCCCAGGCCATCATGGAGGAGGTCCTGTTGGCACGTCCATCCAACCTCATGCTAGCAGAAAGTGTTCCTTCTGCATAATCTACTTTATCCCTTGAAAGCCACATTGTTTTGTTTCTGCCTTTTCTAGAATATGTCGAGCATAATTGAATCTCTCTTCACGGCCTCTGGGTGGTCGCTAAAGCATCAATTTCTTAGAGGATTTTTGAGATATTTAAGGCTATTTGCTTGCCTCCTAAATGGTCCCAGACTCCTGCATTTGATGAGTTTTTATATCTTTTTTTAATAGTATTTCTTTCCCAGTTGTGGGTCTCACGCTGTTACCTTGTCACAATGCCTGGCGAATGGTAGGTGCTCATTAAATATTTGTTAAATGAATAAATGATCCTCGCTTTTCACTTGGAATACAGCATCTCTGGCAATGAGCATTTCCCCGGTCTGTTTCCAGATGCCCGCTTCTAATTTCTTAGGCTTTGCAGGATGGAGAGCCGTACACGATAATATCAAGATTGTGTGCTATATGAATGAGGACTTTATTGCCCCAGGGAGGAAGCAGCCAGCACTGGTTTTTATAATGCTGATCTCTGTGACATCTGTTTTGACTACTAAGAAGTTGATTTAGAGCTTGTTTCAGCCTTTGAAACGAACTGGGCTTGCGGTCCACGCCTTTGTGATGTAGTTGAATTCAAAATAAGTAAAGTATTTTCACATTTAGTTTTCCTTCAAATGGTCATTAAAACACCTAGGAGGACAGCCTGAAGCCTGCTACATACAAATTGCTAAGCCATTACTGTGTTCCTGCTTACTTTAATTAGATTTCTTTTATTTTTTTTTAAAGCTGTCCAGGGAGAAATGTGTCCCCAGTGAACATAATGTCCATTATGTAAAACCTAAGTGCATCTGAGAATGTAGAAAGTATAAAATTTATACTCAGGGCCCTGTTTAGTCAACATGATAAGACTGAAGATCAATTATGAGATGGGGGAGCACCACTGCTTGTTTGAGAACATAAAGATGATCAGAATAGGCTTAGTTTTATTTGGGCTTATTATTATTATTATTATTATTATTATTATTATTATTTTCTTCTTCTTCTTCCTGCCTGATGGTTGACAGATTGTTTT
The DNA here is from genome assembly GCF_982192425.1 of Myodes glareolus. Classification (NCBI taxonomy): domain Eukaryota; kingdom Metazoa; phylum Chordata; class Mammalia; order Rodentia; family Cricetidae; genus Myodes; species Myodes glareolus. Next base: position 87,499,703 of record NC_142034.1, read on the forward strand.
CCTGATTTTCAATTGTGTTTTCAGAGTTGCTGTTCAGGGACGCTTCTGCCCCTTCCTTGGGCCTTAGCTCGAAGTGTTAGGAGGACAAGGGAATTTCTCATTAGTGACATGTAGTGACACTTCACTTTATTGTGCACCGACGATTTTCTGACAGAGATAGATGACATGGTTGGACTTTCCAAGAAAATGTTGTTTGTCTTTGAATGGGGAAGCGAGGGCCCAATTGTTCCAGTTTACAAACAGGCCAGGGATGGGCCGCCCATCACAAACCAACACAGAAGCTGGAGCTTCTGGATGGGAGATGCTATCTGGTCAGTTTCTGTGTTTGTTTCTTGGCTTATTCCTTTGGATGCATAAGGCTACAGGCAACTGTACACATTAACTATATGTTTTCACTTTTCTTAAGTAGGTACATGCTATCGGTCTATAGAAAAAACTCTTTATTAGTTTGAATATTTGGACATGAGATTTTTATTCTTTGCAACAGGCATAATTTTGGAGGGTGAAAAGGGTAAAATGGTTTCTTGTGATTTTTTTTTGAAGCTCCAGCAGTTGCTCAATTTGATCCCTCAGAACAACTTGCTGGTGCCCAGGACAAAGACACATTCCCACTAGGGGCGGCTGTGTGTGCTCCTTTCTTGTTCCTCATTCCCCCATCTCAGCAACGTTTGGGTCACTACAAATTCTGCTGCTAATTCCCAGCTCCTGCCCGAGGATCCAGGACAGGAATGTGCAGGGGGAGCTGAGCCCTAAGGGTTGATTCTGTCCTTCAAGCTACGTGGTCCTGTTGTCTGAGCCCAGCCATCCAGAATCTCTGAGGACTATTCATTAGAACTAGGAGATGAGGCAGCTCAGACTGGGAGTCACTGTGGCACCAAGATGTGAGGACAGAAAGGGCTGCAGGCATTTTCGCTGCTGTGAGCAAAGATGCACTCAAGATACAGTGAGCCCAGAAAAGGGACCCTTTAGAGACTGTCAGAGAGAAACCCCGGCCAGTGCCATTGCCCTACCTTAGCTCATAAGGTTGCCCGGCTTCTGTTTTGTCCAGGTCGTAAATAACCCTTTCTTATTCATGCTTGTTGGGTTTTTGTATTAGTTTCAATCAACAGAGCCTCCAGAAGCCATGTTTTTTATTCAGTCCCGCTGTAGTATGAGAAAGCCTCAAGTGAATCCCGTTCTGGCAGACTCTCTAGCTGGTGCTGGGCTGGGAAATAACTCTGGGAGCATGAATGGGGATTGGCGTGTAGCATGCAGGGATGGACGTGACTTCTGCATAGTAGATAGTCTCACCGTGCCAATCTCAATAAACCACTGGGACACTGAATCTGTTAAGTAGAAGGCACGGTGACAGTTGGACCCCATACACTCATACTAGCCTAGGCCAGCATACCACTGTATCTGTGCCAAGGCTGCTGTTTCATGCTCGGCTACACTATGATCCCAAAGAGTTCACCGTCCTTCCCAAGATCACAGCAATAGATCCAAACTGGCCATGCCTGGCTCCTGACACCCAGGTTTAAATAAGCTGGGGATCCGGTAGCCATAAACTCATATCTGTGGCTTTTGGTATCACTCCATTTCTCTGCAACAGTCTCTGCGAGACTGGGGAGCTGTTTCTGCCAAAAATAAATAAATAATAAAATAAATAAATAAACAAATGAACTGCTTGTCCCCTAACCTAAAGGATTTCAGTCTTGACCTGTAGATTGCACATAAAAGCAAGACATGGTGATTCATAGCTACACTTTCTGCTCTAGGGAAGTAGAGGTAGATAGATTCTTGGAGCTCAGTGGTCAGCTTGTCTAGCTGAACTGATGAGATCCAGATTCAGGGAGAAACTCTGTCTCAAAAGTTAGATGGAGAGCTATTGAACGACATCCACATTGAACACTGGCCAAATATACCCATACACTTGCACACGCAGAGACATACACACATGAACAGGTACATGCACTCTATACACACAGACAGGAACACACACACACAGAAACGCAGGCACACACACACACACACAGGTACACACATGTGTGTGTGCACGTGCGTGTACACATACAGGCACACATACACACATGCAAAGGGCCTGTAGTTCAGCGCTTAAGAGCAGAGACCTATCCTTGTTTTCAAAATGATAACATCTCAGATTCTACTTCCTAGTTGACCAAGCATTCCAATCTCACTGGAAGTGGTCCCCGGGTATTAACTGTGTATATACCAATCACTTTATATATGTTAGCGCCACAGACACTGCCGGAAAGAAAGTTGTCTTTCCACTTCATATTAGAGTGAGCAAAGATTCAGAAACACAGACACCTTTGCCAAGGTCATGTCTCATATCTTAAAGGGTGGAGCTTGGAGCGAGAACAAGAATGTGACCCAGGTGTGCTTTGCTGGAAACAACACTTAGACTACCTCACACTCCCTATGTCCACTATACCTATGGGGTTTTCCTGTAATTTAGGAGGTACTTCTGGGAAACAAATTATGTCGCATAAAAGTGCCCATGGAAACAGACATTTGAGGAGTGGATAGATAATAGCATCCATGATTCTGTGACTTGCTTGTGTTTATTTATGCTAATCCCAGACCCCTCATCTTGTCATTGAGACATGATAGGGCTGACTTGATACTGAGACAAGAGCCTTCGTATCTTGTTTGGGAGCCTGTTTTTCAAAGCACCTCAAGAAATATTCAGCTGCTTCAAGAAGTAATTGTGAGCAATCAGTAGTCTGAAACTGTTAAGCGGGCGAAGGGGTTGCGTATGTTAAATAAGTATCAATGAGAAGAATTAATAGCAACCTGGGTGTTTAAAGGTTGCCTGCATCCTTCCTGGGCCAAGTAGATATCAGTTTTCTGACTCCCATAGATTGTCAGCAAGCTCTCTCTACATTGTTCGGAGGGACTCTGCCATTTTCCTGTGGTCTCATTTATTTGAGTGGGATGATTGGCATTTCCCTGACTGTCCCCTTAAGAACACAGAGGCAATTAAACACTGAATTTGACCCATTGCTGTCTCTGGTAAACAGAAAATTCTGTGGGCGTGGGGGGTTGTGAGGGGAGTGACTACCCATGTTCCCTCTCTCTTGCCGCCCCCCCCCCTTTGTTATCTCTCCCTCTCCACATGGAACACACCCAGGTTTACGCTTCAGAGTTGGTGAGACGCTTCCTCACTGTGTCTCTGTGTAAGAGGCACTGGGATCTTTCGATGAACACTGAGAAGGCCAAGTGAAAGGGATCTTTAAATATCTGAGTGTGGATGTTTAAGGTGGGGTGGACAAATCAACTGTGTATCTGGTTCTTTTCGGAGTCCTGTAGAAAAGTTGAGCGTCTACACATGAACTGATAAATACTAATAACAAGCAAATAGTTCCTTTTGAAGTTCCCCTGCAGTCAGATTTGCTTTCTTGGCACACAAGTTGGCATAGCATCTATAATAATAAATCTTCCCCGTTGGTTCCCGTACTGGGTTCTTAAAATTTGCACATGGATAAGTCTGGGGGATACCCAAGAACATTTCAATATTTCAAGAAGCCAAATGGAAGTACTGCTTGGGTCCATGCAGATTAATGCTCAACATTCTTTGCTTGTGTGTTTGTTCATATGCATGTGCATAGGTGTGTTCATTTGCACACATGTTTGAAGGCCCAAGCTCAGTGTTGATGTCTGCCTCAATCAATCCCCACCTTACTTTTTGAAACAGGGTCTCTCACCAAACGTGATGCTCGTCTCTTCAGCCAGACAGACCGGGACCTGCCTCTCTCGAGCCACCCCTGTGCTGGGGTTACAGTTCCCTGTCACGGCTCCTGGCTTTTACATGGCCATTTGGGATCCAAACTTAGCTCCCGGTGTTTACACGGCAATCACTTTACCCACTAAGCCATATTCCCAATCCAATTTGTCAGTTTCCTTTAAGATAGAAAATCATAAAGTTATCTCTATGTTAATATAGAGGAATAATCAGTTGATGTTAAGTGTTGATTTTTACAGACAAAAGTTTTCATTACTAATATCCTTAGCTATCCAGCTTTAAAAAGCGGATTAGATTTGATGTGAGCAGTATTTATCACGGTAGGGCTAAGAGCAGCTCTTACCAGTTCAACAATGTCTCACTGTCCATATGTCATTAAACAAAAAACACAAGACGTTCAAGATTTCCTGTTTGGGCAAAACAACTCACAAACCCTGTATCACTCAGTTCTCTGGGCTGAGGTACATAAGGTATTGGTAACAAATCCTGCCTGATCCAAGAAAATGATGCCGTCATTGCGGAACTTTAAAATGCTTCACTGATGAGTGTGTCAGATTAGCTTCCAGAACCCAGCATGACTGGGGATTCAGAGAGAAACCCTGGAGCTTTGGGGAATGGGCACATTAGGAGTCCCTGACATGAATCCTGTGTGGGCAACTAGGAGCATGTGCTGGGGTGGGGTGGGGGTGTCCCAGGGGACCAGGAAGGGTTTCTTTTTCCCTACAGAAAGGCTTGAAAGCTAGATGCTGCTAACAGAAAACTGCCACTGTATGTAGCTCCGAGGAGAAGTCGGATTTCCTCGGTAGCAGTCGGGGAGGCTGGTTAACTCTCTCTCAGACCTGCCCGCAGATGAGCCTAGGTCTCTCTCTTGGATGGCAGAGAAAATGAAGCTGAGTTTCTGAGATTTGCCCAAGGCCATCGACACAGTCTATATCACACGGGGGACTGGCATTCAGATCTCTCTCCCTTCCAAAAAGACAAACCCTGTCTCTCTCGATCATGTCCTATTTTTAAGTTCATTAGTTCACCTCTGGGTACAGAGCCCGTTTCGAGAGCCAGTCCGTCAAAGCGTTTTAAATGGACGAGCCTAAAGTGATCATCATTTCATTGCCCGGCTTGTCCTCTGAGCCCCTGCACTGGTTCTGCGCTTCATACAGGGCCAGGCTGCTCATCAACAAGTTTCCCTGGGAGGTGGGAAGCCTCCTTCCTGTGATCAGAACACGCCTGTCACATAGCGCCGCCGCCGGCTACCGAGCAGCGCCTGCTCACATGAGCCACTGGCCCAGCCGGGGAGCCCCAAATCTGTCTTCTGGCAGAGGCTTAACCGTTTGTCTGCTGCTTCAGAGGGTCCATGCTGATCCTTCCCAGGAAGAGAGACCCCAGCTGGGAAGCTGCCAGTCGCAGGCAATCTTCTCCTTCATTTCAACTCAACAAGGATTTAATGTGCTCCTGCTGAGGGTCCAGTCCTGAGGGGTATGCGGCCCTCTAGGGGTCTCCCACCACGCTGAGGAGTCCAGACACGCAAGCAGGAGGCAGCCAGATGATGCACCAGGCTCTCCATAATTAAGAACTCCATGGTTGGGACTGCAGGGATTCAGGACTTGTTCTCAGGTCTTGATGGAATGCTGTCCCTGTAATCACACTACTGGCCGGTTTCAAAGACCCAAGGTCCCCTCCTCCCCATCCCCTACCCTATCAGGATTCTTTAAATCCCTTTAGGACACAAAGAATAAGACAAGGGTTGGATTGTACTTCTGTCAGTTGGGGTGAAACACCCGGTAGTCGGTTGTTCTCTGCAGTTTGACCGGCTGTAGATTTCTGTAATGGCTGCCATCTGCTGCGAAAAGCTTATTTGATGAGGGGTGAACACTGCATTTTCCTGTGGGTTTCGGGACCTATTTAGGATGCAGTTAGAGAGTATTCCCGTGTAGAAAGGGGACAGTAGCATCTTCTGCTCTGGGATCCAGGCCCCCACAGCTACAGGGAGTAGACTCAGTGTCAGGGCCAGGCATGATTGCCCTCCTGCTGAACAGACCCTAAGTCCAATTAGACAGCTGTGGGTTGCCCCCTAGATAGAAGAACCACTATTGCACCATTTGGGATATCTCGGCATACTGATTATGGTTGTGGTTTGGTTTGCAGGCTTACAGCTGGGTAAGCCTATTGACTGTTTTTCTTCCTTGATGGTTTGTATGAGAGCTAGTCCTGAGGACTGCGGCTTCCAAGTCAGCTCGAGTTCAATTCTTTGTCTGAAGTGGGTGGCGTCTTCAGCAGCAGGCTCTTAGCTTCAAGTACTGGGAGGCAAGCAAGAACAGCAGCCATTGAAGGGATCTCTTGGAGTTTCCAGACCACCAACTCAAAGGAAGTTTCCCATGCATGGCATTAGGGTTTTTGCAAGATGGTCTGTCTGTGTTTCTTGGGGCAGCATTATCACCCAAGTAACATCACTTCATTTAAATTATGCACACAGGTGCACGCAAAGACGTACACACACGCAAGCATGCACACACATGTATTTTCAGTCAACAGATAACAATGCTTCTCAACGGCTTTTTCAACCGTCCTTAGTGTTGTTTATCTGCCCCTCCCTCTCATTAATGTTCTTCCCCCCAGTTATAGCCCCCTCCCCATTTTTTTCCCATTCCTGCTTCCGAGCACCTGTGTCCCACTGTCCTCCTCTCTGAAGAGCCCTGTTCCCTGCCACTGCCTTGGTCCCTCTTTACTTTTCTTGCTTCTGCTGTCACTCCAGAGCTGAGGCTCAGGGAACATCAGAGGAAGGGAGGGAAAGACTGTAAGAGTCAGTGGAGCCGTATCTTCTGTGGACGACAGGGTGCTGCATCTGTAAAACCTGAACAATACGGTTGCCTGAACAGGACCGCACAGGGACAATACCAACTGACGTGCCAGCATGGATGGGGAAGCGGTCACAAGGCCCCACCCCTAGACTGAGAGCTACAGACAATCAATGGCTGTTTAGAGAAAGGAGATGAATTCGTATCCAGGGACAAAGACCCTGGTAGGTTATCTAACCCTAAGTGGCCAGTTCTCTGCTCATGTACAGTGAGCAACACTAACTGGACACAGCAGGTTGTGTTTAGATATACATATGGATGTGTGCGCCTGTGTGTGTGTGTGTCTGTGTGTGTTTTTAACGATGATAAAGAAGCCATGAATTTAAGAGGGAGTGGAGGAGACGTGGGAGGAATTAGAGGGGTAGAAATTATGTAAATACAGCATTCATTCTGAAATTCTCCATTAAAAAAAAAATAACATAAGAGCTAAGGAGATGGCTTAATTGGTAACGTCTGCCCTCCCCACCCAAAGCATGAGGACATTAGGGCTATCCTAGCACACACATATCCCAGCACTCGTAGGGCGGTGTCAGGTCTGTCTCTGAAGCTCACAGACCACCCAGCCCAGGCGACTTTGTCCAGGCCAGGGAGAGACCATGTCTAAACACAAACGTGGCCAGCTCCTGAAAAACAGCAGCCACAGCTGAGCTCTGTGTGTGTATATATGTACGTCCTCACACATGTACAAACATATACAGAGAGAGAAATAAAGCAAAATCAGGCCAGTGTTAAAGGGAATGGAGCTGCCTCTGATCATACTACTGTTTTCTACACAGTTCCATAGGCAACAAAAGTGATCCACATCTGAGCTCAAAAGGAAGATACTTTTGGCCCATGGGTTGTCACTGGAAGCCTACCCCTTCCCCCTTTCCCTATCTCTGTTCCTCACACTGCCATGTTGCTGTTTTCCTAACTCTCATAGAGCATCACCAGGGGTCCTGGTGCCCCACAGTTACAGTTACGAAGTGCCTGGGCACCAAAAGCTCATAACTCAGAAGACAGATTGCGGAGCCTCACTGCTTCGTATCTGGCGGTGCAGTGGTGTGGTAGAGATTTCTGGCTGTTTGAAATTCTGACTTTGCAATGGTCTGAATGGAGCGGGAGAGATTGTAATAACAGAAAACAGTGCTCCTGCCTTGAGTTTCCACTCGGGTAGGACAGCTTTCACAGACGCCCAACAGCCTCTCTCTTCCCAGGGGACAGACATCATCAGTTGGCGGGCTTGTATTTAAAAGACTTAGCATAAGTCTAATTAAGTAATTCTTAGTAAATATTTAGTCGTATGTCTATGCCTCTTGCACCACTAACTCCCATGAAGGACTGACAGTCTAGAGTTTTCCTCATGGTAGCCTCCGGGTCTTAAGGAGATTTGACACGGAGCGAGCACTCAATAAACATTTGTTAAAGAGATCAAATCGCTTCTTAGGAAGGTGGCAATAGTATTCCGTAAGTTCAGCAGCTCGAACACCTGGAAACTGCCTCGAGACAGAGTGGAGACTGGAAGCCCATGGTCAAGGTATCAGCAGGGTTGAGGTCTCCAGAGGCCTCTCCCCACAGTTTGCAGAGGACTCCCAGCTTCACGAATCTTCATGTGGCCTTTCCTTTGTGTTTCTATTTTCTTAGGGCCTCTCGTTTTGGTTTAAAATGTCCTATTATTTTAGGGGCGTCACCCTAAGTCCTCATTTTAGTTTGACCCTTCCTAAAGACCCTCTCACTAAATACGTTCACATTCTGACACACTGGGGCTAAAGGGGGCACTGTTGTTCAGTAGGGAAGGATGCTGGAACAGGTTCATAGTGCAGTAGAGATAGGTGAAGATGTGCAACATTAGAGTGGGGTAAGATGACCCTCTGCGGCCGTGACTCTCTCCATCATGAACAGGAAAAGACAGGTGGCTTCCCAGTGGCCGGAATAGTGTGGTGGCTTTGGCTAGCCATAAATCAGCTCTATACCTAGGCACAGTCTGTTCCTGTTTGAGGGATTTGGGGTCTTTCATTTAGAGAATGAAGGGCGTTGCACTATGGAGTCACTAAGTCCTGTGCAAATCAGACCAGAGTGAAATAATCCTATGGCTTCTCAGTTTGACTAAGAGAATTACTCTCATTCCCACAAGGATACTCAGGGCAAAGTGAGAGCCCAGATAGTCTACCTGTCTCTACCTCAGTGCGATTCTCGTCTCAGGTAAGCCAGAGTCCCAGCGAATCCCAATTCCCTAACTTCTGAAGCAATAGCTTACTGAAGGAGGAAGTGTTTTGAATTCCCAATCTTTCTCACTGGGATGTGTGTGTGTGGATGTGTGTGTGTGTGTGTGTGTGTGTGTGTGTGTGTGTGTGTTCCCAGTAATGACTGACTGCAGAGGACACATTACATCCAAAGGTTCCTGGGTGGAGACTTGGTCCCTAGAGTGGACATCATTATAGACACCACAGGGAGGTCCGTGGGTCTTTGGGGATGCACCTGGAAAGGAATGTCCACCTCCTGGAGCGAGTTTTCATGACAAAACTGCTTTCAAAGCCTGAGAACAGTCCAGCATCTCCCTCTGGCCTCCCGTTGGAACGAGATGGCACACCCACATACTCATGCGTCCTTATTGGGGTCCTCAGCAGAAACCAAATCCACGAGGCCTGCAGTCTCCGCCTCTCAGCTTCTAAAACGGCAAGCTAAACAACTTTTCATTTAGAAACGTTAACCGTCCTTGGGTATTTCATAACAGTAATGAAAAATAGACTCATACAGGATTATGGTAGTCAAGGCAGAAGTGAAACCACCAAGTAGTTAACCTTAAATTGCCTCACCAGCCTGCTCCAGCGCTCAGTGTATAGAGCTGGGGCAGCTTCAGAAGGACAACGCCTCATCCTTCTCTGGTAGCGTTTCTTATTCCCTTCCGTCTCAAGCATCAAGTCAAGACATTACCATGAGTGTCAAATGAACGCGGTAGAAACAAGCGGAGTGGTCTCCCCACGCTCAGCACAGCCTCCCAGTAATGTGTAATAACTAATTATTGACAGTCCTTTCCTCCCCTTGTTATCTTCTGGAAATAGTTGTTACTCCGTGTTAAGAGTGCGCTACAGATGTTACTAAAATAAAATTCTTGGGATAATTAGCAGATGCGGGGCTTTCTGGGATGTTTCATTAGTGAGCTGCGCTGGTCTAGAAGTCTGCCAGCTTGCTCACTGTGGTGCTGAAGCAGAGCTGTCACGCGCACGCTTTGTTTGGATTTGCATATGTTCTTCCCATTTCCCATTTACCACCCCTTGGCCCAAGAAATCACCTCTCAGAATCGACAATGACTTTCCAAATCTGTATGTCTTTGCCTTTCCAGTTACTGCCTTCTCTTCATTTACCCAGTCACATCGGGTTATGGAAACACAAAGGCAGAAACTTGCCCAAATAATTGTGATCTCAGAAATCCAAGGCCCATTTGCATTTCAGCCTAAGACAGCAAGCAGCCGCGGAAATACACTGAACAGAACTTGGGAAGCCCTGCACATCCGCGGCTGATAGAATGCTTCTCCTGTCTGCTCCTGGATTGTGCAGTCAATTGACATTTTGTTGACTCTACTTCTCTTCAATCCCCCCTTCTATATAACTTCAATTCTCCTTCTGCTAGCATTTCCCATTGCTATTCCCAGTGGCTTTGTACCTCTGCTCAGCCGGTCTTTGAGAAACAATGCCATTCCTCTCTCTTGGTTCTCTTCTATCCCACACCCTATTTGATCTCTATCTTACCTGTGCAAACACAACAGGGATAAGAACAACCCTTTAGCCTCAGTTACTGGGTATAGGAACCCATGAAAAGACCCGATACACTTCGACCACAAGTTGGCCCTCTGTGCTTTATTCTGAATCACTGAGGTTCAAGACAATCATTATTCTATCTTACAAAAAAATAAATAAATAAATAAAATGCATTCTTAACCTATCTTTGTTTTTGTTTATTTGTTTTCCTCTTGGTGATCTCTATGTTACTCTTTGACTTCATGAACTCCTACAGTACCTCTCCCCATTTGACTCTAACCACGGAGACTGTTCAGCCAAGCAAAGGTGCCATTCTTGCATCTCATTGGAGAGCATCCGTGCTCGCTGCTTCTGCTTCAGTGCTTGCTCTTTCCCTGTGGCAGAACGATGAAGTGAGTCTCCTGAATCTCCTGAGCCGGGGAATGGCTCACAAGTTCCCTCTTCAAAGAAGCCACCCCTGGAGTTCAAACGATGTCAGCACCTCTGCCAGTCACTCTTCTCTACAGACACCATCTTCCTTTTTTCCTGAAACGTCTTTAAACCTTCTTCCTGCCAAAAGTAAGACTCTCGGGGCGGGGATCATATGTTTCGGGCCCACTTCAGCGTTTTCAACTGAGACCGAGCCTGTTTGATTAAATATTTAAAAACTGTCTTTACCGAGGAGCTGGAGAAATGGTTCAGGGGTTAGGAGCAACTACTGCTCTTGCAGAGGCCTGGAGTTCGATTCCAGCACCCATGTCAGGCGACTCACAACCACTTGTAACTCCAGCTCCGGGAGATCTGGCACCCTCTTCTGGACTCTGTGGACACAAGCACCTGTATGCAAACACACACACACACACACACACACACACACACACACACACACACACTGGCATGCACATAATTTTAAAAAATAAGTATTTTTAGTAACTTAACTGAATGACTGTTCGGGAGAATGGAGATAAGGAGGATGAATGAGGAAGGGACAAGCAACTATTGATCCCCCAAAAAGCATGCTTGCAAAAATCACCAGTTTGCTTAAGGTTTTCACACTGACGCTTATTGTTCTTTGGGGATAATGAATCCTCTCTGGGAAGTGGTGGTGTGTCAGCCCATATACCTTACTGAAAGGACGCGTAGATTTAAATTTCCAGGGGTCAGGCCATCTGATCAGCATCTTTCCCTCCTTTCTAGATGAGCCAATTGCCTTCAATGGGACATTTTGAAAATATAATCATTACTTTCGACGCAACCAGTTGCTCAAGCTCCTCGGTTCTTTAGTCAATGCGTGGCCCATATTCTTGTCTCATGAGAAGGGGGGAAAAATGAAGAAACTCACTTGACTACTTGTCTCCGTCTCGAGTTTCTCATTCTTATATGTCAGGAAGCAGTTATGTCATATTTAAAAGGAGATTAAGCAAGCACTCATTCATCTGGTGGCTGTGATTACTTTAACAACCTGCGCTAAGCCTGTGAATGAGCAGGGCCCTAGCTTTCATGCAGCCTGCAGATGCATTCAGTGTCTCTGTTGGATGAAAACACAGTGAGCGGTGATCACGCTTAGAGGACCACCCCACTCAGATCCAAGCACTCATCCCAGCAGACCCTCTAGTGCTCCATGACAGTCCTCTAGCCGGGCCTTCAAGATTATTACCATAACAAGTGTGCAAAAGTAGATATTTAAATTAGTCCACCATAGGCCACTCTTTTCTTCAGTAGCTATGTGTAGAGACACTGGAAAAGGGGACAGTTCATGCCCTTGGAAGTGAGGTGAGGAACTTGAGATTTCTACCATGTGACTCAGAACGGCGTGCAAGTTAAAACTCAGAATTGATTATTTATAGACCTTTCTGCTTAACCTTTTCAGGCCCTATCTTACCAGAGAAAATAAAGATAGAGGTGGTTCCACAGGAACCCCCCCAAAATTTGTATTTGGGACTTAGAACTTGCTAATAAAGCATTACTAGAGTTCATTATCATTTCAGTTTCACCCCACTTTACTCCCGATTTTTCTAATTCATTCCTCCTTTCCAACCATGCCGTTTACCTCAGTATCCTCTTGGCCACCATTTTTATTTCTATGGTGCCAATCATGGAGTTTAGACTCAGTATCTTACAAGCGATGTAGCCCACAGTATCAGAAAGAAAGTTCCAACTCATAGACTAAAATCAGAGAGCTAGTCCTAAACGACTTCTTCTTGAATTTTTAGGTTCTTTACTCAGTGAGTGACCATTTGTGCCTGCTGTGTCTGTTCCCATGCAACTAGTCACACTAGGGCCCTGTTACGGCTTTCAAATCAAGTACAACTTAGGGAGAGACTTGTTGAGTGATTTGGAGAGGAAGAGCCAGGTGAGAAGAGAAGAAAGTAGCCACAGGCTACAGAATTTGGTCTTTATAGAACTGAGCATTGGTTCTGTTTCTTTACATACCTAGTCTGGGTCATGAGGATGTCACACACATACACACATGTGCACACACACACACACACACACACGTGCATGCGTGCGTGCGTGCGCACACTCACACACACACATCCATTCCAAGTCGCCCTATCGTGAGTAATCCAAATCTTTGCATTTGTCTCAATAGAAAGGGAAACAGGAGCAAGGCCACAGGAGTTTAGGCTCAGCGGAAGGTGTGGGAGCACACTTGCAGGGGGCTAGCTAGTACTGGGGTTTAAAAGTCCAATAATTGTGGACTAATGGCGCCTCGGTGGTAGTTCCAATATGCCAGTTAATGCATAAGGTTGCCCTGCATGAGACCTGATCAAAAAGCTTTAAAGCTGTTCGGCCCCTATGGTTTGAGAAGGAAAACATGGGGACAGAGGGCTTCCAATGGAGGGGCCGTGTGGACAGGCCAAGGGGCGGGGCAGAAACATGTTAGCAAAAGAGACACCTGGTGTCAGGAACCCTCCACGTTACAGAGAAACTTGTGATTCAGGAGTGATGTCAAAGGTGACTGTGAACCGACAAAAGTGCTAGCAGGAAATAAATACGTAAAATGAAGCAGTCTTTTCTTTCACTTCTCTGTGTTTGAAAACCTTCCCATTAAAAGGAGACAATATGCAACCGTAAGCGTGGATCAGCCTCATTAGGAAGAAAGAAAACTGTCTGAAACAAACCTCAAAGAGAAAGAAAAAAAAAGCTGTCATTTTCTTTAAGGACACTATTATGCTCTTATTGGCAAGACAAAAGAGTAATAAAGTTAAATCAGAGCAACCGTAAGCCTTAGAGTTCGGTTGGAGGGAAATAGAGACGCATTTGCTGTTACAGAGAAGAAGAAAGGCAAGCGAGGGATCTTTGACCACACCTCTAGTGAAGTACTGATGACTGTCCTTGACCCACAGTGAGAGCATTCTTGAGTCAGTTCCGGGGGCAACAACATTCTTACCTCATTGATACAATACGGGAATTTATTTATTTTTTTTGTAAATTTTATTAAATTATAAAAGTTTCCATTTCCGCCCCCCCTCCCAACACCCTCCCACTCCCCCCACTCCCCCCCTCCTTCCCCTCCGTCCCCCAGGGCAGTCAGGGTTTCCTGCCCTGTGGGAAGCTCCAGCTCCCTCCCCCTCCCTCCAGGTCCAGGAAGGCGAGCGTCCAAACAGACTGGATCCCCAAAATCCAGCATATGCAGAGGAAACAGGTCCCAGTGTCATAGTCAATGGCTTTTCAGAAAGACCCCGGGCCAGCCACAGTCAGAGAATCCGGCCAAATTCCGAGAATCTGGCTAGATCACGTCCTCGTTCAGTCCCAGTCCGGCTGGCCCTGGTAAACTCTCATCAGATCCGTTCCCTTGTATCAGTGGGTGATAGCATCCCTCGCAGTACTGATTTCGTTTTTCATGTTCCTCCTCCTTCCGCTCCCCCTCCGGACCTCGGGGGGCTCAATCCGGTGCTCCCATGTGGGCCTCCGACTGCATAGCCGTCCTTCGCCAGAGGAAGGATCTATGGTGATAAGCAAAATATACATCAGTATGGTCATGGGCCACGGCCGATTCAGGCACCCTCTCCTCTGTCCAGAGAGCAATCAGGGCGATTTCTCCTTGGACCTGGGATCCCATATATAATCAAGTCTCCTGTAAACCCTAAAATGGCTCCCTTAGTTGAAATATATTGTTCCCTGATCCCATATTCATCCTACCTCCCTCCCCCCCCCATCCCCGGCCACCAAGCTTTCCCCGTTCCTCCCCTACTCCCTTCTCTCTAGTCCTCTCCCCCTCCATCGACCCTCCCACCCCCCCATGCACCCGAGGTTACCTGGGACTCATGTATATTTCCTACCTCCTGGTGGATAGCTAAATAATAAAACTGGACGTGTGCTTGAGTGAGCGTTGTGCTGCCTTCCGTCCTTTGATAATTGGAGGGGTATGTGTCTACAGCTCTTAAGGAGCTCGCCCATGCTCACTCAGCTTCTGAATTTCAAGGTTACATTCTAGAAATCAGCAAGAACCAAACCTTATTTTTTCTCCCGAGATGCAATCTGCTTTTAGAGTGATTAGGAAATCAGCATACTAGAATCAGATTCGCTGTGATTATTCCGCACGCCAGCTAGGACAGCCGTGGGGATTCTAACTGCACCCTATTGAGCGCTCAGGAAAACAGGGTCCCCTATTCCTGTTCCCTATCAGGCTCAGACATTAGCAGTCACAGAAAATGTCTCCGGGGACCACCATTCTTCCTCTCCTCTCTTCCTATTGACAATCAACACCTTGTCCTCACACACTGCCCTTGTCGAAAGAGGAACAATGCTTCTCCACCCTGTGTCACATGAAGAATGGAGCAAAAAGACCCTCCTAGCCATCTGTGACTTATAGGACTCTGCGGAGACAAAGCGAAAAAAGTCAGATACCTTGGAAGTGACAAGCTTTCCCTTATAAAATATAGTAGGAGTTCAGAAAAGGAAAAATGCAATAATTTTTTTAAGTACTTTAGGCCATTTCCCTTCTGGAGGAGTGCAGACACGTTTTTATTTGGAAAGGTGCATTGTGACATTTTATATCATTCCCTCCACCTATTAATAGCTCTGAGTGCCCCCCGGTACTCATTTCAGGACACCCTTGGAGAAGGAAGACTTCTGGCAGCCGCTCTGCAGCTGACAGCTTCTTGGGAGCAGCGGATTTTAATTGATGTGTTGTGGGCATTGGATTCTCTCTCTCTTCAAAAGTGCGATGGGTTTAGCATCCTCCCAGATTCAGTATCCTCCAGTAGATTTTAACATGTCAATTATCCCCCTTTTATTGGAGCTTTTGTGTTGTGGCTGACTGGGGGACAGTCCCCCAGGTTCCTTCGTGCCTCCATATGTCCCTGAATACCAAGTGCCAACATGGCCTATCTTTGTGTCTAAGCTTCCTAGAAAGGATGTACCAAACAAGCCTCCAGTATAGAGTCTCAACGTAAGAGCTCGTTGAATGAATTTGTAGCAAACTTGCTCCCTGCTACTTAAGAATCACAGTGAGAGCCATATGGGAAAGCAGACTATACGGTGTGATACAAAACACCAGTCTCTCACCTTGATGTGATGATCCCAGTGGCAGCTCATGGCCTAGCCCTAGGGGCCAGCATTATCCTATAGCATTATGGGATGTATCATCCCTTATAATGCTGGGATGGTGCCAAACCTACAGAGGCAACAGGACATGGCTAAGACCCTCTGAGTAGTCTGGCTATGCCATCATTGCCCCAAGAAGCCAACCCTTGTGGGCAGGCGGCCAAGGAGAGCTCCGTCACAGGCCTTCACACCCTCCTCACAGGGTCAAGTCCAGGGGTGTTTCTTGCTACCAGATTCCCCTTGGCATACTAATAAACCTTTGAAAAGTGGTTTTGTGAGATGCAAGTGACAAGGGTACCTTTCTATGAGTTTTTTGAGTAACCGTCAGCAACTGTCCAACCGTACAAGAATGCCCACCATCCAGATTGTGCCTGCTACCCATTTGCTGGTAATCCCTGCTACCCGAGGTCACCGCTGATCAGGTTTGCTGTGTCTGTAAGTGTATTTTTTTTCTAAACTTTTTTGTCAATGGAATTATTAGAATACTCAACGTGATAATTTGGAGGTTCATCTGCATCATTGCACAAGCCACTCCATTTTTGAAATTTTCATTTTTCTTAACAGTTTTAAATTGTCCCATAGGAATTCACTGTATTTTCAAGTGTCGTGTGAAACTTGACATGCTTATGTGTGTAGGAACAATTTACAATAAAAGGGGCCACGAATGTAAAAGAGAGCAGGGATGCTGTGGAAGGGAGAGTTTGGAGAGAGAGAAAATGAAAGAGGAGATTATATAATTACATTATAATCTCATGAATAAAAAAGAAACTTTAAGAAAAAGAAATGGAGACTGTCACATGAGAGTATTTACATATATACATCTGTTGGGGCGGAAGGAGATGGGCTGGTGTTCCGCTTTGCATTCAAACGACGTCAGGGGAAACTAACATAGTCAAACAAAAATAAATCCAGGACATTCTCAAATCAATGTAGGTAGGAAGAACTTACAGGGGTGCAAATAATCTATCCTGGTGACAGGTTAGGGACCCAGCTGGGGAAAAGGAGAGAAAAAGACACGTTTGCAAATGGAAAGCCTTTTCGCCTGCGTCTTCTGACAACGCTCTGCAAATCTCTCCTAAAGACTGGCAATTTCCCTATCAAGACTCGGTAACCTAATATATCAATTCTCCATTTTTCCTTCCCACCTTAGTGATAACATATCTTCCATTAACCTATGCTGAAAGAACCATTTCTAGTCTAAGAATCTATTTATGTCCCTCTCACTTTCTTAAAGATGTGCCTCTGGACTGTAATACTTCAAGCTTATAGGCAGTTGAATGGTGAACGCTTTTGTCAAGCTTCAGGAACATTGATAAAGCCTTTCTCGAGTCAGTTGATGGTGGGGAGGTGTGGGTAAGAGACTGTCTAGTCCCACCCATTTTATCTGAACACACTAAGGACTGAGTTTGCTTTTCTGCTGCTTGCTGTGAACTTGGTCTTCGCTGTCCATGTACCCAGTGATGTCTTCTCTAAGGCACTTCACAAATTCTTAGAAAACAGTAGGTCATCTTTGTTCTGGAATTCTTTGAAGAAATCAGTGTATCTTCCTGTCCTTATTGTTCCGTTGTCTTACTCTAAGTGACACTCTGGGCATTAACTTGGCTCCTTCCCTCGGAACGCTATCATTTCCTAGCAGGTTCCTCTTGAAGCTTCTCGCACTAATTCCTGCTACCTTCAGGTTGTAACCTTTGGTTACATCCTATTTCTTTCTGAAATATTTCTAGAAAAAACTGAGTTTTACCTTTCATGATCCACGCAGCCTATCATACGTACTCTAAAGTTTTCTAGCCAACACCACTATTGCCTCTGATAAACTGAACATCAGTGTCCTTCAGTTTCCTATAGTCATGAACAGAAAATTCTCCCGTTGGTCAGTCTTAGACTTCTTTCCAGACTCTCTTTAATGGTAAGAACAGTGTATCAAACTTCGCTTAAATAATTGTATGATATAGATTGAAAACTTCCCTAATTCCATTAAACTTTCCTGACACATATTTTTTAAAAAAGACAAACAATATAGACACAAAATTTATCTACCGTAAATCTATGTGGAAAACCACTGTATTTTCACAAAGGTAAAAACAATTACTGGTGTGTGTGTGTGTGTGTGTGTGTGTGTGTGTGTGTGTGTAAAATGTTAAGAGAATTCAAACATAATAATATGGGTGTTCTTACATATCAATAGAGAGTCCTTCTTGCCATAATAAAGGAGAAACTGAGGCAGAAGAGCAAATGATTGCATCGTTTAGTACAATGACTATATGTGACATTATACTGGGAAGTGGAAAGAACAGAGTGACGAATACAATGTGGTCCCTGCCTTTAAAACACTTATACTTTAGTAGGTAGGAAGGGAATGGGATGTCCCAATATCCAAAATAAGGTGAGCATAAGGAAATACGGTTCAAAGGAAGGAGAGTGTTTTGTAATAGACTGAGTAGTTTTGTGAATCCAATACTGAGTCCCATGACCCACATCTGTGAGGTCACCATGGGAACAGTGGGAGACACCATGAAATCAGTAGCTGACTACACACTGGCATTTGAAATCCATCTGTCTGAATGAGTGTCTTTTCTCTTCACCTAAAATCTCACAAACCATGCATATCACATGACGGATGAGAGGCCCTTCTTCTGCTGATGGAGGAGAGCTGGGCGGGGACTTGGGATCTGGAGTGACTTGCTTTCTACCTGCATTGCCCACCCTGGAAAGAAAAAGAGAGAGAGATAGTAATCATCTTCCTGCACTTTGGCCAGGTGAACTGGACTCTGTCAGCGACAATGGAGGTGCTGCTTCAAGATGAGAAGTTAAGGAGGGGCAAGGGCAGGATGGCCTCTTGTTCTCCAGGGCATGCTAACTGTCTGCCTGGAGAACGCTACAAAGGAAAGAATGGGCCACAGGGCATGGAGGATTAACAGAGGCAATGGGTGCACAGCCTGCGGCAGAAGGGCAGAGTACTTTGGTGCTGCCTTTCCCCGACCCGGTTTCAGTAAGATGGGCTGCTGTTCTCTTAATGTTTTAGTTCCTGTACTTGTAGTTCAGTTCGCAGGGGGCATGGGTGTTCTCCCTGCACCGGCAGAGATACCTGAGTCCATCCGCAGGGTCGCCTGGACTCCAGCAATACCTAGTAGTTGGTGACCAGGGTCATTGTCACCATCATCCTGTCTAGGGTCTCTTTTTTAGAGCCAGCATTTCCTGAAGTTGCGGGCTGGGTTCTGAGGATGTGGGTCTAGGTAGGTGTGGTGTGTTTGTAGTGACCTGACATTTTTACTCAGGTGACTCGTCTACCACAGAGGCAGTTAATCAGGGAGGGCCATGGGACTTCCAAAAACACACAGAGTAATTCACCTCCACTTTGATCCTCTCTCTAGTCTTCGGGGAGCCTTTTTGAATATTAAACTCATTAACCAAAGAAACTAGTATGCCATTAAAGTACACATTCCGGCCTGAGGCGCTTTTTTTTTTTCTAATAAAAAATGATGTAGGTAGCTGATTCAGCATTTAGATCCCTTCCCACCCATCTCCAAAAATATGTCTGGACTAGTACTTTATTTCTAAGATGGAGTGGAATTCCTTCCTCAGCAGCATGCCTGTTTAGAGATGGTTTCCGAGAATTTAGGGCTGCCCGTTTTCCTGGAGCATTCTGCCAGTGTATCAGGACACGTGCTGAGGGAAGGTCTCGAAAAGAATTTATAGCATAAGACCACTGCATGTAACATCAGGAGAGCATGACTTGAATATGGTATCAGCATGGCTACAGGAATGCCCTGATTAACAGGAAGAAGCCACAGGAAGGGTGAGGAGGGAGGAAAAAGCATGGAGGCTCACTAAATGTGTTCCAGCTTCTCAAAGGACAGTGTCACCGGGGGCAGAGAGAGACAAAGAGCAGGGAGTGACAGAAGTGGCCAGAAAGGGAAAGAGGATCAGACTTCCCTGAGTTTTGTGGGCCACCTGAGTGTGTATGCACCCCAGAGATACCTCCCTGGAAATACAGACATCGTTGAGGAGAGGGTATAATGACGGCCAGATTTGTTTGGAAGACATCATTTGCCTGCTGTGTGGTTAAAAGATTAGAGAGGGAGGCGAGAGTGATACTGGCGACGTGATTGGAGGTGGCCCCACGACAAGCTGGCACGGCTGGCAGAGAGCAGCATAGTTCATCCTCATCCCACTGGAGTCCGTGATCCAGTGACGGAGAGGACGTGCGTCCACAGAATCATTAAAGTGTAAGGGAGTGGTGGACTGTGAGAACCGAGCAAGAAGGACCGAGACAAGGGAGGGGTCGCGGTTCGCGGAGAAAATCGGCGGCGAAAGCCTTCTCACAGGTCCAACCGAGAGATGGGGAGTTCGCGTCGCATCATTTTCTTTTCTTTTGGGTCGTCAGTTGTTATATTTATTTTAGCTACAACTGCTTCCAGATTCAGAGCCGAAGAGTGGCTTCCTCGCTATTTTTAAGTTACACATACACAGCTTATATTTAGTTCCACATTTTCTTTGTTAGGCAAGTGGGAAGCAGAATTTTTAACTCCTTTCAGAGTGCAACTCACGAACAACCCCCTCCACTTGCCAGGCAATGCATCCTGGAAAGGTTTCCGGGTTCCCGTCTCTAGGTCCCTGGCCTAGGGGAAACTGTCACTGTGCATATAACACAGATTTAAGCGTGCCCATGACACGGAGGAAGATGCTTGCACACTAAGAAACCTGGAGTAAACTGTTTTTGGAAAGACCAGCACAAAGTTTCCTATAGCCCCCGGAGCACCTTCTTTCTTTAATTTAAATTAAACTAGGTCTTGAATTGAAAATTAATAATAAAATATTAACTGGAGGTAGGGTGTGACACCTATTAAACGTTTACTATTACTCTGTAGGGAAGACATTCAAATTTTATCTTCTAGAATTTAAAAATGCATAGCACATGAGTGTTATTTGTGTGCCTTAACACTCAGTGTGAGCACTGGGCTCGCCATTCACTTAAGAGCACATCTGCACACAGGTACCTCTCATGGAATTTAAGCAATCAGGAGCACTAACTTCCTATTACTGCAGATCAGCTTGTGTATGTGTATAGTTCCATGCGTGTGGGGGGAATATACTTGCACAGGTGTGTCTGTGCATGTAGAAGCCAGAGGACAACCTTAGCTATGATTCCTTAGTTTGTCATTTTATGAGAGAGGTATCCCATAGACTGAAGTATAGGTTGATTAATATAGTTGACTGGGCTCATTGAGCTCCAGGGATCTGCCTGTCTCTCTTTCCCTACTGCTGGGATTACAGGCATCTTTTACCATGCTTGGCTCTGTGTATGTGTGTGTGTGTGTGTGTGTGTGTGTGTGTGTGTGTGTGTGTGCGTGTGTGTACACGTGCGCATGCGCACTCAGTCCTCATGCTTGTGAGCCTACCACCTTGCCCACTTAGCCATCACCTCAAACCCTAATAAACCTCTTTTGAAGACAGATACCCTGACTCCTGATTGGCTTTAATCTCAGTTCCACCTGTCGTTACAGTTGGGTGAGTAACTTCAACTCACTGAGGTTCTTTAGGAATATAGGCACCTAAGTTGACTGGCCATCTAAATCTGTGACAGACTTTTGTTCGGGAGTGCATTCTAGATGTGTGAAGACCTCTCAAGAGCTTCAGTTATGGGAGCCTATACCTGAGAGAGTGCTTGACTGTGCCCTTCACATTTGTGTCAGGAAAGGGAGGAGAGAAAATTCATTCATTCAGCATCTCTGAAACGCATTTCGAGGAGGAGAGCAGGTGGAGGTTTGCGTGTGTATCTGACAGTACCAGTGGTGTCTATGATAGATGGTATTTCTGGGCTTAAATGTAAAGCCTCCTAAAGTTTCCTTCTTCAACCACACCCAGAAATTCTCCTCTATTTGAGACTACGCCGTTTAAGGAAGCTGGCAGATTTGAGTGCATCCAAAGGAAGGTGAGAAAGAAGAAGGGAAATCTGGGAAAGTTGCCATCCAAGGGAAAGTGGCTAAAAACTGAAAAGGTTTGGCATTGGGAAGACTCGAGGATACGCTACAGCTGTCTCAAATATTGTGACGGACTGTCAGAAGTTGAGAAATGAGACTTATCCTGGCCCTGGCTTTCCTAATAGAAGGAGCAAGTTGATGAAAAGTGCGGGGGGGAGGGGGGCTTAATTGCGGCCCAAGGCAGAGAAGCAGATTTTTTTTTTTTTTTATTTTTGAGACAGGGTTTCTCTGTAGTTTTTGGTGCCTGTCCTGGAACTAGCTCTTGTAGACCAGGCCGGCCTCGAACTCACAGAGATCCGCCTGACTCTGCCTCCCGAGTGCTGAGATTAAAGGCGTGCGCCGCCACCGCCCGGCCGAGAAGCAGATTTTGACAGCTGTAAGTAGACCGGGATACAGTGGGATGGAGCTGTCCTCATGTAGGGAGTAATCTAAAGGGCTGGTTATTAATAACTGTTTATTGTCAAAAGCAATGTTCCAAGTGGACTTATTACACTGATGCAGTCCTTAAAACAGTATTCGAGGCGTACCTTTCAAGGGCGTCTCCTATGCTGGAGGAAGACACCGAAGCACAGTATGGTGAAGGCCAGAGAACAGCGTCATTGATAGGTGACCAAGCTGGCATCTGAACCTGCGCAGCCTAAGCACTGAGTCTATGAGCCTCTACATGTGCTCCTTGGCTGTCTGTGAGCAGATGTCCCTGAGAGATGCTGAGATGCCCGGGGGGCCTTTGGGAAGAGCCCAACAGTGGAGACATAGCGCGTGCTGCTCGACGTTTGAAAACTGTGTGACGGACCAGAGATGGAGGTGTTCTCCAAGCGGTTTGTGCCCAGCATCCTTAGTGCTCTCCCGACACACAGCCAGCTCGGTGCCTTTCCCACACTAGCTGGAGTTTGGGTTCACTATTTCTCGGTCAGATTTTCTTTGTTTGGCATGACTATGTCATCCATTCTGTTGGAAAAAAAAAATAACAAAACCCTGAAAGTATCGAAAATCACATGATGCGTAATTTGTCAGTAAACCACTTCTGGGTACCCAGGCTACAGTTCTCCTCCCCTTTGGGCAAAAACTGCTTTCCTCTTCTGTATCAGAGGCTGGCCCTCATGTGACCCTCTGCACGTTCAGAAATACAACAAGAAGGGGGATTTGCTGCCTGGTGCAGGAAAGGAGGAAGAATTCCCTTCGGGGTTGATAGGTCTCCCGAAAGGTAACTGACCAGGAAGGACAGTGGACCCCATTTCGTAGATAGGGGCTGTTACAATAATTTCACAACAGGTAGTTAAAAATGGAAGTATGCCACGCTGCCAATCACCTCTCGTCCTTCTGGATTTTAACGCTCGTTTGACTTGAGGGAAGATGATATTTGAACATTTTCTGGCACCCATCAACAGCCATGTGCACATGGTTTCAAACAGGGGTTTCCAGCCTTCTGAAACCAATTACTTCTGCTTAAGTGGAAATGCCAAAGCAGAGATGTGTCAGCATCTAAGAGAAGAATTCTTTAAAAAAAAAAAAATCAAATGCACACGGCAGTGCCGTGAAACAGCAGAAACCGTGCGCGTGTGCACACATGCACGCAGGCAAACCCTTTTAAAGAGAAATTTTAGAAAGTCCGTGTCAGAGAATGTTAACCCAGTGAGATGCAGAAATGTCAGACACATTACATGGGCAGGGTGTGCGGCTGGCATTTGGCTGCCAGCGGGGGAGGCGTCCTCCTGCAACTAATTCCTCAGGAACCTCACGCTGAGCCTGTCTACAGGGAAGGGAGCCGAAAGGGAGGAGGAGGAAGGTACTGTTTTTACCTATCTTGTTTTTCCTTACCAACAGGAAAAGGCCTTGGTGGTGTCAGACTTGGGCAGCTGTTCTGTGCTGTTTTGTTTTGTTCCTTAGTTAGAGGAGAACAGGAGAAGCAGGCCATGGTCTCGTCCCCTTCCCCAGCTCTTGTGGAGAAGCAAGCCAACCCCTGTGATTGTGAGTGTGGCGGGCACAGCTGAATGCTAGCCCGACTGCCTCTCGTGGAGGCTCATCCGTGTCTCACCTCAGCCTGTGACTTGCCTCCATGGGAAGGCGGGGTTGCAGTCCCTGGGTAGGAATGATGGACGTGCGTGCAGACGGGGTGTCCTGAGTACCTCTACTAATTGGCAGAGTACTTGGAGTATTTGCTTTAACCCTTCGGCAGGTGTTCAGGGAAAGGCGGGGGCTTGGCGTCCAACTGCTTGGTTTTGTCCTACAGTTCTCGTGGCGTCGTCAGAGATTCTCGTCGGTGACTGTCGTTTCTAATTCCTATCCGACTGTTGATCCGAAGTTTGTCTGTTTCCTTCACAAGGGCTGCCAGGTATATTAGCAGAAAAAAAATATTCTGTGAAAATAGATATAAAATGGGATTTATTAATCGTAAACATCTGTGAAGTCAAGCGCCCCGAGTCTGTTGCCAAAGTACTTGATTTCAAGTTTCCCCAATGTACATCTGTCACACATTTTCCATCCTCCAGGGACCTGTTTGTGGGAGTTCTCTGTGTACTAACAGAAACGTGCTATTGACTTCAGCCTCCGCCGTAGCTCTGCGTGAAAAGTCCTTTTAACATAAGCAAAAAGGAAGAGGGGAGAGGGACCCGTTCTATCAGCCAGGCTTTTTCCAAAATAGCTGTTCTTCCAGCTCTTTGCCCCTGATCCTCACTACAACAAGCAGGTTTTCCCAGAAACTCCTGCTATCTCCTGCGGCAGGTGCCAGGGTGGCAGACGAGTCTCCGGGCAAGCCCTTTGCCTTCCCACAGCAGGCGGCTGTCACGTCACCTTAGGTGGAGTAACGATAACCCCTTGTGTCTCAGAAACAGTTTATGTTTGACAAAGTTCTTCTAGTTACGCCGTCTGATTGATTTGCTTGGATCACACCACCACCTGTGTGGTGGGTGTCGCCATTATTAGGAGTTGCACGTTTTGCCAGTAAAGACGCTAGGAGCAGAGGATTCATTCAAGGCCGTATAATCAGGAAGTGTTAGTATGTTTGCCTATTCCACGTTGCGAGGTTTTGTCTTCTTGTATGTAAAACCTGCTTATGGAGGAGTCCACCCTTTCATGATCGTAAGCGTATGTATGAAATGGCGGGTACTGAGCCTTAAAGATAGTATGGTTTTTCCAATACAGGCATATCTATGTCAAAAATAACAAGATTAACAAGAAACTAAAGAGAGTAATTTTGCAATATCCTATAACAAATTGCCCGGGTCACAACCTCTGCACTTTGAAGGCTATTTGTAAGTCAGTTTGAGGCTGCTTCAACCCAATCACAAAAACCCATTTATTAATAGAGATTGCATATGGGCATGTAGCATATATGAAGTGGATACCCTGGGCAGAGCATGTCATAGGCAAGGTATTGCAGAACTATATGATTTTATAACTATTCATAAAAATATAGTTTATAATTTGTTATCTATTTATTTCAGGATATTTCCATTAATGATTTTTAACATAGTTGACTGTAAGTCACTAAAGTTATAGAAAGTGTAACTATGTATTTATTTCTTTTATAAATATATATATCTCACACGTACAAATGCCATTATATGCATCCTCTATAATCATGTATATAACATTGTCTTCATTTTTCCCTACGTTTTTTTTGTTTTCTTGCTGCACTAGGTATATTTGTAATATAAAGTAAATTCAATTAGAGATATGTCACCTGTCTTTGACTGACCAACCCCTCCAAGACATTTTTGTACGTATACTTCAGTTGCCTACAGAGTCTAGACATTTAGCAGCGCCACGGTGTCCTCTCGTTTGCGGAGAAAAATCCTCTGTAGATCTGGTCATTGGCTAATATTCATGGGTCTCAAGAACAGGGGTATCTGCTTCATTTACATTTATTTAAATAGAATATGAGAGTCAGCATGCAAATCATAAACTACCCCCAAACCATCCCAACAATCTTTTCAGACGCCATGCTTGAGTTGTGTTCACATTTGGGCATAAATCTGTCCCCAGAAGCTAGGGAGGACAGATGCCCTCATCTGTAGCTTGTGTCTATCTGTGTGGACACACGGTAGTATTGTCTCAAGAGTCTCAGCAAGAAACCTTAAGACTAGCAACAGTTCAGTGAGCACCTAGGAGCACATTGTCAGGGCTACTTAGACAAGCCCCATATGACTCAGGGAGGCACTCTCCCTCCTCCCACTCCCACTGCCAGCTGTCCCCAGCCAAGGCCATATGCCAGACATACCCGTTCATTGACCAGCAGCATGTGACCACTGGCACCAAGTTCAGGAATAGCCTGTGAATTGCCGTCACACAGACACCCATGAAAACCCGGGGCGTCTGTTTGGGTTTTGCAGAGATGCTGAGTGCTACCCACTTGCCTCCGTGCCTCTGCCTTTCATCATAAAGAGAACAAATGTCTTTGTATTGCATTAAAGCCTTCACTGGGGCCATTTTCACACTCTCTAGCATTTTCCTTGGGTCATTTAACAGTACCCTGCTTACCTTTAGGAACAGGCAGACGCCCTCCTACATCAACCACACATTCAACACGTGTGACGCAGCATAGCACGCGAGTGTATATGTGGGGGGGCTGATGTTCAGACTTTATTTTTTTGGAAGTTATTCTGAAGCTCTCTTGGGAAGTAGAGGGAGGTTGGATTCATAAAACTTTAAAATGTCAGAGCTGGAAGGCAGTGTAAATTACATGTGGTCTAATTGTCTCATTATAATGATGAAGAAATTGAGTCCCAGGGAGGGTGAGGTTTGCCCCAGTTTACCCTGACAGGGACAGCACTGCACAGTGTCTGTCTGTCCTTCACACTGCTATCAGACCTTCAAGACAGCGAGCAAAACTGCCACATGGGCTGTCCCTAGGTGCCTTTGTCCTGTAGCTGCCTACCGACAGGGTTTATTCAATGAGAAGAGGAAAGACGGCAGGGAGAGAACAGAGGGTGGGATTAAGGGGCGCAAAACTATTGATTCCCAGGTTGCCATTTCCCTATGCCTCACACATAGTCCTAGAGCATCCCCAGGTAGCTGCCTTACACGGTTTTCTCTTTCCAGATTCCTTTTATTGCTTAGCCCATGAAACACTGGTAGTGGTACCCGTTTCTCATTATCGCTAGTCTTAAAGCATTGCAAGCCTCTATTCTGGTGGCCCTAAACCCTAACTACATCTCTAAATAGTTTCCTTTATGAAACTCTCCTCACATCTCCCAGTTTGGGTGTTACCTAATTGTGTGTGGGTACCTTGATGGATACATTATAAACTAGAGAAAAAAAACCAAAAAACTACAACCTGGCTACTTCTCTGTCTCTTGCCCCACGCTGTTGGCCTCCCATACTGCATTTGCTATGGACAGCTTAATACTTGGCATAAGCATGTAATAGTTTTATTAATATATAGTACTTTGCATAGGCATGGTAATCCCATGCAGTGGGTCAAGGTTAAAAGCATAGGTTCCAAGTCTTGGGTTTAAGCCATAGGCGTGCCTCTTGCTAGTTGTTCCTTAACTAGCAAATCACTAAACTTCTCCAAGGCTGAGTAAAGCTTCTGTCAGGATGCAATGGTACAATGCGTTCAAAGGACTTGGAACACATCAGGATGTGTTCTTAAATGTTCCTAAGCTCCCCTAGCACGTACTCAGTGCTAAATAAATATTAGCATTATCGTTGCTCACTGTAAGAACTCATATTCTGTACCCAGAATCTTTTAGTGGGACTGTGATTCTGTAAATGGGAAAACTTGCAGATTGTCCCAAGTCTTTATGCTGTCATAAAAACCTCATGAGGATAGAGAGATGCGAGTTCCCAGGGACTCAGGGAGGGTTAGGTGAGAGCAGGGCATGAGTCACCAGAATGTGAGGATGGATGGGGTAGGAATGTAGACATCACCGTGCCAGACAAGCCAGGATGTGCCTGGGACCTCTGATGTGGGAGAGGGATGGGATTCAGCCCCGTTTCATCCAGATGACAGGGTTGGGGAGGAGGTAAGACATGAAGGCATGGGAGCTGTTGCCCCATGATACTCCTTGAAACCAAGTCATGAGCTGGGTATTTCTGAAAGCTCAGTAACACTATGGCGACTCACCTAAGGTGCTGAAGGGCACCTACCTGGGAACAGGAACTGTTCAGTTGTATTCTTTGAAAGAACAGATTTTTTTTTCCTATTTGTTCCTGCCCTGGAGTATCAGATGAACATTCAGACTTGGGAAATTGACCACACTTGATCTTGGCATTCCATGAGCTTCTATAAGACAGGCTCATGCTTGTGTTGTACTCCACTTGGAGCGTAGCTGTGGGTGTTTGGAAGGAGGAGGAGAGCCCTTAGCTGACCCATGCAGCTGAATGCCTAGCCAGCTCCTCCATGCGGCGTTTGGTCCTCGGTGCTTTTCTCCCTTCCTTCCTCTAGGGGGCAGTAAATTCTGACACGGTCCAGTTTCTTCCCCTGTGTCATTAGACAGGCGCCTGTGACATTCTTCTAGAAGAAAGAGAAATTAAGTCATCCCATCTCCTGTTGCCCAGGACAGTGACAACTCTCTGTTATTACTTTATGTCAGACAAGGAAAGAATTTAATACACTGTTGGAGGGCATGAGGACCTCAGCAGACGGCAGCCCTTTTCTATATATTCTCTGAGTTAGACTTGGCACCCACAGCCAAGTGCAGATGACCCTGGCTTCTCCCGATTACCCTCTTTTTGCTTATTTTCTCTCTTGCTTTTATTAGAAATTCAATTATTGGCCCAGAAGGTAATTACAGGGTAATTAACAGGCTATCCTGCTAGGTAGGAATTAACAGGGTCCCCTGAATTTGAATGAGTGTTAATACCCAGGGCTATCCCTGCATCTGGCTTCTTATTGTTCGGTCCACATTATCATGCCCACACTCTGCCCCAAAATATGGCACACTGAATGTCACTGTGACACAGATGTCCAGGACTATTGAAAACTAAGTAGAGGAGGTCTCTCTCCGTTTGACCTCTTTTCAGCCTGCCTTTAAGTCACAAACCCCACCACAATTACACTTTTGAAAGGCCACCCTTTCTCCCCCACATCCCTCCACTCTCAATATTCTTGGCACTCATTTTTTTTTCCTTATCCTGAAGAGATTCTTCCGTGTGGTATTGTTTATTGACAAGTTATCTGTTTTCTTTCAACCACCAATACATAAACTCCATCAGACCAGAAACCTAGTGCTTCTTCACTGCCTTGTCCAGTGCCCAGAATACCGTGAGCGCCCCTCCAGGGTTTCGTCAGTGGACAAATGTCCCAAGGAGACTACACTAAGGAATTTCTCAACCCCACAAAGAAATGTTCTGATTTTCTACTGTGAAAACCATGGACTTCGATTAAGCAAATTTACCCCGAAGATCATATTCTGTGATCGTGTAGATATCGCTGCAGAAATGGTTTGATTTTCTCTTTTGTAAGCAGCTGGTATATTACTTTTGGGTTATTAACAAATTAAAAAAAGGAAAGCAAGCTCACTAAAGCTACCCCAGGACCACGAGCAGCGCTTCAGTCCTGTATTGAGGACCCTCTGCCTCATAGGGTCCTATCCCAGGACCCTCAGAGGAACCTGCAGGCTCCCACTTCATCTCTAAAAATCTCGCATAGCCTTGTCTTTTTGCCTCATTCTGTATCCAGAAATTATCATGGATCTGCTAGACCAGGGATGGAAACAGTCATGGTGCCAGCCCGGCTACATCCAACAAGAGAAGCACCTGGGAATGTTTCATCAGCTCTGAATCATTCATTGGCTTTCGCCAGTGAGCTCTGTGTGTGTGTGTGTGTGTGTGTGTGTGTGTGTGTGTGAGCCATGAGAAACCCGCTCCAGGCTGGAAAGAAGGAGGCAGATAGGAACACCCGGCCTGACGCAGGCCTCGCTGGAGGAATGTGTTGGTTTTGACTCTCAGATGGCTCTTTGGACGGGAATCAAAGTGACTCTCAATCAAAGCATGCATACACACACATAAACACACACCTGCGTGCGCAGGCACACACAACTCGGGATCATCCCCAGGCGAGGGAGGCAAGAATGTGCCAGCTGAGGGAGAAAGCTTCCCTCCTGCATGGGGGAACGTAGGCTGTCTTTATCACATGGCTTTCACCTGTGCAAAGTTTTACAGCTTCTCTATCAGACAGGAGAAATTACGTGAAAGGTGAAAAGGAAGTGGTGATGTTGGTGCTGGCTAATTATTTTCCCCGAGATCTAAACACCTCCTTTTCCTTTCCTCTTCCCTTCCTTCCGGCAGTGGTTTTGCCCCTGTGAGACACTGTGGGAACCTACATAGGGGTCTGAGCCTCTGCACGGTGTTCTGGTTGTCAGTAGGTCCTGGTGAGGTTAGGGACAAAAAGCTGATTTTAGATATTCTGCCTGTATTGATCCCTGCTCATCAGAAAGGCTTTTGCTGTGCTGGCTCACTCTGTGCTTAGGCAAAGGCTTTTACACATTTCCTGCCACAACTTATTCAATCGCGTACAAAGTAGCATCAGCATTCAGGGTGGTTTTCCCCTTTCTTTGACCCAGTTTTAAAAACATCCAACTAAAAATGCTTCATTAAGTTTATATAGAGGTTGCAAGGCAATCAGAATCCGTCCTGTAGCTGTTCCAGAAGGGATAGTGTAAGACCTCTACCCCTTCCCCTCCCAAAGCCTCTGTCTTTCGAACCAGAGAGAGAAAGGGGAAAGAGAAGAAGGGAAATGGCTGACATTGCAGAAATACCTTCCTGAAATAGGACTGAGCTGCCAGAGTTTGGGGGGCTGTTGTTTCCTTTATTCCTTTCGCATTTTCTCGGCATATTCAACATGTAAACCCCACATAAACACTTTGTCTTTGGCCTCTTATAGAGCAATTCCAGAACCCAGGACTGTGACCTTAACGCACACACTGACCAGCGTTGGCACTCAGAGTCACAGGCCCTGTTCTTGCACTGCTAACTACTGTACTGGCTCGCTGCTTAGGGCAGCAAGGAGTCACATCAAGAAACTGTTTCCAAAGGCCTTTTATGGGGTGGAGAGCGGGCCCCGCCAGTGATGTCCTTGCCCCAGAAGCAGGTGACCTTCAGTTCAGATTCCCAACACTCGAAAGAAAAGCCAAGCATGGTGGCCTGTGCCTACGACCTCAGTGCTGGCAAGAGGGAGTCAGGAGACTGACTCTCTGGAGCTTGATGGTCAGCTCCTCTAGCCAAGCTGGGGAGCTCCAGTCTAGTGAGAGACCACAGCTCAGAAACCCAGTGGGAAATTACAGAGGAATGCACAAGCCACCAGCTACCAGCAGGTGCACACATGTACATGCTCACATTCATATGAATTCACACGAAAGCCTGTTCATTGACAGATATGCAGACACAAAAACCCTTCGAATCCCGTGTGTGTGTGTGTGTGTGTGTGTGTGTGTGTGTGTGCATACACCGTCTGCAGAGGCTAGATTCCCTGTAGTTAGTATCAGGAGGTTGTGAGCTGCTGGACAGGGATACTGAGAATTGAACTCTGTTAAGTGCTCTTAACTGCCAAGTTACCCTCCAGCCCCACGACATTCCTGGGATACATTGGTTCAGGTCCCATCTTCACTAGTGTGCTTTTTCTGTTTTAACTTAGTGGGACATAGGCAAGCATAGATTTTTTTTCCCAGCATGCTTTCCCCAGTTCACACGTCAAAGGTCATTTTGTTCTTTGCCTTAGAACCCTTATGCTGAGAGTCTGGAATCACAGCATCGAGCTCTCAGGCAACAAGCAAATGTCAGCTGTCCGCAGGCCAGCAGAGCAGCTCGCTGAGACACTGAGGCACTCCGTGGAGCGGAGATGGTGCTCTTGTTAGTATCCCGTTTCCAGTGGAGTGAGGAACAGAAAAGGAGAGAGCAGGCGTCAGGCTGCCATGCTGCCTCCAACTGTCGGGGGCATCACTAATAGCCAGAGCACCTGCCCACTTTATGCCCACTTTAGGGGTGTTCCTTAGCGTCTTTGCCATCCAGGCTCCGCGAGGAAACAATCAATGGCTATGAATGCTTCTAAAGTTTCAGGAATTTGTTTTGAAACCTGGATTTTTTTTTCTCCCATTGAGACTGAACTTTTCCTCACTTTCAATTGTCTGTTTACTTTAATTAAACCTTCCCCTGGCTCATTCTCCAACTTGTTGAGCCTGAAAAGCACTAATTCACACTGGGACTCTCTCTCCCTCTCTCCCTTCCTGTCTTTCTCCTGCTCACTCTTCCCCTTCCCCCCTCCCCCATTTCCTCTCCCTCCCTCTCATTCTTTCTCCAACTCATCCTCCTCATCTTTGCCTGATGCCGAAGCAGCCAGTGAGCGACTGCTAAGCAGCACATTGGTAACCCCTGCTTTCCTCCTAAAAGGAGCCTCAGTCAGTACGAGTGAGGATTTCTGAACCACTTCTGATAATGGTCTACATTACATCCCTTTATTTTGGCTTCTTTATTTTAGCGTAGAAGACATCTTGGGATAAGGTAAGGCAGCCAGGGACACACTAGAAAATTCTTAATATTCCACCTGTGGCAAAAAAGAAAGAAAAGAGACAGTCGGGAGTCAACTTGAGAGCAAGCGAAGCCCGTTTTCTTTTGCGTGCACCCCAGGTTTAGGCTGCACCCTGCTGTCTGTGCAGTGTCTCAATCCACATGGTACTTCTACTGAGAAATTTCCAGAGACCCCCCCCCTCCCCATGCCACCCACAGTTAAGTAAGGTTCCTCTTCCTGGCTCTCGAGGCACCATCTGTTTTTCCTTCATAGAGCTTCTTATATTCTATTTAAATTAACTTCGCAATTTAATTTAAATTGACTAGATTGTCAGCTCTCCAAGGAGTGAGATCCCGTCCTCACTCACTGTTCTACCCAACCTGTCACACAGCAGCTTCTCAAGAACAAGGCCTCTCTGGGATGGGATCTGGAAGGCCTTTGATCTGGAGGTTGAAGGAGCCCGCTTCCTCCCTCTAGCCTTTGGGTTGCAGTAGGCTGGTTGGGTTCACACCTGGCAAATTTGCCCGCCTGCCTAGATCTAAAGAGAGTGCATTCTTAGGCAGAGAGGGAGCTCTTGGAGACCGTGGCCGAGGAGGATTTACTCTTGCCTGCTCCAGTCTATCACCCGCTTGCAGAGAAGATCAGGGCCAAGATGCATATTTATGAACTCCGGATGAATGTGCCTTCCCCACCTGCCCACGGGGAGCTCTCCTGCGAGTCTCCCTCACCAGCCATGCTGCTGGGCTCTGACGGATGAAGCTGACTGGGCAAATTGCTATGCTGATGAACCGCTCGGCTACCTGAGCAAATGTTCCAGGGATTCCTCCAGGGATCCGCAGCGTTGGAGAGAAGGCTCCTCCACAGCCAGGGGTGAGCCTTTTAGCCCTTAACTAGTCGAGTCTGGCCTGGTAAGGAAGATGAAAGGCTATGATTGGGCTAGCCACTTTTTTTCTGGCAGCCAGAGTGCCTGTCCTTGGGCTGGCAAGAAGCCTTATTGCGTTTTTTTTTTTTTTTTTCACTTCTCAGAGAAAGTTATTCAAATTGAGACCTAGAGGTCTGGGTGTCGCTGTGCTCATCAAAAGAAGGAAAGCAAGAAGCTGAACCAAAAGCACTTAAAGGAGGGATGCATTACCTTAAATTATGCAGATGGGAAACTGACATGATTGTCAATGTCACAAGTCACCTTTCTGAGTAAACATTTACCTCTGGGCAAACGCGGGGATGTGTTTCTTTTCGTTTACAAATGACTGGGTATGCAGATGCAGGGAGTGAGCCTGGTGCCCCAGAACGTGGAGATGTCTTCTCTCATCTATCCGTAATGAGGAACATGCAGGAATCTGTCAAAAAAGGCATCCTGGGTTTGATTTGTGTCTTCTGAATAAAGGGGATTGCACTGTTGGATCTGCCAGCTGGTTTTCTGCCTGAGTATTACATCAGTCTCTCGGATGATCCTGCATCCTGTGTAAAATGCAATATTTTGGCCTAATGGGCAGGATTAGCAAGAGCTGGGAAGCCATAAATGAAAGTTTCTTGTTTCTAGAGAGCAGGTTGGAGCTTTTATATTATCTGCTGCAGAGCTCTGTGAATTTCAATGTATCTCTTGGGCTTTGGTAATATTCGTGTTAATGTCAAAATTGATCCCATTGTTATTGAGATGTGTGGGGTTTTTTTTCCCCAGGCCAAAGATGCACAGTGGCTGTTGCCAGGGCTGATGCATGGGACATGCTCTTTCCAATCCTTTCCCAGAACTGAATGAGGTTATCATATGTGGTGTGGCCTACCATGTTTTATTTGTAGATTTGTCCTACTGTGTGTCTGGTACTCTTCTAGACTAAGAGGGTGCAGCAACCGTTATTGTATCCACAGGAACAGAACCTAGAGTCCCCCTACAATTCTAACCTAGATACAGAGAAGGGAGATACATAAGTGGACAATCAAAAGAATTAGCATTGCCTGTCATATTAATGTGGTGTGGGAGAGGAACAGGAAAGAGAAAAGTCAGCTGTACTCACAGGGGCTTACTTACTTATTGGTCACTATCAAGGTGACATTTAGAATGATCGTGACATCCAATTCCACTTTGGGTTATACACCCAAAATGATGGAAAGCATTAGGTATCTGGGTACACATGTTCGTAGCAGCCTTATTTACAACGGCGAGAAGACAAAACTAGCCCAAAGTCACAATAGATGCCTGATAGACAGGTGGGGCTTGTTCATACAGTGGAATGCTAGTCAGTCTTTAAGAAGGGAGAATGTGCTGCCCTGTGCTACACAGCGGAGGAAGATCTGTGCTAAGCAGAAGAATGCTACTATGTTTCTACTTCCTAGTGTAAGTAAAGTCACTGAGATTGAAGACAGAAAGGTGATTTCCAAGACTGGGGAAAGATACGGAGGAGAATTACTATTTGATAGGTTTGGAAAGATGGAAAGGTTCTGTCGATAAAGGTTGATAATGGGCTCTCACGTCTGTAAATGTTTTTATTTTATTTTATTTTATTTTGTTTTCGACACAGGGTTCCTCTGTGTAACCCTGGCTTTCTGGAACTCACTTTGTGCACCAGTCTGGCCTCCGACTCACAGAGACCCATCAGCCTCTGCCTCCCGCATGCATGCTGGGATTAAAGGCATGCTCCGCCACCGCTGAGCTCCTGTAAACGTTCTTAAAATCACAGAATTTTGCACCTTGCAATGATTTGAAAGGTGAATTTTGTGCCATTATGTTTTAACACAGTCAAAAATCTCTCATCTCACTAATTTATGCTAGAAAGAAAGGAAACCCAAGGGCAACAGAGGATGTCAGAGGAGGCTGTTGCTTTAGCATCTACTCAATGAGGAGGCAGTGATGGGGGCTGGGGGTGTGGCTCAGTGGTAAAGCACTTGTCTAACAAGTTTGAGAAAGCTTGGTTCTACTCCCAAACACCAACCAAAATAAAACAGCAGACAGTGGTGGTCTGGTGGCAATAGGAAAGCAGAATCTATGGATCTGAAACACGTTTTAGGGGAAAAGCTGCGGGTCTTATTTATGGATAAGACTGCCGTTCTTTGTAGTTTGAACTTTCACGCACTCGAAGCCAATAGACCACTCATGTAGCAGTGGAAGACGGGCAAAATCCCTTCCATTGGCAGGTGTGCTTAAGCTCCTTGCCTTCGTGCACAACAAGGGGAGCTTTATTTATAAACTCTGCAGTGGTCTTGGATGGGTAAGGAGCTGCTGCTGCTGCTGCTGCTGCTGCTGCTGCTGCTGCTGACATGTGAATATTTGGTTGCACTGTCACGCAGCACGCTCAGACGCTCGGTGCGAACAAGGCTTGACTTGTGATGAGCAGTGATAAGGAGCAGGAGGCTAGCGTTGTTCATTCTCCTCCTCATTAGCGATGCACGTCTTCCATTAGCATATGCAACTAACTACTCCCTTTCCCCTGTGCAGTGTTGACATTCATTGTAATGATTTATTATCCAAGCTAAATAACCCTCAATATGAAACAACAAACACGCTTGTGTTTGTGTTTTCCGTTTGTTTTGTTTTTGTTTTTTTTTCCTTGCTTGCTTCCACATAAGTAGATATTTCTGTTTTTTTTAAAAAAAGAAATATGGTAATTAGGTGATACAGCAGACCACTTGAAAAGTTAAGAAACTTGGCAAGGTTTATTTAGAAAAATTCAGCAAATTTTAGTGACACCCCACATTATGTCCTTGGAATTTCAAAAAGAAGAAGAAACAGTAATGGCAGATTATTAAAATGTTTGCTATGAGCAAACACTCCATCTAAGACTTAATGATCTATGAAAGGGCCACATTTGGGCCTCCTGTGGAGCCTCCACAGTCCCCAGAAGTCTTGTTTTATTTATTTGTGATATCTCCACAATGGGCTACACCATCAGGGGCATTTAAGAGCTAGTGAGTACCGGAGAATAGTGGCTGGGATCCAGAGCTGCTAAGATAAACAGCCTGAGTTTGTGTCCTAGCAAAGTCACCCACCAACTATGTGACCTTGATGAGCACCAGTGTCCTCATCTATAAGACAGAGGAGGCTTGCCAGTCTCTATAGGGTCTGTGTAACAAGTGAGGGAATACACGCAAAGGTCTCGCCAACATTATCTGAGACTAAGCGCTCAATAAATATTCGCTGTTATCATCATTGTCATCAAGGAGCTGCGGGTGCGCCCATAATAAAGACAGTATATTTAAAAATAAACACGTGAGGGCATCCCACAGAAATTCAGAGAAAATAAACACAGATCCCCTCACATGAATCTGTACCTCCAACTGAGGAAATGTGAAGAATGCCTGGCAGAGTTATGGAGTAGTCTGTGTTCTCAAGCATTTGGCGCCGTCTCTTCCTGTTCCCAGAAGATGAGCCCCCTTGTTCTGGATTATTCCGGTGATTTCGGAGACACAGTCTCACTCACTCGGATCACCCACTGTTGCTGAGTTGGCATTTGTCCGTTTTCATCACTGAGAAGACACTAAGGATTACTTTGGACACTCGAGACTTTTCATTGGTGGCTTAGTTACTTTCTTGTCACCCTGACCGGATCGCCTGACACCAATGATTTAAAGCAGGAAGCTTTATTCTGGCTTGTGATTTCAGGAGTTTGAAACATGGTAGGGGAGGGAGGCATATGCCAGGGAGCAGCTCCATCCTTGGCAGGAGAAGCAAACGAGGAAGAAAAAAAAATCAGCCTGAAAACCAGTACTGATAACTGCTCCAAGGGCCTGCCCTTGGGCCCACTTCTACTAGCTAGGCTCCACCTCCTAAAGACTCCAGGACCTTTAAAATAACAATACTAGCTGGAGCTGGCATTCGACTGTAGAGGCCACCTCAAATTCATAACTTGGTGAAAGATAATCGCCACACCCTGGCAGCGGGCTGCATGAGAT
Source organism: Myodes glareolus (assembly GCF_982192425.1). NCBI lineage: Eukaryota > Metazoa > Chordata > Mammalia > Rodentia > Cricetidae > Myodes > Myodes glareolus. Next base: position 87,536,882 of record NC_142034.1, read on the forward strand.
TGCCTAGCTGAAGCTGTCTTACCCAAATTACAGTGGTAGTTCTGCTTTCTAAAGAATAAGAAAGCACTCATTTCTGACTGTTCCCACTTAAAAACCCGAGCAGGTTATTCTCGCCTCAGGCTTTTCCCCAATAGAAAATTGTTATTGATGTTTTGTTAGCGTCATATCTCATTTAAAGGTAAAAGTCTCCCTCCACTTGCTACTCTTCTAGTATGTTTTTTTCCTACAATGCCTACAAGTCAACACTCCTGGGCTCAATTAAAATATGAATTTAGCCACTGGATTCGTATGGAGGTGATCAAACTTGAATACTAATACCTTTACTACTTCCTATGAATACCATGAGGGGGCCCATTGAGGAACAGTTTTGAAGACAGTGACTGGGGAGCCCAAGGTACCTAGGGATGATTATAGCTCAGCACAGGTATATTGAATTTTGCTGGACTTTTTTTTTTCATTTTAGCAAACACAGGACATTGTTCATTAGACTAACAATTTGCTGGCAATTATATCTTTGTGAGAAATTCAAAGCCATTGAAACTTTCTGCTTTCCCAATGCCTCATACCCCACAGGGCAGGGATTAATCTTTCAGACCCCTGTTTCAAAGATTTATTGCATCATGATAAAAAACCAATACCTGTTGAGTTCTTAATATGTGTCAAATCCTCTAGACTTCCATGTCATGGAATAGAATAGACCAAAGAGCATCCATTCCAAGGCAACGTGGAGACGAACAGGCCGTACTATGAATCAGTTGAGTTGAACTATGAAGACTTAGGAATGAATGTTGCAAACAAATTAGATACAATCCTGCCGCAAGGAGCATGGTCAGGTGAAGAACTGAGAGAAATGGGCAGAATTCTAGGAAAGGTAGGTTTCAAATGGAGCTATAGAACTGATAACTGAGCCACTACCATCCTTAGTACCCTTCTAGATGCTGTCAATATCGTCGAGACTTGAGATGTGGTCAGACTTGCAAGCTTAAAGCTAATGTCATTCTTCATCTAGGAACTGACGAGTGTGGGATTTGAACCAGAACATGAGCCTGCAACCACATGGTACTTTTTCTCTTCTAGCATTCAGTTGAAGTTCTGACTTACAAAATCAGCATCCAGCATCAGTGTGGTCCTTCCACAGCCTAGTACACATACATAGATCTGCTCTTTGCAGACTTTGGATCAGAAAGAACCTAAGCAAGTGGCCAGCAGACTACACAAGCCATGTAGATGAGCTCGCACTTAGTCATGGGTACCAAATCCTACCTAGGTTACTCAGCTCCAAATTAAAGTTTGGATGCTATTGGTCTCACATAACTAAGACAGGACAGTATTAATACTCTTTCTCAGCCCTGACTCTTATAAAGTCTAAAAATTGGCTTTAAAGAGACCAAAAACTGTGTGATATTCAGAAATAGTTTCAGTGTATTAGAAGAATGAAAATAACCTTTTGAGGTTCCATATGTACAGAAGTAGATGAGAGAAGAAGAAAGGAAAGGGACGAGAGAGAAGCTTGCTACATTGTAAGCCCACTTCAGTGGGCCTCTCTCTCTCTCAACTTTTGCTTTGAAGCCGAACACTTGAGAGATTAGCCCGGCACTAAAGAAAATGCCCTCTTTTATGTGTGAAAGCTTGGTAATTGCTGCAGAAAGATACTTAGTGGCTCATAATATTCATATAATCAGATTAGTTTTGAATCCTACCTCAGCGGAGGATGCTGGAGTAATCCAATTCTCGCCTGTTTACCTTGTCAGTGCGTGTACTTTTTTTTTTTATCCTCGGTCTCTCCTTTCTGAGCCTCAGTGGATGCTATCAACAAAGCTATTCTAGGATCTTAGAGAGCAAGTCAAGTGCCAAGGCAGAAGTAAAAAGAAAAAGAGGCCTTCTCAGTGTTTGAAGAAGAGTGGGGTGTGCTCGGTTGGGTTGACTTTGGTACCTTGCTTGGGCCATTTACTTCCTTGCTAATAGCTCAAACAAGCCGGTGTCTTTAAACTTGTAAAACTGTACCTCTGCTGGGCAGTTAACATCTCAATTCCAAGACACCTGTCTCATAACCAGTCTTCTCTGAGCTTTGAGCATATGGCTGTGTTTGATGGCTTCGCTGATTTCACTAGGGAGAGTTTTTCTTTTCTTCTTTTTTTTAAAGATCCCTATTTGAGGGGCAGATGAGTGATCCATGGCTGGAATTAATTATTGCTTGCCAAGTTTGAGGATTCATTCATTCTAAATTCAGAGCCAGCCCTCATCTTAATGCTGGCATGCTTTTGGTTAACTGAGTCTAGCTCCTTTCCTACCCCCAGTAAGCATTTGTATTTCGCTGTTAATGGTGGACTGTGTATTTGAGCGTCCAAGTTTGAAATTTGCTTTCTAATGATATGAGCACGAGGGTGGCCATACACTCCCTGGACCTGATAATTAAGAACACTCTTACCTTGTAATCACAGGGTTCCTCTGTTCTATGAAGGCTTCCTTTCTTCCTTAACTGAAAGTGGCATTTCAGCCATCTGGCATAGGCTTCTGTCAATTAAGGACTCCAATCATATTTTACCCACGTTATTCTGCAGAAGTAATGAACTTGGTCTTCATAAATAAATGTGTGCTCTCCGGAATACGGGAGTGCCCTTCAGTGTCTCTGAACTTTCCTAAGATGACGACCCCTTGAGCAAATTGCATAGCAGCAAATATCCAGACAAATGCCGTGATCTAATGGGGGAAAGTGGTGCCGATTGCAGATAATAGCCACCAGTCAGTCTTGGAGACCGCCCTAAAAGCTTGTTGGTTGGGTTCGTTTCCCCCCACCCCAACCAATGTCTAACTGTCAGGACATCCCCCTTATGGCTTGATTAACTTTTTCAAAGCACGGTGGATCTCTAGTGGTTTTGGAAGTTATCCCAGCGGGCATTCTCCTAGGTTTAACTGGGGAAAGGGTATAGGCCAGTGTCTCTCATTTTGTGTTAGGGCTTTGAAGTCCGACCGTTTTCAATTACCCACCAGACCCGGCATTTTCTTTGAATAAAACACTTACCCAGTCTCCGGCCCACATTTCTGCAGTTCCTAATACAGACGGTGCCTGATTACCAGTTTGCTTCATGGAGATTCCCCCATGCCGGCTTAAGAAGCTACAGTAGCAGAGTTTGCATTTTAACTGGGGTCCGGATCCTGAAGTCAGGGGAAGGAATGAAATCACTCTCCATTTTCTATGCATTTAACTTCTTTGAAACCGCAGACAGCTCTTTTATTTTGAAGTATATTTTACAGGAAAGAAGGTCTACTAGAAGTGATTCAATTCTTCTCTTCCTTCCAGATAAATAACATTTAAAACTTGATGGTTTTACCCCCTCCCCCGGCTCTGTCCCCCCAAAATGGTTCAACCAGCCAGAGCCAAAACATCACAGGAGCAAAGGAAAAGAAGAAGAAGAAAAAAAAAAGTGCTACATTGACTCAAAGTCAAGATCTGTCTCTGGTGACAAAGAGAATTAAATTCTCACCCTTCACCAAGTGAGAGCCAATCTGAGTCATTGACTATATTGAAATGTTTGAATGTTTTCAAGTTTAGCGAGTGTGTATTTGTGTATGTGTGTGTGTATGTGTGCGTGCCTGCGCGTGTGTTTCAGACTTTGAGATTCTGTTGGAGAAATACGGTTAGACTATTTTGACAATTTTTAACCTGCTTAAATTGGATTTTTTAAAGTGCACAAATTGATGTTCTGCCACTTGGAGAATGTTTGAAAGATACCAAGACTTCAAAGAAAAACAGTGCGAGTAAATCAGATGCAAACATCCCTGTATCAATCCCAACAAAATTAGTTTAGGCTTTCCTAGGGCAATGCTAAATTGGAAGAATGTTCTGGCATCAGGGCAAGTACCAGTGGTAATCTTTTTTTTTTTTCTTTTTCTTTTTCTTTCTTTTCTTTTTTTTTTTTTTTTGTTATGGGAGGCATTGAGTTGGTGGTTAAGAAAGATATTCCAGTAACTTGTAGAAATTCCTAACTGACATCAACTTCACAGATGTTTTGTGAGGATACAACTGAGAATTCTTAGTATCTCTACTGGTGTCATGGAAAGTTGTGTCAGTTTCTGGTCCCTTGGAATCTGGGAAGTCATGGCCTTTCTTGTCCTTGCTATTCCTACCTGCCTTCCTATTTGGCCATCAGATATTTTTCTCTGACTTACCGAAGGGTAAATTAGGTCTCAAAAACAGCAACGTGTATTAGATACGATATCAACGGCAGAAGCTGAAAGCTTTTTTTTTAAAAAAAAAAAAAAAGGAAACCAGAGAGACGGAGTGATCTGCTTGATAATAAAGCTTAGCTTTAATGCCAGCTCCATGCTGTTACAGCATATTACTAAACAGCAAGAAATGTGGCACAGATGTTGTGGCGGCCATATTTTACACCATCCAAAAGGTCATGTCGCTTGTTATTACATTCGGAATCAATATTAAGTGAGCGTTCCAAATTTCAGCTGTCAGTTGAATTTATTGCTGCAAACCAAAGCTGAAGGGTTCTCGACTGTGATTCGAGCAAGCTAACAAATTAACTAATAGAAGGGCATGCCTAGAAGAAGCAGGTGACCCACATGCCAAAGCAAAAGCTGGCCTCTTACATAGCTCCAAGAAAGGACTGCTCCAACTGCCAATCAAAGGCAATTGCCGCCTCACTAGTAAAAGAAGGCAAGGAGGAAAGGGAAGAAAAAAGAAGGGAGGAGGGGGAGAAGAAGAGCAAGCAGTCGGGGGAACTAGGGAGTCTATGTTAGATGGGTAAGCTATCCTGAGGGCAGATCAATAAATAAAAAGGAGGAAGAAAGGAGGAAGGGAGGAAGAGGGAGGGGACAGATAGAAGGAAATCTCTTTTCTTCGGTAGACGGAGTATTCTCAGAGCAACTCCATGAAAGCAGGAAAAGTCGAAGGGAAAGAAGTAACAAAAGGTGGGTGAAGTAGGTGATACACCAGAAGCCAGCTTCTTGGGATAAGCTGTGTACTCTCAGGGTACCCAGAATCAGAACCAGCACACCTTGTAGTCTGTTTACATCTATACATTTGCCTGAGATCTGGTCACCTGGCCTTAATCCAAGCCCAAAACTAATTTGACTTTCTTCACCCTCCTCCATGTATCTTCACCACAGTCATGGCTTTAGAGTTTTTGCTATTTGCTCTAGAAATGGTACAATCGACTCTGTAGATGCCCGTTCAAACCATTCATGAACCCCTCTTCCCCCCGCATACACACCAGTTACTGAATATGGTTTATCCAGGGAAGTTTAGGGATTCCTGGTGAGTTAGGGGAGATCAAAGGTCAGACGCAGTCGCCGGGTTAAAAGGGGCATGCGCTCTCAGATGTGCCAGTCAGTGTCCCCTGTATAAGATGACTGTCCAGTAGGAAAGCAGAAAGCAGCCGACAGCAGGCAGGAAGCCTATGGGTGATTCCATAGCCCCACAATGGACTCTGCGATTATGTATAAGACTTATCCTCAAACCCGCCTCTGTCTGCGCTGGATTCCAAGGCTGCACACATAGCAGGTGGTTCCGGAAGGTGCAGGGGCTTCTCCGGGAGCAGGCGCTCACAAGGCACCTTGAAAGGAGAAGTAAGCAAGGAGAAAGTAGGTTGTGTGGTCCGCTGGCAGACAGAATTTCTCTCCTGACAATATTCCTGCTTGAAAAGGTCTCTGGAGACTTGGGACACATTAGCAAATCTCTAAACTGCTGATAATGTGGGGCTAAGGGTAACTAGGGCCCTCAGGTGCTTTCAGACAGAAGCAAGTGAGCTTCCCTATCTTTCCTCCCATCCTGCCTCCTGTTACAAATGCCAGTTATGAGTTTTAATTGACTTTACCAGGAGTGTTGAAGAAGAAGAAAAAAAACCCTCTGTAATTCTAGTAAATAAGTACTTCAGTCAAGGACTATTCATTATTCAAGATTCAATAAACATTTTTGAGTACCTACTCTGGGTGCGTCCTGTGTTCAGTGCTCAGACATAGGAGGTAAACAAAGCAGGGTCCCTATTCTCGAAAACCGAGAGAGAAGCAGCCATGTCTACAGACATCCAATCCAGAGCCACAGTGTGTAGCTTAGAATTCTGTGAACTTACACCCCACAGGTTTATTTCTAGGAATCTATCCAAGGAAACAGTACATGAAATTATGCTTAAATGGATATTAATTGTATCATGGTCGCTGACAGTTAAGTAGATGCTTGATGATTATTTATTGGATAAATAAGTATTATTATAAATATTTATGAGTGAAATGGGAGATTCTATGTGTTTTCCAAGGAGGACTGGTTAAATGCAGCACATACAAATCCAAACATTTTGGAGGGATGACGTTGCAAGGCCTAGCCTCGGTGACACAGCTTTCCAAAACCATATTGCTAAGTAAAATCAGTCAAGTTTTTAATAGGAATTTTGATTCTGTGGGAGGAAAATTTATATAGAAAAGGGGCCAGGGAGATGACTCAGCATGCAAGAGCACTTGCTGCCCAAGCCTAATGACCCAAGGTCAAGCTTCAGAATCCACAACCGAAGCAGAGAAGTGACTCCAAAAAGTTGTCCTTGATCACCACACATATGTTATGGCATGCACACGTGCTTTCTAAATAAATAAAAAGGAATGAATGAACAAATAAATAGTCTAATAGAGCAGTCTGCTGACCAAACTAAATGTCTGATAGTTGAACTGGAGAAAACAAAACAAAACAAAAAAAGCAAGTATAAGCAGGGCATCATGAAATCAAACCATCTGTATCAAAACAGTTTTATCATACATGTAGAAAACTATTCTTCTCATCACTTGTCTTAAACTGCACTGGCTTCTAAAGAGGTCAGGTCCAGCGTTGTCCCTTCTTCACACTCCCTCCCTCCCACCGTGGGATTATGTCTATACATCATAAAGCCCTTCCATGAAGTAGCGTGTAGGGGTTTCTGTTGCATTACTGCAAAAACGCTTACAAAAGTATCTGATTGGGAATCCGTCTAGATGTGTACAGGTTCTCCATCAGCTCTTCCACTTGTCGCCATACCTAATTTGACAGCATTGTTTGTAGCAATTTGCATGCATTGAATTTTTTTTTCAAGGCATTGAACTTAAGAAAGAACTTTGTTTTTATGCCGTCTCATTGGTGCGTGCTATATTTAACTGAATTGTGAAATTAGATTAAAGTACAACTGGCATCAATAGGTTTGCGAATAAACAAAATTTCCAGGAGCGGAGATGGTGGGGGTGCAGTGGCGGGGGGGGGGAGGGAGAGGGGGAGGCGCGTTATTAAGAGGCAGCCGATGAGCTGCGTGGTGTGGATGTATTTGTATGTTTTCAGCAAGTGTGAAATAATCTAACAAGTCAGTCAAATGAAAGTCGATTAGGGGAACTTCTGGTATGTGCAGTAGCCAGAAGAGAGGAGCGAGTGATTGAAAAGCAGATAGTGCCATTTAAATAGCTTGTGTCTGTTCCCGGGGAAGTTATAAGAGATTCGTGTTCACCCTCTTTTCCTGTATTAGCCAAACTCCTTACAGGGAATGCATGCTCTTTCAGGTGCATATCATTCGTTTACTTCCTTTTACTGTTGGCAACATTTAAAATGGAGAGATTGCTGTGTGCCTAGCACTGTGTGCTGCTAGTTACCCAGCATGGGTCTGACTGTACTTTAGCGGTCTTCTCTGCCGCCCAGCCTCCTGGCTTTGAATCTCAAGTCTGTTGCTTTTTATAGGTGCACTTTGGGACATTGAGTAGTAACCTGGTTTGTAGACCCGCAAAACAGAGATAGTAGCAGCAGTCTCTAGAAGCCAGGGGTTTTGTGAAAAATAAAATATACCTAGAGCCCAGAAGAGTGCTTGCTATGTTATGTGCTTTTCTGTTTCTAGGTCTTTATTCTCGTTGTTCAAAAGGCTTCAAAAGGTTTGGTTTCTAACTTGCAAGCCAAAGCACACCTCCGTATAACATTTGCAGAAGAGTGCAAAGAAATTGCTGATTAAGTGACAGCACACATGTATTTGATGCTACGGAGGAGAGGCCGGGGGAGTATGACCCCTGGGTTGACTCTGACCTAATGTCTGTCTTTATAAATAAAATTTTATTGAGACACAGCCATGCCGTTCACTTATCTGTTTGACAGTGGCTTTTATTCCACAGTGTAGCATCAAGCAGACAGACAACCAGACAGCTTAGAGCAGAGACCACATGGGCTGCAAGCATTCATTATGTCTCATAGAAAAAGGATGGCAACTCTGCTTTTGGGCAGCCATCAAGATAGTATCCTTGTAGGGTGATATAAAGAGAGTCTATGTGCTAGGAAGAGGATGCTTAGAAATTAACCTACATCATGCGCGTGCGCGTGCGCGCGCGCGCACGTGTGTGTGTGTGTGTGTGTGTGTGTGTGTGTGTATTATGCGGAAACCAACCAGAGCTGGTAATGCACAAGAATATAAACAAACAAACAAACAAACAAGCAAACAAAAGGTTTGACTGAAAGAGTCACAAACACAAAAGGCACTGTACTAGTGTTGTAAGCAACAGGGAATCATTATAAGCTTTGGGGAAGGACAAACATACACAAACATGGCTCAAATTAGATTACCTAGCAGTGGCGTATGCAGGGATTGCAGACAGTAACCCCCTAACTGGGGAATAAATAGGTAGCTGTTACATTAATACGGTTGGGAAGAAACAGGGTCCCAGTAAGAACAGTGGTGGGAGGGGGCAGAAAATGAAGTTTCATGTAGTTCTTTAATCCTGGAAAGAGCTATTTTCCACACCCTCATGAAGGGAACGCTATGGGTTTCTTTCTTGGCAAAGAAGCACAGTAGGGTTGAGTCAACAGTAGAATTTACCAGAATTAGCAGAACTACAGTCTTTACAAGAAAGAGAGAGAAATTAAAAATGTAACTCTGGAATGGGATAGTTAATCTAGATAAAATGCTAGAATAGATGTATGATGCACTCTTTCAAAGTCATGTGTACCCCAATGTACATATTTATCACACACACAAACACACACACACACACACACACACACACACACACACACACAAACAGTCTGACCAGGTTTTAGTATACGAAAATGATCTTACTTCATCCGGATGCCTTCTGCCATAGTGAGGTCTTACCTCACCAGTTATCACTGTCTGATCTGACTTGCTCATGACCCAGCCTCTGGCTAATGGTGTGAGCTGTGCTAACACATATCAGCCTGTCACCCTGGCTTGGGCTTTCGGGAGAGTCTTTTATTGCAGTATAGAACATCATCGCGGTAATGAGGTGGAAGGAAACAAGGTTCCATCCGCAGTAGAAAGTGAGGAGAAAAGACGCTCAGCATACCATGTTCTAAACAGCAAGCAGCCCCAGAGTGGAGGTGGTGGCCCTGGGTGAGGGCAGCCCTCGTTGCCAGCGTGGCCCATTGTCGTGCTACGTCTTCAGGCGTCCCTGTTCATTGCAAAAGCCTCTCGTGGCACTTCAACAACTTGCGCATAAGAAACAGCAGAGATGGCATGGGGAAATAGTCACTACCCTTTTCACCTCGAGACTCTATAGAGTGCAAGAGATTGGGTGGGTGGGTGGGGGAGTAAGTGGATGACCCACCACGGCCAGGTTCATATGCTGTAACATCCCAGAATGCGCTAATATTTCTCTCCAAATTAGTCCGTCACGTAGGCTGTGACCTTGGTGAATTGAGGATGTCTTTATTCCCTGTCATCCTCTGAACCACGGCTTTTAGGGCGCATTCTCCTTTTATACTTTCGGCACCTGTACCATCGGTACCCATTACAATCACACCAGTAAGGGCAAAACCACTTGATTCACAGACATCTAGGAGCTGGGTCCTTCCCCTTCAAGTTGGAGTCGGGAACAAAACCAGGACAAAGGAAGCTCAGCGGAAGCTCCTGTTTGGAGTTCCGGATAATCCTGAACACTACAAGGGTCACTACAGGAGCTCCTGTCAAATTCTTCTCTTTCTGTACAGCAACCCAAACAGAGGTAAACCTACCTCTGGAGTCAAAACATGGGGCGTCCAGGAAGATCATAGCCAAAATTATGATGTGTTGTTGCACCTCTGACTTGCCTAAGATTTTCGTAAGAACCTTTAAACACATCTGTTTCCCCCGTATTCGTCATCTTTTCTGTCTTATGTTTTTTATTTATTTATGCTCTTACTTTCTATTGGAGGGTAAAAATGGATTTGCTCTATTATCGGGAAGTGCCCTAGTGTGACAAAGCAGTGAAGACAATTATTCAAATGTACTAATTTAAGTCAGATAACAGAGTGACTTTCTCAAAGTGGAAGATTCAGTCAATGATAATACCAGTGCCGTGGCACGAAAGTCCAAATGCCAGCTGAGGGAAGACAACCCAAAATAAGTGTACGGAAGCGAGGGTTTGGAGAAAGTATTCATCTGGTAGTTTCTGAGAAACTAGCTCTGCTGCTAAGAGTAATTTTAATTTAATTTGTCTTTATTTTTAATTACGTACATGGTGGTAGGGGACACATCCTGCTGAAGAGAGAGCAGGGTGTCAGATTCCCTGAACCTGGAGTTATAGAAGGTTGTAGGCAAACCGAGCCGGATGCTGGGATCCAGACTTTGGTCTCTACAAGAGCGGCAAGTGCTCTTAGCTGCTGAGCCATCTCTTCAGCCCCAACAGTGATTTTAACTTGCTTCCTGATAGTAGAAAGAGTAAACAAAGGAGCCTCAAGTGGGTAGATGGCAATTATGGAGGCCTTGAAGATCTCTCTTAGAATTTATGCAAAGAACAGAGAAGATTAAGCGTCTTCTACACGGTTCTAAGTGTTCTCAGAAGGAAACAGTTTCTGCCAGGGCTATTTGGCCTATAGAACAGGATTAAGCCTAGCTGTTTCTCCTCTGGTAGATGCCCACAGGCAGTCCCAGAAAGGTAGGAAGCAACAGGCCTCACCTACCTCAAGGGCTCTAATTGCATCTCCAAGAGCAGTCCTTCGTGATAAAGCCCCTTCCATCCAGGCGTTATCACACATTCAAGGGAAGGGAAGCGAGGGTACTTAGAGAAAAGGATGTAAAAACAAAATAAAACCGAAAAGTACAAGAGAACAGCCAGACCGAAAAGAGCAATTAAAGAGACAAAAAGGCCCCTTAGCTGCCTTTTGGGTACTTTTCTGATCTTTTCACCAAGGAATTGGTAGCTTTTAATTTTCCTCACCTCAGCTTAAAATACTGCTCGCAAGAAAAGAAAGGCCCGTTCTGGGAAGGCTGCTTTGGATGCAAAGCCAAACATAACGGAGTCCATCAAACAGCTGTCAGAGTCCAGCCAACACAGACACTGCCCGCCCAGCTTGGTGGCCGGGTTTATAGTGGATGAGAGTCACCAAATCCATAGCCAGAGCTTTTATTCACCCTACTGTTAATACAGAGACAAGCCTCCTCTTGGCTTGCATTCTTTATGATCATCCGACGCCCTTGATGCCTCTGCTGTTTAAGACCGAGGGAGCTGTTTCTTCATTTTCACTGCACAAAGGACCACGCTTGCGGATTGGAGCGAAAAACGCCGCTCCTGCTCTCTCCACGGAAGATGAAGCATCGATCAGTTCCCACTGTAAACGGGATTTTTCCCTTCCCTTTCGTTTTTGTTTGTTTTCCCCTTCATCCCCGCAGGATGGTTGTGTTCATCAGCGCAGTCCACCAGGTTCAACCCACTCCACCCTCCACCCGGCGAGTCCTAGGAGAAAGGGTCACGTGCTAGACGGGGGAGCCGAGGAGGGCCAGGCTGGGGGCACTGTAGGGCAGAAGGGAGCCGTGTTTGCCGATGACCAGTGGGCGCTGCGGGCCAGACCCACATGGCACCAGCAGCAGAGTCCATCACTGGGGAGCGGAGAATGACATTGCAGTAAGAAGGGTTTCTGAACCCTGTTTTAACAAGCCCTCTGCAGCTCCAGGTCCAATCCCCAGGAAACTCGTTAACGCAGTTAGTTACCAGGGCAGTGTGCACTTAAGACAAGGAGAAAGTGCAGCCACTCCTCAGCCTTGTGGAGGCCAAGGCCGCTCCTCCATTCATTAGCCCAGCCTGCTGACCTTACAAAGTTGCTGTTGGCCCTCGGAGAGCTAGGGGAGGTTGGGTTCCAAACCACCGGCTTGTTTTCTCTTATAAAACTGTCGACCAATATCTGAAGGCGGGTTTTTTTGTTTGTTTGATTTTTGTTTTTTGTTTTTTTTTTTTTTTTTTTTTTTTTTGCTTATCAGCAAACCACTTGGTCCTGAGGAGAAATCCTACAAATTCAGCAAGGCCTTCGTCAATTTTAAGGCTACAGTATGCCTCAAATAATGCTCTGCCTGGTGATGACCATCAGTCAATGCTTGCGACTCAACGAGAGGAAAGCGTAGAGATTACGGAAGTAATTGAGTCAGCCATAAGGCAAAGCCTCCTGGCTCCTGTATTGATAACGGTGCAGAAGTTTCTGCCGGCGATCAGTGTCAGTCCGACAGAAAACAGTGACAGGGACCCAGCAACCACAGAATTACCACGGGTGAAGGAGTCACTCGCCATTCAGTTCAACTCGGGACTCACTTGCTAAGAAGGTTTTGACTTTAGACAAACTGGTTAAACTTTCAAAGCCTCATTCCTTCTTCTGTGAAGTGGGAAAAAGTAGGAATAACGTAAAGCCATTTGGGGTGCTTTTCTTTCTTTTAATTTGGGAAAGGAATTTAGGAGGGTGAGGAAATAAATAAAACTATGGGGTGCAGGTGCCCGACTTGGAATGTATACAGTAAGCTCTTAATACTTGTTTCTTCCTCTCCCACTCTTTCTCTTCCTCCTTCTTTTCCTGGAGTTTGATCATTTTAACAATGACTTTTATGGAAATCGTTCGCCCTCTATTTCAAGCTTATTTGCCTATTTAAATCATGTAAACTTGAAATGCGACGGCACAGCCAAGTCGGAGGCTAACCCAGCTCCTGGTCTGAAGGGTTTCGGACCCAGTGGTCCCTGCTCACCTGCTTTTAACCTTCTCCAGGATAGGGAGCGATGTGTCTTTCGGCTGCCAAAAATATTTTCCTGCCAGCCAGTCTCCTTGCATTTGCATTTGCCAGTGTGATTCTTTTGTTCCCCAAAAAGGGGTGAAAAGAAGGTTAACAGGGATGTCACCCATCGGCAAGAAATATCAAAATGTGTACTGCTGTCTCTTCTGAGCATTACACTGCATTGAGAGCTTGCATTATTTGGGTTTCAATTCAAGCAAGAAAATCCAAAGCAGCAACGCATGATTTGTGACTCCCACTCAGTGTATTCAGCTCAAAACTATTTCAATAAATCTGGGAATTCATCTCTACTCAGTTAAATTAAGGTGTTTTTTTTTCCAATTTGAAAGAAAATAGCTCCAAATTGATAAGGTCTTTTGAATTATTCTATCTAAATATACTTAATCTTCATTAATGCAGCCCTGTATAATGTTTTGAGCCAATCTGAACAAGAAAATTTCTCACATATTTAATTCTTAAAATAGAATTTCTTCTTCTTTTTTCCCCCTCTACTACATACCCTGCCTGCCAAGGCATGTATGCTAGAGGATTTACGTACATACCAAGTTTTTCTTTCCTGGCTTCCTAATTCCTAGCCCACCCTTACTTATATGGACGCATATGATGTGATTTAATATAGTCACTGGGATGTCATTATTTGTCTCCTTTCTTCTCGGTGCTCGGAGAAGAGAACTACTCATTAATACTCACTTCACTCGGGGAAAGTGTCTCAAGGAAGTTTCTTCCTTTCCGGTTGTTTTTCTCTTCCTTTGTTGATGGAGCTAATGAAACGATATGCATTTCAATTCTAAGGGTCTCTGGATTCAGACCTAGAAAGCAGCTAATACACAATTGATTTCCAGCCCTGCAGGAAAAGGGGAAGCAGCGGAGAAGTCAGATGGATTGATTGCTGAGATACAGGCCCTGTGGGATGCTCCGATAGCATCCATGTCTTGAATGTATGCACAGTCCCCTCATCAATAGAAAAATCCCCAGGATAGTCACTTTATAGAGTCCACACAGCAGTTTAAATGGGCAGGTGTGCTAACCGTGGGTTAGCCCTCCTCAGATTTGCCTGGCCGTAAGAAAAACAACAACAAAAAACAAAACTCCCATAGTTCAGATAGAGAGGTAGGGGTGTATCTGGGAGGGTTTAACAGAAGAGACGGGTGGCTATGATCGTATAAAACTCTAAAAGAATTATTATAATATCCATTAAATTAAAAAAAGAAGCTACTACATTCGTAAATTGGGATTCGACATTGAGATTAAGATAGAGATTGACTCATTGAATGGTGGCCCTGAAATTTCCCATGAGAACACTGGTTCAGACTCTGCAAACTCTAGGGTTTAGAACAGTGGTTCTCAATCTTCCTAATGCTGTGATCCTTTAATACAGTTCCTTGTCCTGTGGTGACCCCCCAACCATAAAATTATTTTGTTGCTACTTCATAAGTGTAATTTTGCTGCTGTTTGAGAATCATAATCTAAATATCAATGGGCAGTATCTCTGCTTGCCACCCCAAAACAGTGGCAGCCCAGAGGTTGAGAACTGGTCTAGGAGGAACTGGTAGGCTGATGTGTGACACCAAATTCTATCTTATTTTAGGTTTACCTCATCATAACACCTGCCCATATGCTTTTTCATATATGACAAGCTATGCAAGGTAAAGGGAATGTTATTTAAAAAACATATTCATGGACTAACCCCATCCCTCTTTTTACAAAAGAGGAAATTCAGAATGTAGCATGGGAACTCTCCTTACCCAGTGTTCAAACTTTTCAAATATCTCATTGATATTTTTCTCTGTCCCCAGTATAGCAAGAATGACATGGTTAAGGCTCAATTTCTAGTTTGGGAAAACCAGCTTTTAATGCCTCTGAGATCAAGCTTATGAGGAATGTTTCTGCTTATCATATTAGATAGAATTCTTTCTCTTACAAATAGCAATTGCTGGACTGTAATGTGCTTTAGCAAAAAACGAAGGGAAATCCATTGCCCCCTATAACCAGGAAGAATGGAGAACAGTAGCTAATGCAGTAGCTATATCTGAGTGCTTTCCCTCTGGGCTCTGTGTTCTCCATTGGCTTGCTTGTCAACACAAGATGCAATCCAGTAGGTCTAGGTCTTTCATGACTTCCTTTCTTTATTCTCGATAACTCAGTCCTGCTACAGCGGAGCATCTAGTTCTTTCCAAATATACACTGATAATTCCCTGATTGAGTCTCATTGGAATAAGTTAAATCACATGTCCTTTTCTTAATCTGTTGCTGTACCCTGAAGGAAGAAATGAACTGATTAACTGGAAAGCAGTCTACCCGCTAAAGCCCCTGATGTGGGAAGAGGATAAACAAACTGGGAGCCTGGCATGGTGCCATGTGCACACTTTTTCATCCCAGCGCTCAGGAGGCAGAGGCAGGTGGATCTCTGTGAGTTCGAGGCCAACCTGGTCTACAGAGTGAGTTCCAGGACAGGGTGGACTGTTACTTAGAGAAACCCTGTCTCCACAACCCCCCACCACCAAAAGAACTTGAAATACAACCCACAAATGCAGTAGGACTAGACGGTTATCAAATACTGCTTTCCTTTATACTATATTCAAAGCTTTTCTTCCTACTGGGACCTACATATGGGATGTAGATGGTAGGCATCCTAAGACCATGTCTTGGAACCCTCTAAATCGATCAGAAAGCAAATGCAGATCAGAACAATTTCATTTCCAGTGCCAAGGCCGCCCCTTTCTGTTAATCCCTCCTCTTGTAGTCCCAGGCTGTTTGCTAGGGATTAAGCACTGACTAACTACCAAGGACTCCGCTTGCAAACAATAAGGCATGCTGCTTGCTTCATTTGTTTTATTCACATGGCATCTTCGCAAAGTAGAGATGATTATAACCGAGGGTCAAAGAGAGAGGATCCCAAATCTTGTTCTATGAGGCTGTGCAATACTGTGTGGAAGGGGCAGGGTCGGGAACATAGAAAGGAAATCAGCAGGCCAAACTGCAAACCTCAGCATCTAATGAGTCTACAAAACTTTTCATGCATTATTTATTAAAGGCAATGTTCGTGTGGTAGTATCAGTAGGAAAGGCCTCCATAGATTCATGTGTTTGAATGCTTGGCCCATAGGGAGTGGCACTGTTAGGAGGTGTGGCTTCATTAGAATAGGTGTGGCCTAGTTGGAGGAAATGTGTCACTTGAGGCGGTGGGGATGGGTTTTGAGGACTCAGATGCTCAAACTAAGCCTAGTGTGGCATTCCCTTCTGCTGCCTGTGGATCCAGACTTAGAAGTCTCAGCTCCCTCTCCAGCACCATGTCTGCCTATATGCCACCATACTTTCCACCATGACAGTAATAGAGTAAGCCTCTGAAACTCTAAGGCAGCCCTAACTAAATGTTTTCCTCTATAAGAGTTGCCATGGTCATGGTGTCTCTTTACAGCAACAGAAACCCTAAGACAGTCAGTTTTAGTAACAGCAAAGCCTGTATCATCAGAGACAGAGACGATGCTCATCTCACTCCTGCCACGCTCCAGTCCTCGGGGCCGCCTATGATCATTCAGAGCGCTGCTTCCCTTACACAGTTCAACCACGGCAGCGGAACAGTGCTTCTTAAATACGGCGCTGGAAGTGGCGCACAGCTGTTGCTCCGCCTGGATGAATACGGAGCTGTGAGGTTGAGGTCTAGCCAGCTCTGTTCCTCAAGGAAGGTTCGGGTTACAACCCGTGCGGCTCCTGTTGGCCTTGTGGGCTACAGCATTAATGCTGTACTTCATACCACATAGCACAGAGATCCGTGATTCTGAAGGTGACTTCTGTATCTCAGAAATACTGCGGCCTAGGCCAAGCATGGTAGGTGGTTTATCACTGTACCCGAGTTGTGTGTGGGCATTAATGACATAGAAGCAGAACTGACCTCGAAAGGAATGGCAAGGCTAATGACGACAAACATTTGACATCCGTATTCTTCTTCTTCCTAACCTCTGCCCAAGGTATCAGTTGCCAGCATCTGGGGGGTCATCACAGCACTCTCTGTAGGAGTGCTAAATAACAGTATGAAAGAGTCAGGGGCCACTTGGCTCTTACCCAATTCCTTGTGTCCACAAAGCTAAGTTCCCATCTTCCTTAACTTGTGGGAGGAGAGCTGAAGCTGGACCCAAACAAGTTCAAGAGCAGATTCTAGCTTTTCTCCTCCAACCAGCCCAGGCAATTTTGCTCATCCCTGATCCATGGAATAGTCCTCCACGGTGGATGGCTTCTTTCCTTCCTTCCTTCCTTTCTTCCTGCCTGCCTGCCTGCCTGCCTTCTTTCTCTCTCTCTCCCTCTCTCTCCCTCTCTCTCCCTCTCTCTCCCTCTCTCTCTCCCCATCTCTCTCTCTCTCTCTCCTCTCTCTCTCCCTCTCTCTCCCTCTCTCCTCTCTCTCTCTCTCTCTCTCTCTCTCTCTCTCTCTCTCTCTCTCTCTCCTAAGACAGAATATCTCTGTGTAGCCCTTGCTGTCCTGTAACTCTCTCTGTAGACCAGGCTGGCCTTGAACTCACCGAGATCCACCTGCCTCTGTCTTCTGAGTGCTGGGACTCAAAGAGTGCAACGCCATCTCTCAGCTAAGGTTGCTGCTTTCAGTGTCCTGTTTCTGATGGCTCTAACAGCAACTACAGTCCCTTAAGTTGGCTTTGCTCCCTTTGAATTGTTTTATATAGACTGTAGCCCGCTGCCATCGATAGGTCAACTTACCGTGAGGTTTCATCTGTATGTTTTCAAACCCAGCAATGTTCTTTGGTACCTCATCCTTAAGGGAAGTATTTAAAAGTACTTAAGAACATGTAGCGTGAAGGCTTCCTCCAATCCTTGCTCAGATACCAGCAGGGTAATATGGGTCTTTTGAAGTTGTTCCATTCCCTGAAGGATCTTAGTTAAAAGATCACACTTAGCACAAAGCCTGAGACATAATACATACTTAATAAGTGTTAGCCAGCTTTATTTTTGCTGCAGTTGCCCATGTATCCCTGCTTTAAATGTTTAAATGGGTACTCGATCCTATTACAGCTTACAGATAAAGAAATAGCATCAAGGAGTCTGACTTACTCATTGGCTGGTTTCTTGGTTTAACTTCTATTTCAGTTCTTTTGGTATAGTTTTTTTTTGTTATTAACAGACAAAATAAAAAGCAGACTTAAAAAAAAAAAACACAGATATGATGAAGCCATGCCCGGGCTTTGATGCCGGCGTAGGGCCTCTATTCTGTCGGCACAATTCTCTGCATGGATGGTGACAGAATGCTGTCTGTTTCTTAGCCTGTTTAAAGCCGGGCACAAAAGAAGTCACACTGACCGAGTCCACAGCTGGCAAAAATGGAAAAGACCACACTGGTGAAAGAAACCGTTAATACAGACCAGAAACTTTTTAAAGCGAAGAAAAAAAAGAACGGACCCACTGAAATTCCAAAAGCAGAAATTTTATTTGGGTAAAATGATGTTCGACTCTGCATGATTCTGACTTAGAAAATGCACACGCTTACCTTCTCCAGCTGCCAGAGCATCAATTTTTAACTCGGAGAAACCAAAATAGAGAGAGGAATAATGGGCCTTCAGATGGTCGGTGCCCCAAAGCAACCCGAGACACATACATGCTGAAGTCCCTGCATCCTTCAGAGTAGGAAAGAGAGGGGCTGTGTCTGTAACCTATGCATCCCAGCACTACCTCTGTCATCTTGCACCATACCTAGAAGCTAGGGGTGGCAGGGTGTCGGGGATACGGATGTAAAGAACACAGGCATGACTTCCAAGCACTTGCTAGCATTCCCCTCTGTCACCTCCTCCCTACCTTATCCCCACAAAGACCACACACCCTAAGCCCCAAGTGGTGAAATTGCTACCAGGCAAGCATTGTCTGTCAACACAGCCTCTCCATCAAATGCTTTCAGTATTGAACACGGACTGCTTCTCCATCAATGGCAGGGCAGACATTCGACGACCTCATGGATTTTCCTTTATTTGTAAGCCAGTGAAAAATATGCCTTTGTCTTTCATTTTTCACCCCGAACCTTAGAACAGGACTCAAAGTCTCATGGCCATTCACATCCCCGCCAAAGGTTTCTATTTATCTGTGTCTATAACATATCAATAAGTGGCCCCGAGGATGCATTTGGCTTGGATTGTAAAACCCAAGGGTCTAAAGAGAGAATCTCTGTAAAAATCCTTAGAATTTATTTGGCGAAGCACCGCATCCTAAAAAAAGAAAAAAAAAGTCTCACGACGGTTTTAGCCAGAGTAGTTCAGGGTTTTTGTGTGCCTTTTCTTTCCCTTTAGAGCTGTATGAAACACCAGAACTGTATTATATATTCTGAGTACATATGTGTGTACCTTTACATACCTGTATATTCTGTGTCTAGCATAGCACACACTTATAGTACTGTGGACATGAAGGAGTATTCCAAACTGTGTGTAGCAAGCGGTGGAATCCATGCAGTAAGTTCTTAGTAGGCGGGTCCTGAGAGGATAAGCAAATGACTTGGCGATTACACAGCACATAGACCAAAAAGAAATTGAACCCAAAATATCAACAGTGAATCTCAGAGTCTATAATTAGAAACTGAGAAGGGAATTCTAGTCTTGCTGTTGGCTTTCTCTTACTATTTAAGGGAGCAAACCTGTTTTGTGCAACTTACACATTGCTTTAAACGGTTTGACTGGAGTAGGCCGTATTTAAAAATATCCCCTTCCCCCAAAACTATCTGGATTTCCAGTGTTCTTGAACCAGCAGGCAGCCTGACGTGTGAACTGTGCCCCCGTGTGTCTCACGGTCGCGCGGAGTGCAAGGGCAAGTGACAGTTCCGACGGAGCATTATATACATGTTACAGGGAACCAGGCTTTTCAGCCCCTCACATTGTCACCGCGGAAAGGGAAGGATGAATGCCACTTGCCGCTGAATTGCAAGCTCTAAATACTGTTTTTCTCACAGTGAAAACGGAAGTCTTCCTTCTGCCCTTAACTCTGTCGAAGGGGAGGGCAAGTGAGAAACCAGGGAAGATGGCCACAGATCGCATAGCCTGCCGTACACACTGGTGGGTGCTGCCTGCGTCCTCTGGCCCTGAGAATCTGCAGACCACCAGGAAATCCAAACCCAAGCACCCTGAGCATTCCTGTAGGTTTTTTCCAACTCAGTTTCCCTGTGAGGGAAAAAAAATGTGGCAACGGCTAGGATAATGTCAAACCCTACCCAGGGCCAGCCATCACCCCTACCTTAAAAACTAGGTTAGGGGTGATGGCAGAGACTGGTGGCCCCCCCGCTTGAGGTGAAGGCCACTCTCTCTCCTCTCCTCAGTACCCGTGGCCCTGTTGCTGCCCTTAGCATGAATGCAGGAAGGAGTTTGTAAAACATGTCCCAACCAGAGGCATCAGGAGACGAGACAGCTCCGCGTGGCTCTGGAGGGTTCCCTGAGAAGAGAAGATGCCATGCTCTGTCCACCTCACTGATTCTAATGGCTCCTCAGGAGCCACAAAGAGCAGTTGCACACATCCTTAAGTCTGGAGACTTTCTCCAAAGCTGGCTTCACACAATAGAATATAACAGCTCCCTGGGAGCGGTTACCAGAGGTCATATAAATCTGCATGGAGGGCTTTACTGCCTTTTTTTTTTTTTCTTTTAAGGTGACTCATTTTTACCCCGGGAGGTAAGTGTCTGTTAACAGGCATTTGCATGATAATATCCATGTCAACACGCGTGCCGTTATGGAAAGAGTTCTGTTGTACACCAGCGCCATTTCCAGGGCTTCTGTAGGAGCCTTCTCTTGCCAGCTTTCCAGCTCTAATTGGGCTCTCCATTTTCTCTCTTTGCTTCTGCCCACTCTGCTGTAGGGAAAGCATACAGGGCAAGAAAAAAAATCTTTCTTTTCTGTACACCCACACTCCCTGGATTCTCCAGGAACATTGGGAAAACCATGTTCTTTCTGGCTTTTAGAAGTGGGTAGGGTGGGCGGAAAAAAAACGCCCCTCCTGGTGCTGAAAGCGCCACCAAGATCTTTGTCCTTTAGGAGCAGAATTAAATAAGGAGTTGAAATTTAAATATTCTTCCCTTTCCTCGCCTTTTCTCTTCTTCTCCCCACTTTCCTTCCCTTCGAGGTACAAGGTGAGCCCATGAAAACAAAGGAGAATCAGGTTCAAATCTAGACCCCACTACTTCCTACTGACTTCATACCGACATATGATATCTGGTTCTCGCTTTTCTGTCTGTGGAATGAGGGCTATAGTAGTAATATCTTCAGGAAATGGATGGAGGGCATTTTTATCAGATTAAAGTATAAAACTATAGTCGTTGCAAAGCTATATTTAATAAGTTAGGACAAGTACTTAATAAATATGTATTATTCCTTTCCAATTTTTTACTTCTTCTTGGTTACGTCTCCTTTCTTTGCCGTAAAGCCCATTTGCCAACAATGTATTCTCTTCCCAATTGTGGTGTGTCCCTAAGAAACATCCAGAAGCAAGGAAATCAAGGGAAGTAGACACAGGGTCCTGTGGGGCAGCCTGCTGTAACTTCCTAACTCTCTGGTTTCACTTCTGCGTGCACCTTTCTGCTTGCTTAGAGAGGAATATTAGAAAAATGTTAATAAGCCCTAAATTTGAGAAGTAAGAATAGAAAAATGATAGACAGTGAGGAATATCGCTTAGGGCTCCTCTCCCCAACAATTATTCTTCCTGAATATTTAAATTCTATTTCGATCTACCTATTTAATTGAAGAATATATTACAGTAGATGTGTCACCCACCAGACCACTCTGAACCCAGATGAAATCCGAAGCCCCGCCACTAGCATGGGTGACGCCAATGCTTCAAGTGGCACGCCTCTGCCAAATAAAGCTCCTGTTGGCGAGACGCAGCTTGGGAAATCGCACGCTTGTTTGCAAAGTGTTCCTTTTGGAGGCGAACTTTAAAACAGAGTAAGTTTTGTACTGGTTCTGGCAGGTTGTTTTGAATAAATGGTCACCTGGTCGGAGAGTCAAGCCATCAGTAATTCCTCTGCAAGGGAACGTTAGGGAAAAGATATGCTTTCAAATGAATGATTCCCTTATTGGGGCATGCCGTGGCTTCCGGTTTAGGGGAGTGATGTGGAGCTATCTAAGAGGGTCAAATTAGAATGATAAAATGCAAACTTAGAAAGGAAAAGTTATTACATATGTATACTGGGTGAAGCTTTCACTAAAGGAGGAGGAGGCAGGAGAAGAGGAAAAGTCAGAGGCGGGGAGAAGGAGGAGTAGGAAGAAGAGGGGAAGGAAGCACCACAAGAGTTAGACCTATTGCAAAAACCAGGAAATGGTCATGGAGAAAAAACTGCATTGTTCCTGGGAGGTCAGAGATGGGAAGGTACATTGGGATAAAGCCACAGGGCGGGAGCTCTAAAAGCAAAGGAGCTAGATTCGGCACAAAATCCTGTCCCATGCATGGGCATGGCACACACTGAAGGGATCCAGAGGTCAGGCTCTAGGGCTGCTCCAATTATAGCCTATTCTTAATGTCATGCATTTTACACTAGTTCGTAGTTCTGGAGAGGAGAGGTTTGCAATAATGGACCATGGAAGAAGTTATATATTCAGGTGTCTTTGCAACTTGGCTCTTTTTCTAAAGACATCCCCAAATTGATGTTCATTTTACAAAATAAAAATCCAGATTGCAGAATCCTGAGTGGAGCACGTGGTTCTGCTGACCTGAGGTCTGGGGAGGGGAGAGGGAGTGAAAATCATAGCAAGCACGGGATGTGCAAGCAGCAGAAGAAGGCGTGGTAAAGATGGACCTTGGTTGCCAGGACTGTGTATCCTCTCCTTGTTGGGGGGAGATGTTTTTGCTTTGCTTTTAAACAAAATGGCAATCTCTTAGTTCATGTTTTGAAAGACTGGTGTGTAAATACATGGCAAGAACATTTTGCAGGCCAACGACTAGAAAGCCCCTTTGCAGGGAACCGTCTTGGGGAAAGAGAGAATTTTAGCCCTGTTTCTCCCTAGTGGTGAATCTATTAAATAACATCATCATCTAGGTGATCTGAGGCTCATGAGTAAATTTTAGGAGAGTTTAAGGGAATAATCCCCCAATGAGCTGTGTCAGATTCTGCTGGCAAGTGACCCAGACACAGCCCCCCATCGTCAGAAATCCCAAATTGAAGGTTCCAAGGGCTGGGGAAAGCCTCGAAGGCAACTGTGAATGATGAGATGGAGGAGCCAAGGGAATGAATGCAAAGCCCCCAAATTAAAGGCAGGAGAGAATTCAAGGAGATGAAAGTGAGTCATGCCTTTAAATGCAGCTCCCTGTTCACGGGAGCCCCACTTAGAGCTGGGGATGACTAATGACCATCAGGAGAACTGTGTCACCGAAGTGATGGAGATAAAAGCCATGTTCCAGAAGGTTGAGAAGAAAGGAAAAAGAGGACAGTGCACAAGACATTATTTCTTTAGCTGGGCCGGGGCATAGTAGTGCCTGCCTAGGGTCTCAGCGCTTCGTCGGCAGAGGCAAGAGGATCAGGACGTGAAGGGAAGCTTCAGCTGCATAAGACTCCGTCTCAACAATGACAACAAAACAGAAGCCATTTCTTTAGAAGTAGGATGCCCAGTACTGCAGACGTGTGTATGAATAAGAATCTCTCTAGGAGGGGGGAAACCGCTGGAGAGATGGCTCAGTGGTCAAGAGCACTTGCTGTTCTTGCAGAAAACCTGAATTTGGTTCCCAGCACCACACAAGGTGGCTCCCAATCACCTGTATGTAACTCAATCTCCAGGGGATATGCACGCACAGACACAGACAGACAGACAGACAGGTAGGCAGGCAGGCAGGCAGACAGAGAAATAAAAATAAAAATATTGAAGGAGTGTGTTTTAGCCACTGTTGTTCCTTTATTGTCTTTAACAACAGAGGGGATTTGGAAGAAAGCGGAGAACAAAGCAATATGCAATAGGATAGTGTGGATGCCATGCCCATAGACTTGATAGGAGCAAGGGCATATGTAAGGGCTTTGTCTCAACTGATACCATCCTCTCGTACCAGCCAGAGCCAGGACAGACACCTAACTCATCTATTCACTTCCACTCTTGGTCTCTGCTCTTTGTGGACCCGTCCCCTGAACCGCCTCTCCAAGCCATTATTCTTTGGATAAAGAATAAAATCCTACAAGGGGCTACATGATACAACTTTTCTGACCACTTTGTGGGACTTTCCAACTTCATCTCCCACTACCTCTTCTCTGCCTCCTGGTCCCAAGGACACAGGCTCATTTTCTCCTTCTTCCCATCCCTCTAGCGTCTTCCGCCTCAGGGGCTTGAACACACCACCTGCTTTTTCTTTTTCTTCCTTCTGTCTTCAACTCCATCCTGCTGCTATTGGCTCGGTTATCAGTTCTGGATGACGCATGCACAATTTCCCGGTCTATGTAACCCTTGCTTGCCACATAGAGGCTTTTTACAGTACGTGCTTTTCTTGCCACATGTTCGTTAAGAGTTCATTTGACCTGTGTGTGTGAGAGTGAGAATGTGTAATGGTGTGTGTGTGTGTGTGTGTGTGTGTGTGTGTGTAAATATGTATGTGTGTGTATGTGTGTATGTGCAGAACTATCTGATGGGTGTTTTGTTTCCCCTCAATAGTTGAGACTTCCTCAGATTGAAAGAATGTCTTGTTTCTCCCGTATCTCCTCTGCTCTTAAACCTGAGAATATCGAGGAGAAAAGACCAAATCCACAAGTGTCCAATTAAAACAAGCTGTATTTGGAGGGTTCATCCATGGCTGGCCAGCTGACTGTCTCACCCTGTCAGGATTTGAGAGAGCAGCCTCCACTGGCCTCTGGAAGACCCTTTTATAGGAGACATAAGGTGTTCCCAAGGATAGAGTCTGAGCTGTTATACATTGTTGGAAAGGTACAATGAAAGGGACAGAGCAAGAGGAAGGATGTACATCATGTGACTGGGGTTGCAAGGGGTTTACATCAGACTTGAGAAACAGGAACTTACCTTTAATTACAAATAGAAACCCGAACTAGCAAGGACCCTCGCACAGGACAAAGAGGAACTTATTCTTTGATTACAAACAGAAACCTTAACTGACTCAGGACCAACAGGAGCTTTTAAATTATAAATAGAAATCTTAACTTGCAAGGACTTAATGCAGGACAAACTTACTCTTAACTACAAACAGAACCCTTAACCTGCAAGGTATAGTAGTCCTGTTTTGGTCTCTCATTGATTTGTGAGATATCGTGTTCCTGTGTTTGGTCTCACACAGCCTGGAAATAGCAAATAGAATGTGCAAGCTGCATGTTCAGTAGAGGTTATTAAAGGCTGTCCATGTCCTAGTGCTTCCGTGGTATCCCTGGATCTGGCCTCTCTAGTGCCTTTCACGGTCTTGAAGCAGCTGAAGCAATCCTGTCCCCGCCAAGGATGGCTTCCTTTCTCATCTACACCATTAACATGGCATTTGTCAACAGAAGCCATAAGCTGCCCCCCCACCCCAATATTGGTGTCATACAGAACTGCTCTCCCGTTTGTCACAATTCCCTCCTGAATACTGTGCCAAGAAGTTGTTAGTGTCAATAAGAAAGTGGGACCTCTACTCCTTATTAATCGTGGCCTGACATTGACAGTTGTCTAACCATTTTGCTGTGGCGAGGACTTAGTGATTGCCGGGTGCAGAAGGATGCTCTCCGGGTTGTCACATCTACTGATTCTGAGCCAAATCCATGCCAAGCCCTCCAGTCTGACACTTCAGTGTGGGAGGTGCCACTTGCTCTCCAGAGTCCTGACCTCCTTTTTCTTACCCCGTTTGCAGCTTCCTTGCATTAACTAGGAAAATGGCATCCCCTTTAATGAGCGGAAATATTTATCCCCTTTAACTGAACAGCTCTTAGAAGCAATTAGCATTTAGGGAATTTCTTGTTTAGAAATAATGTCTGCATGAAATTGCCCATTATGGACTAATTTGAAACTGGAAGATAGATGCTCATTTTTTCCTGTGATAGCACCTGCAAGCGTTTGTGGGAAGGGGGCCCGCAGCAGCGTGATTACCAGTCACCCTTTTCCGCCACCATGTGCACGGTGGGTAAACAGAAGCCCTTTGCCATGGAAGCATTTCTGAGGACGAGGAATGGTGCTATTTATCTGTCCTTTCAAATGGTGCTATTTATCTGTCATTTCGGATCTGAAGGTTGAGTCGGCTCTCTGTGTCATAATTAATTCGTGTATTGCCTTTTGACCACTGACTAGGAAATAAAGAAGGATGTTAGATGTCAAAAATGAATACTATGTCAGAAAAAATGAAGGAAGGGAATCTATTGCTAAATGGCAGTTGCAGGGGGAAATCCTCTCTGAGCTAGTTTAAGGAGGACAGACAGACACCCTGTCACGTGCCTAAGACTATGTACACTGGAACTGGAACACTATGACCAATGGATGGCTCTGATCAGTAATGACTTGGAACACCGGTATATGAATACAGGTTGAACATCACCAGTACAAAGTGCCATCAGAAATTCTCAAAAATTTAAAAAAAACATTTTGGACTGCCAGCCTAATTGTACAAATGAGAAAATCTGGTAACTTTGTGTTTTATACGCAAAGTCATTCATCTATATAAAATGGCTTTGGAAGTGTGTGTAGTAGGTATATATGAGACAAACGAATTTGGTGACCAGACTTGGGTCTCACCCTTACGTTAGTTATATCATCATGTCTATAAAATATTTCAAAACGCTGGCGGGGGATAAAACATTTCTGACCCAAAACTTCAAGATAGGGGTTTTTTCAAGCTAAACAATGCATTTTAGTGAATGGCTATGACTCAAGGACTATGCAAAATGCTGATTTAATTACTTTTCCCGATGGTCTGTTTTGCTGAAGAAAGAATTAATACTTAGGGTTATTCAAGCTTACTGAGCTAAGAAGTGGAAGATTTGAGATTGGGACTTGGGTCAGTCAGCTCCGTCAGAGCTACGGTCAGGCCATCCCAGGCACACAGCTGTCCTGTCCAATGCCAGGACGGCAAGCCAAGGCGTTCTGCTCTCAAATCTACTCATAATCATCTGTCTACACTGTAAAGATTCCAAGCGAGTCGTGGCTCCGAAAGGACCCTCGTGAAACAAACCTAGTTCCAGCCACTCAGTCCCCACGCATATAGCCCTGTAACATCGGCTCCACTGTGATTGGTCAACACGGTACTGAAAAGCCTTGGTACCAGGGAGCGAGGATTGAAAGCCAGTGTGGGCCAAGTGGGGTTGACAGACGGGAGGCACGCTTTCCTGTGGGCGGTGTTGACTGACAACTGTACTCACAGGACAGCGGCCAGCAGAAGGTAGGCCCGCGCTTCGCAGACTCTGCACTTTCGCCTAGGGCCGGCCTTGCTTCCAAGTGAAGCTTCCACTGAGAAACTAAATCAAGGAAAGAAAAGCCAAAGAGAGCAAATTCCCATTTAGTCAGCTTTTCGAGTCCTCAGAGGCTGTGTGTTTATGCTAGATCTTAATTATGCTGCCTGTCAAAGACACAGCAAACTCCACGGTGGTTGAGGGAGTGATTTTATCTTTTCATCTTTACAGTCAGAAAAGGACTTAGCATTCTTAACCCTACCCTTGATGAACTCCAAATCTGGAGTAAAAGAGTGTTTTTCTCTCCTTCCCGATTGACTCTGCAAGCCATCCATGAACACCTAATAAGGAAGTTTTGGCTGTGTTAGGAGTAGGCAGTGCCCAGGTGGTCAAAGACAGAACTGTAAAGTTCAAGGGGGTTACATAGACCAATACCCTTCAACAAGACCTCCTCTTGACCCCAGTCACCTATTCTCCAAGTGTCTCTCTGTTGTGCGTGTGGCCCACATTCTGAGGACATTCAGAACTGCCTCTTCTAAGCAAGGTAAGTGTGGAAAACTGTCCTTGGGGCTGTTCTTTAAAAGCTTAAATGTGCAAACTTTAAAAAAAAAACTGATGAAGAAGTCGCTTCTTTTCCAACCCCCATTCTCTCCATACTAAATCAAGGAGAACATCTTTGTTTCATTGTTTCTGCCGATCTGTGTTGCTTTCCGTTGTATTTTTCACCTTTCCATCTCCGGCAGATGACGTATTTTTAATTTTTAATTTTTTGTGACATGCTGTTTTATTTTTAAATAGCTGCATTTAACTGGAGGTGGTAGGGCTAAGTTGGCCTCAAAAAACAAGTGAGTAGACAATAATATCTGAGACATTATTAAACAGAGAGTACAAGAAGGAATGGCTTTTGGGGAAAGTTCTAATGGGAAAGCCTTGCCTCACATCTCACTGAGAGTCTGGGAACTGGATGTGCTGCAAGCAACCTCCCAGAATCTGTGACGTCAGAGTCATGGAAATGGCAGCTGATCCTCACCGCAGACCCTGCAGGACAGGAACAAAAGGGAAGGGCTTTAAGGTGGCTTTACCCATCTAGTCCCGAGTACGTAATCTACAGTACCAGAAAGTCAGACGCATGGGAGATTTTTATCTTTGTTTTTCTTCTCCCAAATCCAAATACCTGGGCCCCAACCCCAGAGGTTCTGTGTTAGTAGACCCAGGGTAGAAAGTATAATATCTGCTTTCACAACCACCAGAGACGAGCTCTCCCCATTCTGGATTGATTCCAGGATTGTATTTCAATCAAAGAGAGGAAATGCATGTGAATGAGCCCCGTAGCTATAAATCAGTCCAATGTAAAGAGACCATACTAATACTGTGTACGTAATGACACTACGGATTTTAAAATAAGTATCTAAAATACCTTTCCAAATCCTGCAGCCCCATATTCACCAAGCAGCTAAGTGATGTGCCAATAGTTTTAGCCTCTCTCGACCTCAGGAAACTTATCCAGAAAATTGTAGCAGTGTTTTATTTGCATGAGAATGATGTGTTTGATGAGACCATCTACTGGGGTCCCTCTTATTTCCATAGCACACGTGTGTGTCTTCACCATGGTCGAGCTTGGTAAAATCCTGCTCTTACAGAGCGCTGCCGGTGTCATGTGAGAACAGTCCTGGTTACTGTAGGAGGCAGATCTTTAGCTGGGGCTTGTTCTGTGGATCAGAGGAGCCCAGGAATCCCTCTGGAAGCTCTCTGACAGGCCTCCTCTCCCTGCAGCCCACTGCTCCCGCTTTCCTCCTGGATTCAGCGGAAACCATGCGTCTGCAATGGAACACCCAAGTCTGGGCGGGATGATCCATTGCTAATCACGGCCATTATCCAGGGGACTTGCTTGAGCCTGGCCTACACAGAGCTTCCTTTCAGCATCGGCATTTTATAACTGGCATTACCCTGCCATTCCCAGCGCCTTGTGAAAATATTTTCAACAGCTAACAAGCAGAGCCCGCAGTTATAATGTGCTCATTAGGCTGCGTGTTAGTTTTCAAGTCTTGCAGCACATATAATCTCCTCTTGATTTCCATTATATTTCCATTCTTGTGGGCATCTGCTCCAGAGCACCGGCAGCCTTCGGGGTTTGGCCAAGGGCCGCTGTCATGATGTGTGTTTTCCGTGAGGCTGTGATGATTGGGAAATTACACACCTACTTTCTTTCTCCCAATCACCCTTCGAGTGTCCCTTCAGTCATGCCACAGCCTTACTTGATCCTCAGTGAGTAAATTCCATTAGAAAAAAATAAAATTTAAAAAGACAATCTGAATTAGTGGCAGCAGATGAAAAGGTTGATTTCTGAATTTTTTGTTTTGTTTTGCTTTGTTTCTATTCATTTTGAATTTGATCTCTCTTTGCTCTGGGCCTTACTTCTGTGTTACAGAACCAACGCTCTATTCCTAAATGATTGGTTTCCACATAAAGCCCTTTGATCAGCCGAGTACAGTACTATGTTATTCTTTATGCTTTGAAAAACCTTGCATTTGGGAAAGATAGTCTCTGAACCTGAGGTCAGATGTTCCATTATTATTTTATTTCCTGATAGATAGTTATGAGGAGTCGTGTTTATTCATTTTTTGAACAGTTGCTTAGCACCTGCAAGGTGCCTGTTAAGGTGCTAGACCTTGCAAACACAGAAATAAACGTTACCTGTTTCATCCTGTTGGGGCTATCACGGCTAGAGGAGAATGTCAGCCTTCGCAACTTATGTGGTCCCAATAAACAAGGTGAGTGGCATTAATATAACTGTGTTCACAAACTCCAGGTTAGAGACAAGGAACAAAGACCCAAGGGGAAAGAAGGTGTCATGTTAGGATTGAGTGTGAGTGACAGAGAACCAGCCACCCAAGGAGACAAAAGTAAAGAAAGACAGGTTGGAAACAGCTGTTGGGAGAACTAAAGATACACCTCCTGGAGAATGAACATAATTGGGAGGTGTATTTAAGTGCTGGCAGGAATAAGTAGTTGGGTACCTTGGTCTTACTTAGAGGCTGGGGGGTGGCTAAGAATCAGGGAACAGAGGAAAGGAATGGAGAGGGAAAGGCAAGATGGAATGGTGGTGTCTTAGTTCTCTTGTGCCGCCGTCACAGAGCATCCCATTGGAGGGGCTCTGAGAACAGAGATGTACTTTAGCAGAGTTCTGGAGGCTGAGAATTCGCCTGCAGGGATGTGATCTGGAGAGGATGTCGTCCTCACAGGTGCTATAAGGTTTCTTCATTCAACAGCCAGGCGGGGGGATAAAGAGGTGTGTAGCTCCTACAAACCTGTCCTGTAAGATCATTAACCTGTTCATGCGAGTTGGAGCCCTCCTGACCTACTGACATCCTAACACCCCATCATCCTGTCACTCTGGGAACTAAATGGCCACATGCATTCTAGAGAGCGCACAAATATTCAAGTCATATTAGTAAACACGGGACCCTTCACCATTTAAGACCTTTAGTGAGAAGCGAGGTTCCCGGCTTCACACTCAATATATTTCTTTTGTCTTTTCTCACCTCTCAGCCACAATTTAAGAAGAAAAAGAAAAAGAACAAGCTTTTTCATTTGTGATAGAGGCTAAGAGTAGTAAATGAAATCAAAGCTAAGGATGTAAGAAAATTCATTTACAACAGGACTGGGGTCCCCGCATTCAGAGACTACAGAAGGAAGATTGTCATTGGCTTGAAACTAGTCTGGGTTGCATAATGAATTCTAGACCAGCCTGAATTTCAGTGTGAGAATGCATTTCAATAATAATAATAATAATAAATATTAATAATAACAGTCATACCATCATCAAATCATAAGAAGAAAAAGAAAAAGAATTCATCCAGGCCACAATCACTAAACCCTCAGGTTACTTATGACCTGTGATCTTCAGAGACGGAACTGAATTGAGCTTTAGACTTAAAAGGCGCGCACGCCTCCCCCTCCAGTCACTTCCCACTGTCTTGTTGAACAGAGCCCAAGATGTTCTTTACAGCATGAAGTAATTAAACCAGTTGCACACGAGGCAGAGTAGACATTTTTTGACTCTGGATAGCCAGCTCCTCTGTCACAACTTCTGACGGTTTAAATGGATTCTCCCTAAGTCCCATCAGAATGATGAAGCACTCGGGTTGGCTAAAGTGCATATGGGTGCCCTGTAGTACAACTAATGATAGCTGAAGAAGGTTCACACCTGTCAACCTTCATGCTTTCTCTATGAGACTAACAGTTATTTCCTGGGATGCCAGATATTAACTTGCATGAATCCTAGAAAGGATGACACATTAACCCGGTGTACACAAGGAAATCAAATGAGCGCTTGCAGGATCACATGCCAACTGTAGAGAGATCCCAGCAGAGACTCGAGAGCCAAAAAGGCTCAATGCCTGATGAAGGAGGCATTAGAAAGAGCCTCGGGCATTGAGGAAATGTGGCAAATGAATAATTGGCCAATCACGTCTCCATTTTATCAGGTTCCTTATCCCTTACACAGTGAGCATCAAAGCTACCTTGTTAGACCCCATTTCTCTGATGTGGTGTCTACACGGGAAGATGCAGCAGACTAGAGAAGGCTCCGTTGCCCCAGTGCCTGTGGTTAGGTATTTAAATGTCATCTAAGAAGAATGACTCACTGCTCTTGTTCGACTTTGTCAACCTTTGCCTCCCTTGATTTCTCTGTTCCTTGAAGCCAGATACAGATTAAGAACAAGTATTGCTAAGTGGAGGGTTTGAGAAAACATTAGGATTGCTCACAGAACCAACGTTTCTCTCTCTCTGTGTTCCTTCCTTCCTTTCTTGGTTTTGGTTTTGATTTTTCAAGGCAGAATTTCTCTGTGTAGCTTTGGAGCCTGTTCTGGAACTCTCTCTGTAGACCAAGCTATTCTCGAACTCAACAGTTCTGCCTCTGCCTCCTGGGTGCTAGGATTAAAGGCGTACACCACCACCTCCACTGCAAGCAGTATTCCTTTCTATACTGATGTCAGTCTGAGTCAGAAAGTACCAGAGCTGAACAATCCTACAAAACTTCAAATCTTAAATTCCAAGAAATTAGATCACATACCTTGGGGGGTGAGGAAGTCCTGTTTAGGCCTCAAATAAAGACTTGTTGGGACCCCCTTCCTTTCTTCCTTCCCCTTTTTATTCCTCTCTTTCTTCCTCTGTCTTCTTACCCCCTCTGTTATTTGCAGCATTCAGGCCAAGTCTCTTTATAGATTTATCTATAGATACAAGTTGCCCTCCTTGTAAGTGTGCCTTTTGATGACTGTATATCATTAGGTAGTCATCTCTCAAGCCCAGTTTCAAAATGTTTCCATCATATCAGAAAGTCTCATTCACCTGTCCACTCTACTTTCAATTACAATGAAAGGGAAAAAAACCTTCAAAAATAGATATTAAGAAATATTCTTTAACTTGAATACTAAGAAAATCTGTTTTGTAATTTCTTATTCTAAGAATATATTTACATTTATTTTTCTGATGATAAAATTGTTACAGCATAACAAAGAATAGAAAATGGAAAAAGATGGTATTTGGTAGAGATGGGTCCAGTTAAGAGGTGTCCATTTCCGGAGATGTGGAGAGCAGAGCATGTGATGGATGATGGGGGCTGGGGGGAGCGAGAATCTGCCTCTTGGATACAAACATCTTAAATGTATATAACTATTAACCCTTTGGTTGTCAGGAACTTGGCACCATGTGGATACTGCTCTCTGCCACTTGTTGACCACATATTCCATTTTATTGGAATGCATGGTTTAGTTAAGTCTTGCTACGGGCTCTCCCCACTATATAGATTAGAAAACTGAGGCTTATCTCAAATGCATTGTTTAAAGTCAATGCACAGCAGACAGCAAAGCCGAGGACCAGCCAAGATCCATTGCCCCACCTCTGCTTTAAAGAGCACCTTTTATCACATCTCTAGATAAGAAGGTCAAGGCGCAGACTTCGGCAGCCCTCCTAATTGTCAGAGAACTGCTTCCATTACTGGAAGAGAAAGACTGAAAATATATGGCCATAGGGGGAAAGGCTAAGCCAACATCAGACTTAATAGCCACTCCAAAATGGTGAGAATAAGAAACCACCAGTGTTTATGGCTTTGGAAGTTTTGCGAGGCAGCCTTTTATACTGTGCCAGTGTCAGGGGCTGAGTGGGTGGAGGGGCAGGCCTGTGGGCGAGCCGCTGCTTGCCTGTCTTTGTTAGTTCCCCACCTGGGAAGGAGCTTCACCAGGGATCTATGGTTATGCTTGGGGAGATTTTGCCATTTGGCTGTTTGAATAAACTGGGGATAGGTCGTTATTACAAGACAATTTGGAAGGTTTGAGAGGTGCATTGTCAGAGTGATCTCTCCCTGGCTTGTTCCTCGGGGACAGCACTCACTTGCCACTTAACACATAAACTCTGCCTTGTATTAGGTTGTGTTTAAACATCTCTCCCCATCGCCCTCAAACCTGGTGAAGCCCAACAGTCAAGGGGAGGCGTGTCCTTACCAGAAGAGGTGCCTTGTTCTCCTGAGAAATGGTGATACAATAATCCATCGCCAAGACTTCCATTCTGTATTTTTGGAAAAATTTCCTCTGATTCTTGGAATGAAATAAATGTCAGGTTTTCTACTCTTTGAAACTGTGACTCCAACAGAACATTCCCCTCGTCTAGCTAAAGTGCTTAGCACTGAGGAAAGCCCAGAAGATACTGTAGACTAAGGAGAAGTAGGAATGAGCATCAAAGGTCCTTGAAGTGGGTGATGATGTAATTTACCGCGCCCAGAACTAGCAGCTGTCAGTAACTGTATCTAGTGACTTAGTTTTCAACCACCTCTTATTTTTACTTTTTTTAAATTTTTATTTTATTTATTTACTTATTTTTTGTTCTGTCCCGGGCACCCTGTCGTGAGTTTCCTTGATGTTCTGGGTCCTAAAAGACCTGATTCCTGCTTGGTAAGGTGAGGAGGTGGGCATCAGACCCCCAAACTGGCTTTGTATAGTTTCAGAAGTTCGCTTGTCCTAGATGTCTGAGGAGAAAACCAATTCCCATATTTTGCAAGTTTACTTTGCTGTAGTACAGTGAGTGATTGTCCTGAGGGGATGAGATGGCATCAGAGAATATTAATCTCAGATTTTCATTTCCTCTAAAATAACTTTCCACTTATTATATTCAGTGAGAATACTTTGGGTTTCAGGAAATATGCATATTTTATCACAGACAATCCGAAGTAAGCTCGCAAATGTAGTTGAAGCTCCGGAGTTAAGAGGCCCAGGCAGCTGAGGAGACCCGAAGGTGCTATGGTCTATTGAGGAAGGATAGGCGGTAAACAGAGGCAGGATCGAGCTACCCACAGCATGAACACCTGTGCGTCATTGTTTGATTCTCGACTTAAGCTTTAATAAAAACTGATAATAAGAAACCACTAAAAATCATTAAAAAAATCATAGTGGCAGTAGTGACAATCCAAGTCGTAAGCCTAGAGTATGTCAGACATGATTACATACAAGTTCTTTTACATACTGTCCATCCTAAAGAGCCCACGAGACGGCACAGCATAGCTAAGTTGAAGCATCTCAGCTAAGATTAGGCTTCGGGAAGAAAGTAAACACACATTCACACGGCACTCCAAAGTGGTCCAGCAGTTGTTGCAGGCAGGCTAGTGTTCAGGGTTGGGACTGAGAACATAAAACCTTTCTCTTCCCTTGGGCTTTCACTGTGTGGTAGCAGAGATGAGTCACTAAACTCCAGGTTACCTCCTCTGATGATCGAGTGCAGGCAAAAAGAAGGTTCTCTCTGCGCAGCCAGGAAAATCCATACAATCACCCCTGCTTCACTGCCTGTTAGACTGCTGTCTAAGGGTCTCCTGGACTACATTATATCGGATACCATGTGCATTTGAGGGACCCCAAGAGCAGGCTCAGCTTCAACAACTTACCAGAATGACGTAAGTAGCAACACTCGTAACTGGCCTTTTTAACACTCACATCCCAAGAGTTTTAGACTCCCTTCTCAGGATCTGTGGGCCAGGACCAACCTCTCTTTGGATAACGTTAATGAATGAAAAAAAAAAGAAACAAAAAGAGAAAGGAACATTGCTGGTCCCGGGTATGGTGGAGGGGAAGGTTTATTATAGATCTGTGGAGAGCATAACCAGGAGCAGGGGCATCTGGGAGAGTCCAGAGCGGGCATCACCGGACTGAGCTGTGCCACGTGAGGAGGAGGGGGAGGTAGAGAAGAGAGCAGGGGACCAGGTGTAGCAGCCAAGATGCCCAAAGTACAAAAGAAAGCGGGTAAGCAAGATGGTTGGATTATTTAGGGAAGAGCAGCCCAGCCCCTTAGACTGGAGAGCCCCAGAGTAGGGGCAGGGGTATGGCAGCCAGGAGGGCCCTGTAATAAGTAGGGGCTGAGCATGCAGGGAGAGGCTGGATAAATAGACACCTTAGCCTTCTGTCCCAGGTTTGAAACAGATCAGTTAATTCTTTCCCACAGCGTGGTGATACAAGCTCTCCCTGTACAGTACTCGTGAGTCGGTCCCTACCCAAGCCAGGTGCTCTGGGGTGCAGTGGAAGCCATCTTGCTAGGCCTGGAGTCAGGCCATTCACCTTGTCCATCCCATCACCTGGGCATGGGTGGAGGTGTCTCTAGGCGGAAATGCCACGTTAACTCAAGGGAAGGCCACGCAACGCTGCGAAACCTTCCGATTTCTTTTATTTCCAGTTGATGGGAGATCATTAACAAGTCCGAGGGAAATGAGCTGAGGATGGCTTGGTAAGAAGTTCAATTTTTAAAAATCAGACAGATCCTCTTAAAATATGACATGTGTGACTTAAGGAAGAGGGAGACGAATGGGGAGTTGATGAAGAGCTCTGTGTGTGAACACTTATGCAAATTCCCCACCAGGAAAGAGATGTCTGTCTCATTTCCCGAGAGGAGGGGGTCCCGTGTGAGCCACTTGCGGAGCCTCGAGTTCCCCGTGTCCATTCAGGCCTACCCCACACCAATGGCATCTGGATGTCTAGAAACAAGGATCAGGGACCCAAGTGTTTAAAGATCCTCAGGAGATTTCCATATTTAACAATTTGGGGATTACTGTTGAAGGGGAATTGCTATTTGAATTGCTATTTGAAACCACAAGAAACTCTACCAAAATTTGGACAGCTTTTGGTAGGACCAAGTTTATATAACTGGATGTCTATTTCTGTATCATTAGCTGAAATTATGGCCTCACAGCCTCGGTGGGCTGCCGTGAAAATATTTGAACTGGAAAATGGGAGTCTGATCTTTAATGGTGCATGATGTTCATGCTACTGCTCGGGTCTTGGGGAAATGACTTAGCTTCTCTGGCTTGTTCATCTTCAAAGTCATTGGTAACCTACACAGTGTGGAGCTTCTAGGTGAAAAACGGGAGAAAGTTCCCTTCCTGAGAACAGTGTTGTAAAAGTCAGAAGCCCTTGTCTTTCCCCTATACTCTTCTGTCTTAAGTTTTGTGTTGTGTCCTTTGTTTTTAACATGTTTGTACAGGACAAAGAAATGTGTGTCTCAGTAAGTACTGCAAGTTCAAAGTTTTCTTTTTCATTGAATTCATTTGTCCTTTTAGTATTAGGAGTCTCGTAAGAAAGCAGCGTATTCATTGACAATACACTAGAAAGATTTTAAAAAATAAATATTACCTATGACACTGTCCCTTCAATCCTAGAATGCACTTAGTATCAAACTTATTCCACTTCCTTAACATCCAGATAAGAGAAGGAAAATGTAGCCTGTTAAAGTATTAACACACTGCCATTCACAAGAGGAATTCCCACCTCCAAAATTCCTATGTTAACATAGAAAGAAACCCACGTGAGAGTCAGTGGCGTGGGGCCTCAATGGTCCTCCAGGCTGTGGGACGCTAGGATATAGTTATACGAGACACTCTTGCAAGCATTGGGCTCCCACACCCTCAGTTAGTTAACTTCAGTCTCCTCTCTCCTAAGAAGAGAGTAAACTCCAGTCTAATTCCGAGGAAATTATTTTTATGCCCCATTTAGATCATAAAATATCACACAGCACTCAGTCTTTGACCTTTGAGAAACACAATGAACTGTTCTAAGAGTCTCTGGTTTTCAGTCACCTTCCTTTTAAGTGGCTATGTGTCATTCTCCTCCTAGACGGAATCGTGAAGATGGTCCTCATTATTTCAGAGGATTGTATCAGCCTTGCCATGGGAAGGCAGGAGGAATTCAGTCTGATGACAGTGCATGGCCTTTCTCCCCCAAAAACCTCTCCATTCAACTGGAGATTTTGTGTTGTGGTCTTAAGTAGGTCAAAATACAAGTTGGAGAAAGGGATTTTGAGTAGGGCCATTTAACATATATACTTAATAACACAGACATGTCCCCGTTCTTTTCTCTCCTTGCATTGACTCACGCTTGGTTAGTAATGTGCCTGTGTTGGCTGTATGAAATCTTATTATATTTATTTATCTATGTGGGGAAGGAGTGCAAGTGCCGTGTTGTGCTCAGGGAAGAAAGAGGGCAGTGTGTGTGTGTGTGTGTGTGTGGTGTGTGTGTGTGTGTGTGTGTTCTCTCCTACCATGTAAGACCTAGGGATGGCAAGCAAGTCATCATGCTTGGCAGCTTGCACCTCTGCATAGTGAGCCATGTTCCAGCTCCTAGAAATTTTGTTGTTGCTGAAATATAACCCCTGAGTAGAGAGGCAAGTTGTTTGGGGATTAGACTTTGGGGAGAGGTTTATTATCATTCTTGAGAATTATCCCATTGAAATGCTGTTTGTGTTTAGCGTGAGGAATTAAAATTTCGGGTGAGAGAAAATTATTCCAAAGAGACAGAGGCTGAAATAAAGCCCACTTCAGACCCAAAGGAGAGTCTTACTAATAGTGCCTCGGCGTGCCATGCTGAGACCCTGGCCTAGTCAATGGAATATTTCTGAAGGTAAGCAATTTAGAAAATGAATCTGCTCAGCTTCTGGTAGGAGGATGGGTGCCAAGGTTAGATCTTTAAGGGAATAATCTTATTAGTGCCTCCTATTAAGGAAGCCTCTGCAGTGTGTCGACTTTGAACCTGCCTGATGAAAAGTAGGCCCTGTCAAACAGCGCCCAACTCCCAGTGAAAAGGTTGAATGTTGTTGGTTTAGATCGTCCAATCCAAATGCAAACATGTTTCTAAGCTTGTGTTTGCATACTCTGGAAGTGTGTGTGTGGGGGGGGGAGGCTTCCTCATTTCCCCTGCCTCTGACACTAATAGTATTCCAGGGGGACGGCAGCTCCCACTGAAATTATTAAATCACCCTGTTAATGGTGTGCCCAGCACAGAGAAGCCAAGGCGTCCGGCACACCTTGAAATGCAAAGCCTCCGATTGTCTGGCTCCTTTTATTTCTCAAACTCTCCATTTCTTCCCCCTCTTCATGGATTCTGGCCCTTCAGTTTCTCGGCTGGTAAATCTCCATACTGACCCCGTCTGCAAGTTGTAAGGTTGGGATCCTGACAGCTTTGTCATTTTCATAGCTGTGAAGGTTGATGTCGGCCTTACAGGATTATTGCTCTCCAGGAATGCTTCCCTACATAATCAAGCAGAAGGTCAAGGGAGGTGGAGAGAGAAAAAAAAACTCTAATTAAATCAGGAAGGGCTGACTTGTGCCCTGAGAAATGCGTGCAGCCTCCAGGAGGGCTTCCCTCTTGGATCCAAGTGCAACAATTGGCCCCAGTGAGGGGCCGTTCTTGTCGCAGAGGACAACAAAGAAATTGCCATTAAAGTGAGCACTCCTCGAAGAACTGGCTTCACTCTCTGCTTTTACCCTGTTATTAAGGCCCTTCTCAGATCAGATTAAGGAAAGGCACTGTAACACATAGTTTGATTAGTGTGATGGAAAGTAGAGAGTAAGTGCTTCTCTTACATCTGCTCCTCCGGCCCCTGAGACATGTGTTTTCTGGAGGCCAGCCTGGGGTGCAGTATATCCTTAGTGGTGACCAAAGACAAGGAAAGCAAATTCGGAGATGTATGCTCTTGGGTACAGAACTGAGAGGCTACCTGAGCTGTTGTATGTTTATTTGTTTGTTTTTCCTGATGGGTGTCGTCAGCAACTATACTATGTGTCATATAGAATCCTGAGCCCTTCTAGGTCCAAGACTGAACAAGGTGTTCGTGCTTCAAAATAGCTATGATCAAAACTTTGGGATTAATTCAAAAACTCTGCATTAACAGTAAGCTCATTGGTGGGCAATAGCGGGTGTGAACAATTAAGTAGTCATAATGTGCAGGTCACTGACAAAATGATTCCCAAGTGCTTTATGGGAATCATTCCATGCAAAGTTTACACTGTCATGGATGAAGCACAAAGCCAAGAACTTTACTTTGATTGCAAAAGAGAGAGAACATGGAAGCGCACTGAATAAAAGTGTGTGAATGGGTCTTGAAGGACATATAAGTTTTATATCTTATGTTTAAGAGGTAGACTGGAAGAAAACCTTTTTTAGCAGAACGAAACTCATAAACAGACTTTGGGCATTGTATGAGATGAGATAGATTATCTAGACACGTGGAGGTCCTGCCATGTACAGCTGAGAGCAGTTGGTGGCAAAGGGGCCGGAGACAACTGAACAGAGCAGAGGCTTACCCGCTGAACGATAGCACTAGACGAGAGCTTTCTTTTGTTTTGTTCTTAAGAGGAATGATGTTCAGATTTCTATCTTGGTGAGATCCTTCTAGGGGAATATTTCTTCTGTCATTGTTAAAAGTTTAGCCTATGACCTCCCTTGAAAACAGCCCACTTCCGAAGGGTTGGCACTAACATAGCAGGGCCACCTCCGTTGAACTCTCAGATGTCAGCTACCCTGACACTCTATGTGCTGTCTTAGAAGAGGAAAGAAAATGAGTTCCTTATTTATTGGTAAACACTGCTCATGGAAGCTTCAAGCCTCTTTATCAGTCTAGAGAGTTCTTAGAAAGAGCCCTGTTCTCTAAGCCACGCCCTAAACAAATCCAGCCAGCGTCTGCCCACCTCTGTCTGTGGGAGAGCTGCTAGGTGGCAAGCTGGTGCTGGTGTGCTGGCGTTGATTCCTAGCTGTGTCCCTTGTGTCGAGGGAATCTGTGATGTCTATTTACTGGCCAAGAACATGCACCTTTTTAAGTACCTCCTGCCCTTAATGGCTGAGCAAAACGACCAAGAGATAAGGCAAACGAAAAAAATTGTGAAAGTGGAGGGGCCAGAGGAGACGCAGTGTGTCTCTGAACCACAGTGATGTGACTACCACACTGACTGGTGGTCAAGTTCCTGGAATTCATTCCGGTGAGGCCACCACTGTAAACAGACAAGCTACAGGGGTACGAGATCATCCATCTCTTAGGCTCATTCCCTGTTTCACCCTTTTGCTGTGTGTGAAATTCCTCCATGCAAATGCTGAGAAGACGGTGTTTGGCATCTAGCACCGAAAAGTATCTGGCTTCCTCTGAGACTGCCGCTGGAATGATTAGCCCCCATTTATTCATGAGCAATGGCTGGGCACCTCTGTTCCAAGGAAGCCATCAGATATGCTAGTTTGTGGACGATGTGGCAAAATTGCAAGTCTCCAAAATGCATCCAACGGTAGAAAAAAAAAAGTCAGTTAGCCCAGGCTCATGCTTTGGAAGGTCTTGCATGGCAGAGAAACGTTCTGGGTCTACCCCAGGTTCTGAGGATGGCTTTGCTAGAGAGCTTGCTAACCTTGCTGCACAGCATCAAGCCCATACGTGTGAATCAGAGCTGAATACCAAGAACCACTGCACCATGGCAATAAGAGCCCTGGTCCCTGGTGTGCTAAAGGAGACGAGATAAGCCTACTTGGTAAAAACTCAGTAGCATAATAGCTTAATCATCTCTCTCTCCCTCTCTCTCTCTCTCTCTCTCTCTCTCTATATATATATATATATATATATATATATATATATATATATATCCATCCCCTCTCCTCCCTGTTCCCGGCTGACAACACACACACACCAAAAGGTGCTCCACTACACAGCAACCCGTCTGTTCAGAGTACACCCGGGACTTGGCACCTTCACCTTCTTCCTCACGATGCAGCACAAACAGCCGCGGTTCTGACCACCTCCCACCTCCCACCTCCCACCTCCCCCTGCATCTGATTTCCCGCACATCACAGATTTCTCAGGAACAAGGCCTGGCCCCTTGGTCATTTCAGGCTTGTTGAGCCTTCATAAGTCCTAACCACATACCCGCTTTCTAAATTGAGAAGGTGATAAATTTTTAAATCCCCGAACCTGCTCTGTAATAATCTTTGCTCCGTCCCACACATTACGATGCAGGGAGGCAACAGATGTGTTTTCTTATGACTCTGGGAACATGAAATATTGATGGGGACGAGAGCATGGACTCGGTATTGAGACTCATCTAGGATGAAGGGTAGCAGGCCTCATCCAGCCTTCTAATTCACGGCTCTCTTCCTCTGATGCTCAGGACCTGAAGAAAGCCCCAAACCTGCGATACCCAAGGCTAATTCCATGAGATCTCTAAAGAGCTGTGCAGCGAGATCTGTCTAAAAAGGTCTTTATCAGTCTCCGGGGACCAATCGCTAATGCAACTAATACACGTTTGATCAACACAGACGATTTTTCCCTTTGTCCCCAAGGGAATCTCAGCAAACACTGGGTTTACATGGTGCCAAGTCCGAGTTGCCTGTTAGAAAATAAAGAGCGTTCTGACACATTCGCGCATCGGTCCCCAGGATGGAAAGCAGTGTGGGGGTCTTCTCTGAGCTTTCTAGCTGGCCTAGAGAACAGAATGAAAAGTTCATTTTTAGAGTATTTCTCCTCCTGGTGACAGTTTTCTCTGAGGCACAGCATTCTAAAGGGAGAGAGGCTCAAAGTAATACTGTCATTTCTTTTAATGCAGTAAAGAAAATAAGTGATGAGATTTCATCTAGGATAATATGTCTAACACATGTACAACTGGATACCACTGTGTGGAAAAGCACGTGAGACTTTCTTTAGAGTCACGTGCCTCAGTTCCCTTTAAATTTGTCACATTCGCTATACTTATATTAGAAAAATGTAGATGTATACATAGAGCTGTGTATATAGAGTTATATACGGCTAGCATGTTTAAGTTGTGATGTTGTTGATATTATTACCTACCACACGACTGACCTGGGAAGCATTAAGTGATGTTGATAAAAAGTGAGGTGGAACATGGAAATGCCGCATCAGCTGAGGCAAGGCAGCCAGAGTGGAAATGCGGAAGGTGGCAGGAAGTGGCTAAAGCTTGGGAAATGCTGTCCCCCACCTATTCAGACAGCAGAGAGGGGTCAGAACCAGCTCTTCCTGCTATGCAGCGCCCATAGGAGTGAGACTGGCTTCCCAGTCTGTCTGCCTGCAGCGGTCAACTGCAGGGGATTCTCTCCGGGCACTGCACACATTCTGGGGTGCACTGCTCTCCCCGTGCTTTCCTGGGGGAAGTGTGTACGGCTCTGCGCTGCCTCCTTCAGAGATGGGACTGTGAGGATTTTGCAGGCCTCTCACAGGACGTGCCTCTCAGAGGGGTTTCCCAGATGAGTGGGCTCTGCCTGGGCCCTTACCTGCCAGGGAAGGGTTTGGAAGGGTCTTGCAATACATATGAGGTTGTGATGAGAGAAAGGTGATAGCAACCACTGGCTTCTATCCTAAGTGTATTCTGGGAGTGACATAGACAGTCACAAACTCAAAGGGGAAAGTGCATTGCTCACCTCCCTGCACTGATGAGAAACAGGGATGTGGACCCAGTCCTATCTTATAGTTGCGAGTCATCCTTCACAACTCGGAACCATTGTGGACTCCTTAGGGACTGCCTTTATAGCTCTGGTTCTGCTCGCAACAGGCCCATGCCAGCCCTCCAGAACCATCTATGCTATATTGCCCAGGCTTTTACTTCTTCCTGGCAATGATAAGTTATCAAATATGGACTGTGATCTATTTTCATGGACAAAAATGGAAAAGTAGAGGAGTGGTAGGCATCAAAAAAGTTTAAAAAAATGATAGAAGATGATGGATGCATATGGAGAAAGGAATTTCTACACTAATTTATTTTCTTAGCCCTACCATGACATCGGGGGAACCCTTGCTTTAACTGATTAATACAATGAGGGGTTCGGAATAGATAAGCATGAAAGTCCCATTGGGACTCTTTTTTAATGTGTATGGACATTGTGCTTGCCTATATATGTAAATGTCTGTTGCCCTTGGAGGCCTGAAGAGGGCATCAGACCCCCTGGGATTACAGCTACAGAGACAGTGATGTGCTACCATGCAAGTGCTGGGACTTGAACCTGGGTCGTCTGGATGAGCTACCAGTGCTCTTAATCACTGAGCTATCTATCTCTCCAGCCCAATCTTGTTTTATACTTTAATGTAAAGTGCTTCCGAAAGATAGGATTAGAAACGAATTCCCCAAGCCACAGGGAAACTTTCCCAGATGCCTGAGTCTGGCAGAGGATGGTTGAAGTACATAACCACAAAGGGTCAAGAAGAGGCTGGTGAAAGACATTCTCTGGAGCACGTGATGGAAGAAGGTATGAGGGGCCATATTCTGCTCCAGCCCTGGAGTCTCTCTTTGGCCTCTACCAAGAGCCCTGTGCTTTCTTGCTCGGTCACAATAGAGAACACTGCAGAATCAGTCACCCTCTGGAGTCAGTTTGTACAGACAAGACAGGTGCTCTGAGCCCTCACCTTCAACAGTTTGCCTTGAACTTCAGGAAACACGGTTCCGCTTTTCCTCCGCGTCATTAATAGAGTTATTCAGATGAGGATTATCTTGTTTCTTAATCTTTTCTGCCATCTTAATTTTTTTTAAAAGCCACCAATTTAAAGATTGTCTTTAGGGATTGTTCGGTCCTTAAGGGAACAGGAACTCGGTGCCCCATTTCCTAACTGCCCTGGAAGCAATGGCAAGTGACTTACCTCTGCTGTCAGGGAGCGCACCCGCACCTCAGTTGTACGTGTTTAAGAACATTCATAATAAAGAATTGAGACTGAGCTTCCATGTAGAAAAGAAAAAAAGCAGAATTTAAAGACCACTAAGAGCATGTCCTTGTCTATTTCCAGAGACAAAGAGAGGTCTGTGTTTTAGACTGACATTTGTAACCCCGCACAGTATAAAGCTCCCGCATGTCCCCATGAAGTCACCCTGAGTTGAAGTAGAGCCTGTGAGAGAAGAAATGTTCTACTTAATGCTGACTGATTTAGGATACAGCTCCACGGTGGTACATCCTAAATAAGGGGAAAATAAGGGAAATGTTAGCTTAATGAAGCAAAATCATGAGTCGTATTAGAAAGCAATTAGCTGTGATCTGTGGAGTAAATAAAGCAGGACCATGTTACAACTTGATTTGGCTGATGTGTGCAGGAAGGACTAGTAATTCATGTTCCAACTGGAGGAACAGCTTCAGCGGATGATGCAATAGACCACATTTTTGTTCAAGCGCCTTGACAGAGTGTGAGAAAGAAGGATTTGCTCAAAACACTCAAGAAGGAATGGCTCTTACTGTTTATGCCGTTCGGGTGTTTAGAGGTAGTCAATGTTTGAGTATTTCCTAGCTTTGAGGATGCCATGGGATGTGTTTCCTGTGAAGATTTATAACGTCCCTAGCCTTTGTTTATGAAAGTGCCGGGTGATTAGTGCCTCAAATAGCTCTGTGTTCAAGACTTTTGGTGTTTGTTGATCCCGTGGAGA
Organism: Myodes glareolus; assembly: GCF_982192425.1. NCBI lineage: Eukaryota > Metazoa > Chordata > Mammalia > Rodentia > Cricetidae > Myodes > Myodes glareolus. The sequence continues at coordinate 87,581,864 of NC_142034.1, forward strand.
GTGTGCGGTCTGCTAACTCTGACACTACTAAAGAAGCATCTCAATGAAGCTTGCTGTATTCTTCAGAGATGTTAGCAATTTGTGTTAGTTGGGTTGACTGTATATGTAATATATATTGTGGCTCAGTGGTGGAATGTTTGCCTAGAACATGTGAGGCTGTAAGTTTGATCCCCAGTGATGTAGACATTTATTTGATAAGAAAAGGAAGAAAAAGAAAGAAAGGAAGAAAGGAATGAAGAAAGAAAGAAAGAAAGAAAAGAAAGAAAGAAGGGTAGATGATAAATAGACAGATGAACTATGCAACGTATACTGACTGCAAAATGTCATTTATAGAGAGCCTGAAGAGGACGGAGGTCTGCTTTTTTTGTTTTTGAAGGAAAATAGAGGAATGAATCTGGGAGACGGATAGGTGGAATGGAGAGAGGGAAACTTCAGTTAGGATGTAATGTATGAAAGAAATACAAAATAATAAAATGGAGGAAAAGAAACAAAGAAATCAAAATTTAAGCAGGCATGGTAGTAGACACATGTAATCCTAGTACTCAGGAGGCAGAGGGGCAAAAGTCAAGAGTTTGAGGCCAGCCTAGGCTACATAGTGAGTTCTAGGCCAGCCTTAGCCCTTTCAGCTACTTAGCAATACCCTGTCTCTAAAGAAAAATAAGGTGACACTTTCTTTAAAACTTACATCTGGCAGGAAAAGTGCTGATCCTATGAGCGCGGTATTTAATTAGAGACACTGAACTGAACTGGCACTGAATTATCGGACAGTGATAGGAATATCAGACCAGAAATCTCATTGCTTCTTCCTCCAGCACTGTGAGAGACAGGATAAGCAAAGGAACCATGGTAGAGAGCCGTGTGCATGGCAAGAAGCAGTGAGTCACTTCCCATGTCTCCCATCATTTTGCTTCTTTGTGCAAGTTTTGCATCAGAGGGTCTCAACCTTGCTCTTCTGCAGCTTCTGGAAGGTTTTTTTTAAATTTTTTTATTTTTATTTTATATGCATTTGTGTTTTGTGCCATGGCTGTCAGGCCCCTGGAACTGGAGTTACAGACAGCTGTGAGCTGCCATGTGGGTGCTGGGAATTGAACCCGGGTCCTCTGGAAGAGCACTTGGTGCTCTTCACCGCTAAACCAGCTCTCCAGTCCAGTGGAAGGAGTTTACAGGTGAGAAAGAAGATTCTGGAAGATGGGACCCCCCCCCCCCCCGGTCACTTTTATCTTTCCACATCCAGTAGAGAGAAGACTTGCTCTGGATGTCTAAACTCCAGAATCATTTTAGCTTATGATTTAATCACCAGAAAGGTATTCAGTTGTTTTTAGAAAACTTGTAATCTCCTTGTCAAAACATACTTGTTGCATGATGCACATCTTTCCTGCTTTCATCGTCTCCCCAGTACTTACTGAGACCTCCGCCACGGGGCAACTCATCTGACGGTGCGTGGTAGTCAAATGATGGGGGTGCTGTGCATTGCACACAGATTGTCGATAATGAGAGCCAATTGTTCAGGGAACAGTTAGATATATATATGTGTTCTGGGCGTGCTTGATCCATGTTGGTGTATACTTCATGCCACTTAATTGAAGGCAGTTTGAAAACTCCTAGCCACAGAGGGTTATTTGAGCTCATGGAGTGCCAGGGTCATAGAACTGAGTATTTCATTTCTCACCAAATCCTTCAAAGTCTATGAATGTAGACAGGGAAAGATGCTCGCTGCCAAGCCGGGTGACCTGAATTCCATCCCTTGACCCAAACGAGAGAGGGAAGAAGTGATACCTGCACATTGTCTTCTGCCCGTGTGTGCACTGTACCATACGTGTGTGAGGGTGTGCATGCACACACACACAAATTAATTAATTATGTAATTTAAAATGTTTAATAAAAATGGATTTTCCCCTTTATTCGGGTTCCAGATGAGAAAAGTGAGACCCAAGGAAGACAGACAGCTTGTCTAAGAAAACAGATTTAGCAGATACTTGGCATGCCCTTTGGCATTCTTATATTGACGCACCTGAGGGCAGTAGATGGGTCTGCTGGGGATCCTGGCCGTGAATTTTAGCCTGAGGGCAGCTTCAAAGTTAATAATGATTTAGTTCCTAAAGAAGCATATAATATCCTGGAATTATCTTGTTCCTGAGGAACTGCCTTGGTCGTTATAGCTCTACTTACTTTCTTCTGGATCTTAATCTAGAAAAATTGCAATACGACTGTTGTTTTTGAGGAGAAGATGAGAGAAACCTCTCCAATCTAAGGAAACATTTCTAACCATATGGAGCCAGGGATCCACTAATGGAAGGTGGGTGGGCTGGAGCATCCCTTCCAACATATATTTGGGATCCATCCTAGGGCAATTTGCGCCCTTCGTTCTTCTGTTGATCTGGCCTTTGGGCACCGTGTTGATTCACTGCCTGTCATGGGGGTGGGCATAGGGTGTACTTTCCCTGGGAAGACTGCCTTCCATGTGCTTGTGGTTGAGGGGCCACACCACTGTTTCCTGCACCGGAGCACATTGGCCATTGCTTTGCTAATGTGTGCGCCAGAGATGGGTTTGCCCCTCGGAGCTCTGCTCCATTGACCTCTACCCTGTCCTCTATCCAGCACTTCCATTTCAGACAGCAACCCTCCACCCGTGAGCTGAGTTGAAATGGACTAAGTCATCAGAAGTGGCCATCGCTTAAAAAAAATAAAAAAAAGAACCTAGCCACATAGGAATAAGCATGCAAGGGAAGCCTTGGAGAAAGGCGAGTTTCTCTGCTCTCCTTATGCTCTCGGATGAGACAACTGCCTCTCCCCAAACTGACTTCTTGCTCACCTGAGCTGGCTTAACTGTGAGGTCCTGCCAAAGGTTGTCTCACTAAGCAGTGCCTGGGGCTTTCACAAAGTGAAGTCACCTCTGCCTGCCAGGCAGGGACTCTCCAGCTAGACACAGAGGGAATTTCATTGCTGTCTCTCTACTCCTCCAAAGGAGAAAGTTCCTGCTATTGTACTGCCTTCATCGTGCTTGTGTAGAGTCCATTCTGCCCGTGGCTAATACACGGAGCTAGCTCATGGTGCGGCGTTGAGCGATAACAAGAAGGGAATGGGGGGGGGGGGGGCTGAAGCTTGGAGAATTGTTCATTTTACTGAAGAGGAGACTTGGGGACCAAATCATTTCTCTACTTGGCCAAACCTCGGGTCTCCCTGTCTGGAACTATGACTTCGATGGGGCACCAAGGAGCGTTTGTTGAATGAGCGTGATCGCTTTTCATCCAGCGCGAAAGGTTAGTGGTGTTGCCAGTATTCCTGACTTCCCTTAACAGCCCATTCTAAATCAATCTTCCATGAATTCATTCGAATGCTCTTTGTAGTGCCTTAATGCTGCTATCCAGTGTCCCCGATCCAAACCTAGAGAGGCTGCTTGAGGAGGCTTTCCCTCCACCCCCCAGCATCACCTGCCCTTTTCTCTAGGAGTGTCTTCTGCTCACCCCGTGGTCAGAACCTTTCCCCCACACTCATATGCCACAGTGGCCATATTTCAGTGTTCTCTTGGCTCCCAATCCATGAGTTGGGACACGTCTCAAAGTGCTTTTGTTTGCTCTGAAAGAGGTTGAATCAGGGGAAGAGACAGAGGGTGAAGGGGGGCGGAATATATGTGGGAACAGTTTAATTGTATCCACGAGGATTCTTAGTAATCAGGATGCCAGTGTGTGTTTTCCAGAGCCTAAAGCTGACATAAATAATGTAGTGTACCCCGCTTTGTGCAGGCTTGCCGAGGAATGCTGATGGAGAAAAAGCCAAAGGGGGGATCAGAAGCGCCGGCTCCCAGCACAGCCTTTAAAATCCTTTTATTGAGCCGTACTTTTGAAAGTGCAGCCAGGGCCTTGCCGAGCTGTATCAGCCAGGGAGAGGCCAACAGAGGAGGAACTTTGGAGGAAGCTATCTTGCTTGCTTCTTTTCCCCCTTGCCTTTTTTATTTGGAAAAATGAGGATCTGGTGCAGCGTGCATGTGTGGCTCCAGCTAACGATTGGTTGACTTCATTGCATGTCCTCAATCCCAGAAGGACTGGGACAGCCCTGTCAAGGCCCTAGGAGCCTGGTAAGTGTGCAGCTGTTGCTAACAAGATCTGACTGGCCTCTCAAACATAGTTAAAAGCCTAGCGCTAGCCTTTTAGAGTCGCTCGCCTTAATGGTAGGAGCAAATGAGCTTTGTGGGACAGCTCGCCCCAAATGAAGTCCCGCAGCTTAAGCGCATTTACTGTCGAAGTATGCATTGGGGATAGTACTGGGGACCGCAAACACCTCCATGCATTTGCAGAAGGGGATCAAATGCGCTTTTACGTGGCATTTTTTATAGTAGTTGTGCCAAGCCAAGCCAAATATCCAACAGAAGCACCCTCCTAGTTTTGCTTCTGAATGGAACTAGTGCTTCGTCCTGGCCATACATGATAGGTGGACAGGAAGGCAGAGGTGGGGAATGACAGGATAGGACAGGACGATGTTCAAAGCAGCACCCACTCGTCTGTGGTGTTAAGGGATAGGCTTTGGGTAACCCATTAAAAAATAGACAGCGATTTCTTTGCTTGTGCTCTGGTGGTTTAAAAAAAGGACCTCGGGGAACATTTGTTTTGTTCTGTTTTGTTTTCCTTTTGATTAAGGCATTTGGGTTTAAAAAAAGAAGATTAAAGCAGGATCCGTTTAATTTATTTAGTTTGCCTCACAGACATGCAGCTTCAGAATGGTAAGTGTCAATTATATTCCTACTGGTTTGGGAAACGGGCTGGGGAAAGGTTTTTCACCGGGCAAGAGCCAGCTTTCAGACTGGGACTATCCTAAAGCTTTTGACCAGTTCCGAGAGCGGCTGCGTCAGCAGAGCGGTGTGAGGTCACAGCTGAAAAGCTTGTGCTTCGGAGACTTAAGTTGTCCTTTGGGAGAGGGACAGTCGGTCCTCTCCTAGCTGTCAGTGGTGTGATCATTGTGGAACTTTATTTAGAAACCAGTCACAGCCCGCCAAAATTCACTTGAAAAATATAGATGTGGTCCGCCAGTTTCGTTTTGGGACAGGGCTATCTTTCCGCTTTGATTCGCTACATAGGTGTCGCTGTTGTTTTTCCACTTAAAAGGCATCGTCAAAATGTATTTCGTGAGGTAGTATTCGGATGTGTTACTGGGAGCGCTACAAAGCCTTGCGAACACTGTCATCGTGTTGACAGAAAGGAGCACATTTTTGGCTGCGTGTCGTTCTCCTCTCCCGTACAGGCTCTGTGTTTCTGCCACTTCAAGCGATTCCATCACAACTTTCGCTTCTCCGTCACCCCCTGTGTAGACGCTTACCCGACTCAGACTCGGGCTTCGATTTAGTTTTAGTTTTCACTGCCAACTTCTGTCTTCCTGAATAAGGACCCGAGAAGGCTTTAGACTGGGAGATTTAACCTACGTCTTAGTTCCCTCAGTTTTCAGCCAGTCCTCCTGTTCTTGGGAACTCTCATGCCCATCTGCAAAATGGACCTCAGAACTGAGGAACGTCCTAACACCTCTGTTCTTGAGAAATGTCTCAAGTGACAGCTGGGAACATTTGAAAGGGGACAAAACAGACTTAAACGGAGGCCATCTGCAAGCTGTTTTCTGTAGGAATAGGTTCGGAAATATTTTCAAGCTCCCCCAATTGGGTTGCTTGATAGATCTTATTTGTAAACGCCGAGAAAGTGTCTTTTAACTGCCGAAAGAAACGCGGTGCCCATAATAAGCAAAACTCCATTTCTATAACCTGAAAAGTGACCTGCAGGAATGTGAAGAATTGATGGAAGGCTGTGCTTCTCGGGTCCAAAGTCACAGCTTCATGTTTAATTTAACAAAACATTAAACATTTCATGTTTAATTTAATGAAACATTAGAGCTCCAGGATCTGTCACCTTCGTGACAGAGTGTCAGAACTGTAGGATAGTTTCAAAATGTATGTTCTTTCTCCTGAATTCACATGCGACACTGAAAATGTCCTGTAGCTTAAAAACATCTCTCTCTCTCTCTCTCTCTCTCTCTCTCTCTCTCTCTCTCTCTGTCTCCTCTCTTCCTCTCTTTCTCTTCTGGGAATCTTTTTTCCCTTTATTTCCCCTCCCTCTGATAAAGGAAAGAGAAACACAAAGCAAGGAAAACACCAAAAACAACAAGGCATTAGGCACGCACTGCTAGTCTAGCTAATTTTAGGGGGCTATTAGCAGGCGTTTAGGCAAATCTATTAACATTTAGCATCAGCACAAATGGAATTGCGTTTCTCCTTTTTGTGTTTCTGACAAAATAAGCAAGCACTGGAGTCTTCAGGACAAGGAAAGAATGGGTGCCAGCACCGTTCGTTAGATAGTAAACTTTTCATTAAACCATTTGGATTTTGTAATGAACCCTCTGAAGGAGGCTGGTGGAGAGCTTCAAGGGGAAAAGTTAAGTCAATGCATCCATTTGATAAAGATTGTTTAGCAATGGACAAGATACACCCTGGTCCCGCACTGATCACCAGTTTTTTTTAGCAGGAAGTGTGGTCCAAGGAGACAGTGTCACCTTGACTTTGGTTTGTGATACAAAGTTTGCCTTCCAAGTACAAAAACAAAGAGATCCCCCTACTTCTGCCTCCATATTTTGCAGATTGATGAGGTTTTTATTTTCAACCAATCCTTAAAGATTTAGCTCCTTCAATTGGAAAACAGTAAATATGTTTGAGCAATGCAGGTATTTATTAGTTCCCCAAACATGCATGCACTGTGCATGCACATATTTATACTCATGCAAACATGTGCATACAACATATGGGCATATAGCACCCCCATCCCACCCCATAATTCATTTCCAGTGTTTCCCATGCCTTTCTAGAACATTGGCACAACACAGACAAGTACACGATATTGCGTGTGGTAACAGAGCTGTGAGTCTCTCCCCATGTTATTATACCCTAAGCCCGAGCATGCAGCTTCCCTGTATACCTTGAAGTGGCTGCAACCAGATGTTTCGGGGATGGAGAGAGAGAGAGAGAGAGAGAGAGAGATGATGTATCTGCTCAACTCAAAGGCATGAAGGGCAAGAGAAAAAAAATCACTGTGACAGCTACTAGCCTGAGGAATAAGCCACTTTTTTTAACTGTTAAAAAAGGTTTCTTTTAACTCCACCCTACAGAGCCACAGCTGCTTCATTTGGCAGAATACTTGTTGATAGCCTGTGTGTTGTCTCCTGAAGAAGGAATGCCAGGCATGCCCAACCCTCGGCCTAGTGAGCCTAGACTCACTGAGAGCCCTGTTTTTGTGAGAGAGGGGGGCTGGGAAACTCCTATTCATAGATTACTCTCCACTTTTCAGAATGGTGGTGGCATTGACATCTACCATTTGGTATGATCCAGTTTACCTTCAACGGCCTGTGCAGCCTTCTTCTGCTTCCACACTCAGCTGCGGGCCCAGCGACGCTCACCCTGTGCTCTCCCAGCTCCCCCCACGCACTCTTGCGACCTCCTCTGTGACTATCATCCTGATCTGCAGGAGGCACAGAGGCAGCAAAGGTTACCAGGGGTCCTGCTTCCCTGCAGGCGTCTCTCTTGAACCCACCTCTGCTCCTTGGCATTCCGCCAGGCTTCGAAGAGAAACGTTGAGAATGTGGTCCCACCCCGAGGTTGCTCCTAGTCTGATAAAAGCAAGATTTCTTAACAGAAATGCAATAAGCATGTTCCTCAGCTGATAGATGGAAACCTCTTGTGGCCACAAGATATCCTGTGGGCGAGGGCATGAGCGGCAGTTTCCACGGATGTCAGAGGAGGTTTCAAAGAGGTCATTGTCAAGAGAAGTAGACAGGAGGCGCCATGGAAGGTGTAGAAATAGTCTTCCAGGCTCAATGCATGGTGGACAGTCAGCCCTGAAGGAGCTTACTGGCATTGAGTTTGGTAACGCTGGTACCCTGGAAAGTAAAGGACATTTGAATGGCGAGCAGAGCCTCCAGTGGATGGCTTTGTGTACCATTAAGCCTGGGTCTGCCTCAACAAGGAGGTCTATACCAGGCTGTCATTCAAGGCGAGGCACTAAGGGGCAGACAGGCACGGGTGTGGAAGAGCTCTCAGCTTTGTGAATTCCACAGCCACTTGAACGTTTTCAAAAGTATACTGATCACCGCTAGCCACATCTGCTCCTCCCAAGGTGGAGCCTGGAGCCAGAAGCAGCTGGGTTACAACCTCTGCTCAGAGGCAGCAGGAAGCCTGGGGATGCAGTCCACCTCAGGATGACTTACCCCCAATCCAAAGCTCTTTCATTGTGTTTGCAGAAAACAGTGTATTTGCAGGAATGTTCTCTTGTGTCCCTGCTAAGAAAGCTGGTGGGAAGGGGAGTAAATACGAATGTGTTTCATTCTGGGTTTGTATTAATAAAAGGGTGGGTGCGCTTAAATATCATGGTTCGAGGACAACCTGGGCTATATTATTGAATTCAAGGTCAGCCTTGGCTATAATATAAAAACGTGAATTCTGCACCAAAAGTTCTGTAGGTTGGGTTACTGCCTCTGTCAATAAAGACTGAAGAGCTACATTCCTGAGTATGCCATAGCCTTTCTGTGTGACCCATGGAATACATGTGTTCGAAGGGAGGTGGTCCTGGGGAGGGGGATGTATTATAATTTTTGAATCTGCAACCTAAGTTTTATCAGATGGTGGTGGTAGAGCTGTGGCACTTCAGTAAGAAGGTTCTAGCTGCTTGTAGGCCCACATTTTGGGAGACCAGCCTGCTCCAGTGTTGGTGTGGAATGGCCGATGGGGGTGAGGGTCCTTGAACATGGCACGGAGCTGGTTTCGCTCTGACCCTTCCATACTTAGACTCGTCTGAACTGTTTGACTTGTTCTGGCCCCAGGTGGGGTGGACCGTGGGCCACACCCCCTGTAGAGCGGTGGAAAGAATGCCTGCCTTCACCCACAGGTTCTGCCCTCTGAAACTGTCAAAACTCCTTGAGCAGTGTGTCAGGCCAAGGTGGGAGAACGGGGCTTCCCTACAGTGGCCTCACCCGCCTGGAATGAGAGAGCGCTGGGCCATTGCCTGTGTGGAAGAAGGGGAGTACTCAGCGGCCTAATTTCTCTGCCAAGTGAGCGGGGATGCTACACTCGGTGGGAATAAAGTTAATGGTGATTTATACAGAGAGAGAAGAAAGCTAAAACAGCCGATGGCGCAGTCATTAAAGTGCTTGCCTTGCACGTGGACCCGAGTTCAGGTTCCCAGAGACAGCATTTTGCTTTTGCTGGGAGCCTTGTCGGTCTCGTGCTGGAAATCCAATGGTGTGATGGGAGGTGGAGGCAAGCAGACCCCTGGAGTTCACCTCCAGTTAGTCTGACAACTTGGTGAAGTCCCAGATCAGTGACCGGTCCTGTCTCAAAGGAAAGGCTGGTGGCTCCTGCGGAATAACACCTGGGCTTATTTTCTAACCTCCACCCACGCAAACCCATGAGCGTGTGTGCTCCTGCACAGACATGCCCCCAAGAAACAAACAAAACCCACGTGTGGCCCAAGGGTCAGCCTATACCCACCCACTGCTGAGAAGCAACCAGACACACATCTCCCGGGCTCACATCTCTTCCTCGAAGGGAAAGAAGCGGAGCCCAGAACCGCGTCTGCGCGAGTTGGAGAATACGGGATAGAGTCCTGCGTCTAACAGGTTAACATTTCCTCTGTCGCACAAAACAAAAACAATACACTTAAGCCAGTGGAGAGGAACACAGGAACACCCAGTTCCTGAGCCAAGAACATGAGCAAAGCAATCTTTACTGAAAGTTTGGTAGAATGGCAATTTTTTTAAAGAGCCTTAAATGGATATGGGGCACACTTCTAAATCATTTCCCTGGGTCCATCCAACCCGTGTGGGTTCTAGCTCCTTATTATATCTTTGGTTTTTGGTGGTGGTGGTGGTGGTGGTGGTGGTGGTGGTGGTGGTGGTGGTGATGAGTTTTGTTGTTTTGTTTTGAGACCAGGATTGTATGTGTAGCCCTGGCTGTCCTGGAACACACTCTGTAGACCAGGCTGATCTCAAACTTAGGGATCTACCTTTCTCTGTCTCCCTTGTACTAGGATTAAAGGCAGGTACCATCACACCCAGCTTCCTTACTACATCTCTAATATTAGCCAGGAATGCAAGGGTCGCTCATTGTGTTTATACAGAGCAGCTCAGCACTCCAGACACCTGCCCCGGAACAATGCCCTTGTCACCCCTCTCCGCTGGAGGAAGACTGGGATGTAAAGATCCATCTTCCCTTGGACAGGAATAAGGACATTGCTTCACTAATCTTCAAACCACAAACTAGCCGAATCAGGTATTCGTTTTTCGATAGATTTCTCTGGCATATGATACTTTGTTATGTATTTCACGACCCAGTTCAGCGTCTCTCCGAGACAGACTGGTTGACTGAGGTGATGACCATAGTGTGACCTACAAAAAGGGGCAGAATTCTGCAGCCCTGCTGCCTCCTTGCTGTGTGCATTCACTGAGCTTTGGGTAAATGGGGAACAATGAAGGCACCTCCCTCCCTCCAGAGTTGTCACAGGTTAACTGAGACAATGGGTGTGAGGTCTAGAGAATCCTGCACCTGCCGTATTTACTTCCTTCATCTATACTCAATAGCGGCACTCCCCTTTGATCCAAATTTCCTAGCAATTTCAAGACAATCTCTATTTAAATTGGTTGAACGTGCTGAAATCCCAACCTAGACCAGGTTTCGCTCACCCCGTCAGGTAGGAACTGACTTCGCCTTCACCCTCCATCTTGAAGACAGAAGCCTGGAATCCTGCTACCTTCTGCTAAGCAGATTTGGTGTTTAGCTTCCATTTCTTCACGGTGACCTTTCCCCTTACCATTGGTTGCCCCAGAGAGCACTCAACCCCAAAGCATTCTGGGATAACAGACACAGGCAGGCCTCTCCCAAGCAGAGCATAACTAGAGCTAGAAACCCCAGAATGAAGGCTCTTGGCTTCAGCAAGAACAAAATCTAATTGTTGGGGCCCTGGTGTGGGTCCGGAGAGGGTGGGGCCCACAGGGGGGCAAAGAATTGCTATTGCAACTAGATTTTAATCAACAGTTTCAGTAACAATATTGAATTAAAAAGTTACTAGCTACTAGTTAGAGCATGGCTTAGCTCGCAGTCAGGCAAATCAGTCATTCTGTGGTGATTAACATCTATTCAGAACAGAGAATGTATTATGGGTACTAAATTATCATAGGAATTAATGCAGTCTTTTTAAAGGGCTTAAAATATGTTAATAAATACAGTATTCCAGCACCTGCAGCTCAAGGAACCAAAGTCATTAAAGATGGATATAATTATATTTATTATTGCAGGGATCTAGGTAGGGGAAAAACAGTTTAATGAGCATGAATGAAACAGGGGCTCTTTATTTAAAAGTTCTTACCTAGAAACTGCTCCCTTTGAGGGGTTGTTATTCCATCCTCACTGAGGGCAAGAACTGGGAGGAAAGTTCACAGGAGATGATTCTCTAACCCCTGGCCAATGAGTGTCTGGGGTTCCCTGTGGACCCCGCCCTTGCTTCTTTGCGCTTGGACTGTGCGTGAAGCTTTACCCGGGAGTGTCTGGTGTAACAATCTTCACAGACTTCAGCGACCACCCTCTTCTTACAACACCAGATCCGAGAGCCACACCCCGCTGTGATTTCTAAAACACATCCAACGCTTCCCGTCTCCTGGCCTTAGCTCTTGATTTTGTGTCTGTAACAGCATTAACTTAATACCAGTTTCCCCGTGCTTTGTCCTAAACTCATGTCAAATGTTAGCCGGTTTAACCTTCATAAGAGCTCACTCCCTTCGCAGTCTACAGGTGAGGAAAATGAGCCTCCAGGCTTAGTTGGCTGCCCTTGAACCCATTGCCCTGACGCGCTCTTCAGTACAGAATTCCAGGGCCTCTGTTGAAGGTTGACTGCTACAGCCTTCAACCTCCATTCCCGTGTGGCGGCTGGTGCCTGTGGCTAAGTCACTATCTCCTGCCATTCCTCCTCTTCCGGGGTCCCGTTTGTCCACGGTAGCTCCTGAGAGTGCAATTTAATCTGATTTCCTATGCACTTATTTTTAGTTATCATTTTCCTCTCCTAAACTAGCATCACGCTCATGAAGGCAACAACTGTTCTACGCTGTCACCTGGTGTCCCCAGTCCTATTAAAGTAACTGACACTTAATAAGTACTGAGTAAATATTTGTTTAATGGGTCCTTGAACTCATATGCTCACCATTTGCTGTCTGTACCTAGGAGAAATCATATTTTTCATCCACAATAGAAAGATGGATGAAAACCATCACATCTCTTTGTTTCCAATTATCAGATGAATAAAATGCAGTTTTCTTGGGTAACCCTATTTTATGATCATATAGATTCTTATTGTAAGGGTTGCAAAAATGACAGTCTAGTAAACAATTTCTGTATTAAAACTGGGCCTTTACATAAAAGGCGGAAATAATACTAAGGATGAATCCTGCTTGGATCATAAGCAGTCAGAGAGGTTGGGTGGGGCAGTCCCATGCTGGGACATCCAGCTGGCTGGGATGGAGGCGGGCGGTGTCAATGGAGAACTCAAGTTCTCTACAGACTTGGACCAGGGTAGTTTCTGACCTCCAGCCTCATTCAGGAAGCTGCCCGTGGCAACATATTAGGACCAGCCTCTTCATGCAAAGAAGTTCCTTCAGGTCAACTCTTGCTGTTCTAGGGAATGCTGCACCTGGCAGGTGCTGATCAGTAGGTCGAAGTTTTGTTTTACTTTTTGAGTCTTGGGGAACACTGTTTTAGGTGAAAATCAGCTACCTGTGTCCTCATGGTGGAGTGCGTTTCAAGTACTGTTTGCTTTTATGAAGTAGAAGAAAAGTAAACACACACACACAGGGTATAGAATTGAAGTTGTGTGCCCCGTGCAAATGGTGAGATGCTAGCCTCAGAAAAGCTGCCTTACTTTCCTGGTTTTCCAGCTTGCCAAGGATCCAATTCAGTTACTATTATTCTTTATCCCAGAGGGGCATGGACCCCATCGATAATCTGATTAGTATTAGGGGCTTCATGCCCAAAGAAGAAGGGCATGTACAAATATGAGACAAGTTTCAAATTCTTTGGACAGTCTCTCATCGTTTTCTTGGATCTCCAGAGGCCTGTGAGCCTGTGAGCTCCAGCCGAAGAAAGCCCCATAGAACATGGCAGTGTTAGTTCATTATAAATGTGAATAGTTATTGAGTTCCTAGTCCGTGTCAGATGCCTGGTTAAGTTATATAAATTTTCAGTAAAAGCATTGCTCTCGTTTTCCAGATGAGGAAATAGAAGCTCAGGAAAATGAGCAAGGCAGGAAGTGCTGTTGTCTGATGCCATACCATGCAAAGGCCAGCACGGGTCTCAATGGCGTTCACTTGGTACCAAGATGAATCTCAGAACAGAAAATGGAGGCTATGAAGGACGATTTCAGGGCATCCTAAAGGCAACAAGTACCAGAAAGTTCATGTTTCATGTCTCTTAGCTCCTTATAGAAAACAGACTGGGACAGTGCCCGAGTGTCCCCTTCTTCTGTAACTTGCCCTCTGTTCTAGACAGAGAGACAGGAAGACTCACTTCCTACGTGAGTACAATTCACTGAGCTGGATCATGCAGGTCTTGGGGTTTTATTGAACCCCAACTGAGAATACATTAGACTGGATGTCATTAGAGGTCACTGAATCCTGTTTGACTCTGGAAGCCATTGGGTGGTGGACACATCCTGTAAGAAGTCATTAGTGTGAGATGTGGTCAATTACTTCTTTTACTCCTTAAGAGAATAAGCTGTGATCTCATTAGAAGCTGCTCGAGAATGTTCCTGGGTCCATGTTTTTCTTCTTTCTTCTTTCTTTTTTAAAAGAAGCCATTTTCTCTTAGGGACGAGTCTTATTTATTAAGCTTGAACTATTAACGTTAATGGAGTTAAATCTCTCTAAATGTTTCTTTTTACTCAATGGTTTTTATGTATACACTTTTATCTCATTATTGATTTCTGGGGGACCTGCTGTGTTCTAGGACCCCGAGTCGGCCCTGAGGCCAAAGCAAAGAACCAATAGCAAGAGTTTTGGAACCCTGAAGAGATTACAGTCTAGGGCAGAGATTATGGATAAACAAACAAAAACAGGGTAATGTCAACAGCGCCCTGCGACATACATCACATATGTAGTAGGCAGGGTGATCAACTCAAGCACATTTACACCTGGGTAGGACTGTCAATCTTGAGTAGACACCCCAAAAGGTTACTAAAACTAAGACTGATGAGCCCCAAGCCCAGCTGTTTCCAGGACAGGTCTCAGATTTTGCTTTCCTATGACACTGCCCTCAAGATAATGACATTGCTATCCCCTAGGGAACACTTTCAGAAGCCTTGTTGGAGCATCCAATGGCAAAGACAATGCTGATGACGTGTTTTCTGCTCAGCCTTTTCTCCCTTCACTCTGAGATGTCTGATTCCACAGTCTTTTTGTCTGCTCTGTGCTGTGAGTTTCTTCGTGAGTATGTATGGCTTTCTTCTACCCGTTGAAAGTACTTGACCTTGATCCCTATACTTAGCAGTGCTAGAGGACAGCTGGCCCCTCATCTCCGAAGATTCAGAAACCCACAGATTTAATCACCCACAAATACAAACTGTTTTTCATTGTGTCTCCACCAGCACTGAATAGACCTTCTTCCTGCCGTTATTCCTTAAGGGCTGCAGTATAGCAGCGCTTCTGAGAGAGACCTAGGTAGGGGTGTTGAAAGTGTGTAGGGAACACAAAAGAGTTGTGTACAAATATCACATCTTTATACAGAAGAAACGGGGGCCTCTTCGGACTTTGCTATCCACAAAGGATCCTGGAACCAATGTCCCCCAAGCTCTGAAGCATTCTAACAATGCTGAGGGGAATGGTATAGCACCTATATGGTTGCTGAGCTGCATGAATCTGGGGAATATGGGCCTGTGACTGGAGTTTATTCAGGACCCCACACTGTGGTCAGCATTGCTTTTTACAGTTTGTCATTCCTCACCAAACACTCTGGACCTGCTGGCAGTCAATTAAATGAGCAGAGTAGCTGACTCACAAATCTAGACTCACATTGCCCTGAGTTCTTTCAGATCCTAAGAGCCCATTCCGTATCCCTAAAGGACTAAAGAGAGGGTTGGGAGAGAGCAGGACCCCCAAGCGAGCATCAGTCAGCCAGCAAAGAGTTAACTGCTGGGTCTTACAACCCCACAGCCTTTTCATAACAGAGTCACGTTTCCGGCCAAATGCGATGGAAAAGACGAACTCATGTCAGAAAACAATACCAAGTCTTTACATTAATGGTTCTTTCTCTTTCCCTTTATTCTTTGGGTCCATTTTGCACAGGAAATAAGAACCTTGTGGACAAAAAGATCATCATTTGTCAATCTTTTGCGGCAATTTCCCCAACAGTTCTTTCAGCCCCAAATGCTTTTAAGCATCTGTCAGTGTCATATAATAGCCTTAATGGGAGGGAACAACAGAGACAACAACAACAACAACAATAACCACGGAGTGAGAGGCTGGGCGCACTCCTTCCTGGACCAGTGGAAATGATGGCCCCGTCCATATGCTGCTTTCCACATGCAGCTGTGTAGTTATTGTTTGCACTTAGACCTTAAGTTGTCCATAATTTTTATGTGTGCAGGAATGATGCCAATCGAGAGAGAGAGGCTGGACCAAAAAAGAAATGTTTAGCATCTCCGAGATAAGACAAGTCAATAAACAGCTTGATTACTAATTCATTCAGGAACAAAAATAATGGCTTTCTAAACCGAAACGACCAAATCCAATAACTAACGGTTTGTCAGGGTAGTAATAATGGTATTTGTATCTCTTTTAATTGGCTTTAACCTTTCCCTTCATGTGTGCAGTATTAAAAAATTAAAGAGGAAAGTATTTAGAGGCATAGATTTACGGCACTGCGTGGATTACATGCTTTTAATGAGGTCAGGACAATAAACCATCTGAGCAGAACTTGCTGCCCAATGATGAATTACTCCCTTTTACAATAGATAGACAGGGGTGCGCAGGCGCGCCACACACACGCTCATGGACCCACAGTGCCTATAGACAAATGAAGGATGTTCATTTCAGCTGGGGTGCTTGCTGTTTCCTGCCATGAGGGGCTTCAAGGTTTCCAAACACAGAACTGTGGTGAACTGTGTGAAACAGAGGTGAATTGCAAACACAATAATGGTGCTTCTGTGTCATCCTAATTCGTGTATGACTTATATATGTGAAGTCACATATGAGTGGGTGGATACATGGATGGATGGATGGATGGATGGATGGATGGATGGATGGATGGATGGATGGATGGAGTGACAGACAGACAGACCAATGGGCAGAGAGACAGACAAAAGAGGGTAGAAGAGAAAGGGGGAATAATGAAATTATACTGTGGTGTTCTGGAGTCAGCTTGTACCGGCTTGTAAAAGCCAAATCATGCAATGCAGTATACTGCCTCAATCCTAGCGTATTTGCCACTCAAAACAATAGATTGGACTTTCAGGAATACACACACTTTTTGAATCTGGGCTTCGTATGTGTGTGCGAATACTCACTTAATTGCTCAGCTCTTACTACTATCAATATAGCAAACCACTTAAAGTGTTCACGTAGAGAAGGGGTAGATGAAACAGGAGGGCTGGGAATGGGAAACGAGATGGTTTTCCTTTGTTTTATAATTTTCTTTGTTAGAAATTTTATCAAACATTCATTAATTTATAATAAAAATGAACAGCCCATTTTTTACTAGAAGTAAGGTAAATATTATTAAAACTATAAAAAATAAAATCAGCGGTAGTTAAGGAAATAATGTTTCATTTTATCCACCAAGTATAAATCATTTGTTTGAGAAAAGAATCGTAGACAAATGACAGATTCAAAGGGTCAGAGAATTTAGGACTATGTCTGGAGCATGGCCTTTCATGAGGAACACATCCTCTGTCTTTGCAAACAAAAAGAACCCGATTTAAAATTATGTCAGTTCCCAGGAGGAACAGTGACCTGTAGACAGTCAGGATCTAGTAAAGAAAGCTTCACGGTACACAAGGGCTGAGTCCTCGTGTGCCTTGGTTGATACAAATGCTCTCACAGTATCTGCTCAATAAATGACATTAGAGGAAACATCTATCACCAGGAGGCAAGCACTTCACTCCAGGCAATAGAGCTTCAGACCCACGGAAAATGCAGTCCTGGGAGGCAGCAAGTCCATCACCTACCAAGTAAATGTTGGTGCATCTTTCATGCTTCTTGAGATGCTGCCCTCACTGAGCAGCCTCAGGAAGGGACAGAGTAAAGAAGCTCCCTGGGTCCCTTTTGTTGCATATCTCTGTCAACTCTCCCAGCTGTCATTACTCTAGGTAGCCTTCTACTGGGTACCAAATGCCTTCACTCCTGTAGACTCTTGCAGATGGAAAGCCTTCTACCTAGAAGCCCATGCTTGGGCACTTGTTGAAAATAGACGCTTGATCTTGTAAATACATGAGCATGACTGTGCATTGAATGAACATTCCTTGAATGAACATTCCTTGTGGAAAGCACTAGACTGAATGTAGGAGCACGGCGGCAACCATGTCAAATTGCCGGCATCCCACCAGGTAAGACAAGCATGGACAGTTAAGCCTACAGAAAATATCATGGGAGATGTGATTCTACCTGGTGTTTTGTATCTTCTGCTTTAGAAAGACTAGAAGGATTAGTTTTTCTGAGAAGGTAAGGTTTGAGCTAAGATGTGAATGCAGGAAGAAGCCAGCCATGTATCGGTCTTAGTACAAAAAGTATGTCTTCTACCCTTTTATATATAAAGAGAGCTCTCTGCATCTGCTAAGACCATTAAGACAGATTCAATGAAGGCTAGGCATCTTCGCTAGCTGTAAGTGTTCTCAATATATGCAAAAAGTTGGGATCATTTGTGTGCTTGTGGGCAACATACAAATCCATGAGGCCATTTACTTGGGTACAGTGGCAAACATATCAAACTACAGGAATCCAACCATTAGTCCATGACCTTTCAGCATTGTATCCACGAAGGAAAGTCACAGGTGGAACTATCTATCATACATTAAGACAGCTCACGGTTGTGTCTTTGCAGTTTCAAGCCATAGACAGCCCATGAAAAGGGAATGCTTATAGGCTTTGGCTCAAGAAATACTTGGATTCAAAGAGCTATCCTGCCACGTTCTGTCATCTGGAGCATAGTGTAGACTTTTGAATATTACATGCACAGCTGGGGCACAGAAATGTGGAAATATGTGCTTCTTGGGACGATGGTGAAAACTAAATAAGGTCATGTCTCTGAAATGCCCGGCCAAGAATGGCCTAGAGGTCTCGCTCGTAGAGATGCTGCCGCATCGTGACTCACCTAAGCAAGACTATTGTCACATGGGGACAAGGAGAACTCACCGTCTCTGCTTCAGTCTTTTTGGTGAAAGTAAAGGCACAGTTTGTGACTTGAGGGTGCAGGAAAGATTTCCTCATAAGAAATGGAGGAGGGCAGCTGTCATTCTTTCAGCAGAGACAAAAGAGGCATTATCATCTGAGTACTAAATCAAAAGATAAAGCCATCCCTTTAATCTTCTTATTTAAGAGTTGCCCTCTACTGTTCTTTGGCTTCCTTCTCCTTCCCTCTTATTTCATTTTTACCCTTTTTTTTTTTTTGCTTTTCCCTAGAGCCCTAAAAGTCAAGTTTTGAACCAATGAGACAGAGGCCTTGAATCACACAAGTAGAGAAATTAACTCAACAGATTGCATTGACAGAGAATGGAACTATATGCCCATGCATGAATGCTGACTATATTCCTGGGGGTCATGGAACAGCTGCATAGTCATATATTTTTTTTAAAGAAATAGAATCTAAGGAGATAAATAAACATGACAGAAACCGCAAGCTAATGCTTTTTATGTTTTCATGTTTAATTGACTAAAAATATCAATACAATATATTCTTTGGATAGAGTTCCCCACCCCTTACCCCCTTTTAATGGGCCCAAGAAGGTGGTTGGAAGGAAGAATGTCAGCTAAGCAGAAACAATGAATAGCCCCGGACAGTGCGAGGAAAGGTCTAGAAAAGTTACACTTTGTTTACTGTTTGATTTTGTTTTGAGCTTACCTGTACTACATTTTAAAGTTACGATTACATAAGCTTTTCAAGCCGACCGAGGAGCGAGCCATGTTACTTTCTGTGTAACATGGCTCCGTTGTTTTTAAGTAAGTTTTATTAACAAGTGACAATTACTTTTTTATGATACATTTAAGATAGTGAATTATGAATGACTGGAAAATCCCCTGCAGCCTAATTGAGAACCATTATGTCTGGTAATTGCCACTGATTTCTGCAAACAGTCATTTTTCTCTGGCCTATTAACATAATTTAAATTTTTAATTGCCCTTCATAATTGTCTATTGGAGTGAACAAACAGCCCCTTTCACCTCAGGGTTTGAGACCAGGGCCAACCCCAGGGAACTCAATCTGTCCACTGGAGAACACAAGCAGAACTTTATGGACTGTCAAGTTGAGGTGGCAAGCACTGTGACAAACAGGACATCTTGGTAAGGACCGGCTAGCTCTCCAGCAGCACAATTATTTTATTGCAATGGCATTGAGTTTGCTCATTTTGCTGCCAAAAAACCTTAGCGAAAACAAAACAGAGAGGACCATCTCACTCTAAACAAGGGTAACTAAGGGCATTCTAAAAAAGAGAGGAGCATTCGGGACTACATCCATTTCCTATGGAGCTCAGATTATAATGAACCCAGTGCCACTGAGTTCTCAGGAGAGACACCTATGGGGAAGATAAAGATTTAAATTACAAAAACACTTAGGATCACTTTCTGAGATATACAAAGTCAGATAAAATCATATTGAATACAAGGAGTATATTATAAATGCTGAATTTTCCTATAAGGCTATGAATAATATTTTTTTATAGACAAGTATATATATATATATACACATATATATGTATGTATATGAATATGTCTTGGATTATATTTTCTCACATGATCTAATATTCTTCCAAAATATGACTTTTAACATCTGATTCCATGTTTGGATTTGCCACTGCTTATTTAGACATTTCGTTCCTGTTGGAAATTTAGGTTTTTTTTTTTTTTTAATTATTACTACTACAAAACAGAGAGTGAGTCACCTTGAGTATGTCTTGCGCATCTCTGTCACACAGCTGAAGAAAACACCCTAGAAGGTGAGTGAGAGAAACCCTGAACCCGCCACCAAAAGGACTGTTGAGTTTTTATATACACTCTCCTCTGGATAGGATAGAGGGGGCTTTCTCGTCTTTTCTCCAGCACCGACCTTTATTCAAATGTTGTCTAGTTTCATTTAAAGAAGTGGTCACCTGTTTTTTAAAGTTACATTGAGTTGACAGTGCAGAGATTGGTCTTTGAGATTATTGCTGTGTTCATGAGGGGGTATTTGTGAATGGCGTGGACACTCCACTCCACTCACTAATTTTTATTCTCCGAAGGCTACATCTTTTCCTTATTGACCCAGGCCAAAAGGGGAAGTCTCTTTTGCTTTTCTAATTCTCTAGAGATGGCACTACCTGGAAGCCAGACAAAGGCTTCCTGTGCCTGGGGGAAGGAAGGGTTGTTTTGGTTCACTTAGTTGTGTTTGGCTTATTTCCTGCGCCACCTTCACACTCTTACACAATTGCAGGAGGTGGGAGGAATCACTCATGCCTCTAAGTAGCAGCATATGGAACCATAATCACATTGTCTCCAGGGCCTTTGTCACTGTCTTCCGCTTCCCTGGGTCCCTTGATTCCCATCTTAGCTGACGTCAAGGAGACCCAGGAAAATCCTATTGGGAACCCCCACCTGGCTTAGTATCAAGACAAATAGGAGATTCCCAGAAGAAAGAGAGGGTTCTCTCCTAGTCCGCAATCACACTAAATCGCAAGCAACTTTTTCGCACACATTTCTAAGTGCCTGACATAAAGCAATATTTAATCAATAAATGGATGGGAAAATCTGAAGCTTAGTGATACAATTGGAGCTATCCAAATGATCAGCCATTCCAGTAGAAATACCTAATTACATGACTCAAATCCGTTTCCAAAATTAGGAGCCCTAGGGTCCATATAAATTCCTTTAAAACAAATGCTCTACTTGAGATATGGATGGGATTTGCTGCAGGCAGCTAACCTGCTGAGGCAGGTGAAATCCAAAGCTGAGGTATTTGCCGTATCTTGAAAGCTGTCAGTACTATTTGTATGAATTTGTTCAAAATGGTCATGACTCTTCATAACTTTTTGGATAAGTTCAACTGGGACACCAAGGATAGATGCTAACCTAATTCCTCCATGGAAGCTTCCAGTGCCCAAGCCTGATTGTGACGCCAAGGGACACATTTATCACCAAATGGCATCAGTTATCATTACTGACACACTTCCTGCTTTCCAATGGAAACTATCACTTTATTCTGATTTCCTTTGCTTCTCTCCAGAAATTGTCAATAGCACATTTCTCCCGTGGCTTCACCACAGCGAGGTCTCTGTGTGTTTGTTTGGTGCTCAGTTTTTGGAGAGTAACTACCAAACTTGTCTTCATTGCCGAGTTGGAGTGAAACAGGATTATGTAAGTTTAAAATAAAGTCATGGGACAGGATTGTAATTTGAATGCATACACACACACACACACACACACATATATATACATACATATATATATATATATATATATATATATATATATATATATATATATATATGGACTTCTTTGACGAGAACGGTTTCCAGAATTTATAGACTCTTAATGACTGAGATGACAAGATCCGGGCTCAGAAATATATTTAAACTCAGGATTTGCCACTTTCTATTGAATTAAATTCGTTTAAAAGAAACATATATGTATATAATGAGCAAGTGGTATAAGGCACACAGTACATACTTGATAAATATTTATTAAAAATATTGTTATTTTACTGAAACTATGCAAAAAACTTATCATCTCAAGACATCCATGGGTTGGCTTCCCCAGCTTCCCAGTGACATCTTTGTTCCTAGCTGATTCCTTGGGGCCCAGACCTGATTTCTGTAAGGAGGAAAAAAAATAAGACATGACTTAAAAGATGCCAGATGAATCTTTGCCCCGAAGCCAACTGTTTATTCAGCTCATTCAACTAACAAATAATTTCGATGGTGATTTATGTTTTCTTCAGTGAAATTTTCCTTCATACATCCATAATTAAAGAGAGTGCGGAGCAGTGAGTCGGTGAACCTGTCATCGAACATTTGTTAGCACCGAAAACCTAGGCAGCCCAGCTTTTAGCAAAGGGAAAGGAAGAGGCGCGGATAGACCATGAGAAATGGATTTCTTTCTAAACTGGCTTTTATTTTAGAAACGAAAGGCTGCGGGGGTATGAATGCATATGTGTGCGGAATCGAGACCGCAATATAAAGTGAGTGTAATACCATGGCTTCCAGAGTGATGGCCTCATTTCCATTGATATTGGAAATATGCTCATTAGCAATGAACACATGCCGTGCCTTCAGATTCCCTCAGAAAAAGAAATATCTGGTTTTTTTTTTCCTTTTCATTCTTTTTTTCCCCTTTTCTGTGATAGGAAAGTTCCTCCGAGGTTATGGGGGGCTGTTAAATTATCTACCTAATTCACATGGTGACTTTATTTAAAGTAAATTCAATAAGTGCTTCTTCACCCATGAGGAAGTACTAACAGTAGCTGTAAGTAAACATCTGAACATGAGAATTTGATTTTGCGGAGAAAGAAAGGGTTAATTTGCAACCGAGCATTCAAGCTGAGACAGGAGAGTTTGGACCCCCAACTTCAGTGCCAAGCCAGCAAACACTTTTGGAATTCTAAAATCTCTAAATTGACGCAGGACTCCAACAACTCTGATTCTACAAAACAGTGTGAGCGAGAAAGGATGGGAGGAATTAAAGACTGATGTGGGCATTCCTCTCTGTGGATTCCCTCAGAACCAAATGCCACTCTTTGGCAAATGCTGCAGACCAAAAGCAAACTTCTGCAAACTCTGGTTGCTGGGTTCATCCTGGAATACCCGACAGCTTCTCCTCACCCTCCACCCTCGTGTTAGCTGAGAACCTGATAAATCAGCCTAACAATAGAGAAGCCTCATTAGGCCTTTGAGCAGTGCTTGTCTCACAAGAGAATAGCGTGCTGAAGGAGACAGAGAGTAACAGCAGCTACAATCATGAAGAAGAAACACCCAGGAATAAAGGAAACATCAATAAAATATACCATGCACCATTAAGGACCACCTCGAGATAAGATGCTCAGTATGGCAGTAAAGATCACACATGAATTCATGTCAAGAAAAGAACGTTGAGTCTATCGGAGTCTGCCAGGCTGGGTTGAAAATCACCGCTGCCTAGGGAACTGCCAAGTGGTCCCAACCCTCCATTTGAGGGGTAATTGTGCCCATGACTAAATGCTGACAGAGACCTGGCTACATTGCTTTGCTTTGCTTTGCATAAAACAATTCATTGGAGCAACCATATGCCGCTTACGGTGTCCATTTGTTTGAAGGACAGTTTGCTTTTACTTAAGAAATCATCATTATCATTTTTTTTTGCGTCTGTGTTTGTGCTGTGTTATTGTTGTGTGTGTGTATGTGTGTGTGTGTGTGTAATGTATGTGCAGGTTCCTGTGTGTGTGTGTGTGATATATATGCAAGTTCCTGTGTCTGAGTCCAGGCACATGTATCCTCCATCCAGTAGGAGTTTTAGGAGGCAGCAGACTCCCCAGGTATTGGTCCTCATCTCTCCGGTTAAGACAGTCCCTTGTTTTCACTATTGCACGGGCCAACCTAGCTCCCGACATGCTTTGGGGAGATTCTCCTGTCTGTCTCCCACCTTTTGGTAAGGGCACAGGGGTTAGAGACAAGGGAGCTCCCACATCTGTCTTGCTATTATGTAGATCATAAGGCTTTTGAGCAAGCACTGTATGAACGAAGCCATCTTTCCTGCCCATCATTCTCATATTTTCAGTTTTGGCTTGGATGTAATTTCAAAATCACAGAGAGAGTAAGAGGAATACCCCTACTGTCCTCACACACTCTCCCCGTGGTATGCACTGTTCTTCCCCAACACCCACTCATATACGTGTGCCCCTTTTTCTGAGCCAATGTAAAGATAGATGCCCCACAACATATGCTTGTGCCCCGAGTACCTCAGTGGTTCCACTGGTTTGTAAGAACAAAGGGTATTATTCATAACCATGGGGGGACTGCCCATGCCACAGAATTTATCATGGAAATGTTATCCAATCCTTAGGCTATAGCCACATTTCCTCAGTTGCCCCGATGGCATCTTTTTCATTCCAGAGTTGTATGTTAGCAATCCTGTCTCCTAGGCTCTTTCCACGTGACTCAGTTTCCTTGCTTTGATCTCCATTTGTCTGTTTTGATCTGTCTTGATGATATTGTAGAATTTCATTAGTGACTCACTAGTCACTGGACTAGTGTCCAGCCTGGTGAGTTTCCCACAAACTGGACACAGCCATGCCTCTGGTCAGTGTGAAAATGGAGGACAAACTAACTCCAAGAACCTCCTCAGCCTTTCACATGGTTGGGCACATCAGGGAGCCAAAGAAACGGAACTTCTCCGTGGCCGTGTTTAAACCCTTGCTCTTCTAGGGTTGTGACTGGCCGCTACCTTTTCAAACAGCATGTTGGATCCGTGGCCATTTTCTGAGATCCAGACCAAGGCAAGCATTTGGCCTAATGCAGCAACCCCTGGGGGTGACACTATGTCCTCACGGAAGAACTGCCAGCACTGCCTGGGATGGAGCCTCCAAGCCCACAATCTTCTGTGAGGTTGGGGACCATTTATCTGTGGCCCTTCTGTACATGGCCCACATCGGTTTTCCCCTAGGGAAGCCCCCTGTCGGGATCTCATTCAGAATCCTCTGCATACCACTAAGAATGTGGTAGCCCCCCTCAGTGCTCTCTTGCTTTCATCAGTGCCAAGACGCCGTGAAAGACTCTAACCATTTTCTCTCAGCTTCGGTCAGTAGGCCTCATTCAAGCAGGCCCCAAACTCACGTGGGTAAGCTCAGCTACGGTTTCTTGTCCTCAGGGAGCATCCTCATTCCCCAGCCTGTCCTAGACTGTCATGCAATGCACCCCGCATAGCACTTATCTCCGGCCATAATAGCAATCTTATTTCTGAGGCGATTTTGTTAGTGCCCAATACCTTGATCCCACTCTGGGCTCCAGAAAATAGATTCCCCTTGTGTTTGCTCCTAACTTGTCCTGACTACCTGGTGTATGATGGATGTTCCTCTTGTGCGTGTGTGTGGGCGGGGTGTGGGGGGGGTTGTCCCTTGGTGATATCTTCTCAAAAGAGTGTAAGAAAATCAGACCATGGCCTAGTCTGAAGTCTACGACACTTTGAAACCCAGTGAAAACCACAATTGGCACCAAGCACATAGAAATCTTTCCTGCTCTGAGCTTTGGAAGACACTGCGCTTGCTTACATATTAAGCCTATATTAAGGAACATCCCAGAGCGTGAGACTGTGTTTTGTGTAGCAGGCTCTTACCAAGAGTCCATTTCTAAGAAGCTGTTCTGGGAGCCTGGCGCCACCACAGCAATTAAGTGTCATGTTGCTATTTTGGGACAGCCTATATTCACCCGACTGTATTTCTTTCTTAGAAAGTCCCATTTAGCCAGGACTCATTTCATTGTGAATTCTTAACATTTAGGGGGTGGGGTCTGAGATAAAAGTTTGCTAAACACCCCGGGACTGATTTATTGAAGGACATAAAGATTATAGGTGCTTGGCAGGAAGTGGGAGGCTGGGGAAAGCTGTGAGCAGGTTGTTTGTCATAATATCAGCAGACACAGCAGCATCTTCTCTGCTTCACTCCTCAGTGAGGATCAGCACATGTGTGTGACTCACTAAAACCGGTTAGGGACCGTCACCAAATTGTCCTAAAACTCTCAACCGTGGAAACCGATTCCCTAGGCTGATTCTTGAAATTGCTTCTTGGACATTAGCAATTTTAGATGGTTTGAGCTATGCTGCTTGTTTGTTGTAGCCTTGCCTCAAGTTAGGACCGGACGGTGATAGGTAAGACCACCAGGGCCATTCCTTGCTGGGACATTTCTGTTGGCAGAGGGTATCTTTCATGGTGAGAGTGTACACTGAAATATATGTTTCCTTCCCGCGTGCTCGGCTTTCGATTTCTTGTTCTCTAGGTGGCTTACCTATGACTGATAATTCAAGGATGGCATTTTAGAGACCCAGTGGGGGTGGGGCAGGCAGGATAAATGGAAATGCAAAAGATACAGCTCAGTCTTTGAAATTGTTGGTGTGCAAAGAGCTCAACACTGTTTTATTTAAACAAGGTCGGCTTCGACCTTGATTGACTTGCAGTAAATTGCCTGGTACAAGAGGCAAAAGGAAGTGGAGAGAAAAATGGCAATCAGCACCAAATGTTTCACATATTGATTGACAAGCACCAGAGATGTGCTAGAGTAAGATAAATTGGCCAACAGGGCCCATCTTGACAGCTCCCGAGACGGGAAAATTGTTCTTGTTAATTTGCTACGGGAACCTTGTCATTCGTGGAGTGTCTCCTAATTGTGTAAACAAAGTTCAGATTCCTCAGCAGCCCCGATCTGTTATTGGGTTTGGTAATTTTGGGTCTGAATCACCAGGATGTGTTTATAAATGGTTTTTGGATTGGGAGAAGAAGGAAAGCATTGCACCTGCTTTAAACTGGCGTGTTTTTTTGACTGAAATAGAACAAATCACTTGGCAGATCTTTCCGATTTAACAATAGATTTCAAGCAAACCCCTTGTGCCTGGGCCCTTCTTCTGTCCACGGCCATGATTCTCTCTGGCATCCTCTGGCCAATTGACTTTCTCTGGTCTCAGGTTGGAGTCTGGGCTTTTTCGGGTATGCAAATTTCAATTTCATGGGTTTAGTGATAGCCAGAAAAATACCTCATAGGCTTTTCTCCTTATTGACACTCTGTGCTTCTTTCTCTGCAGTCTGCTGAGCACTTCACTAGTTTTCTCTTCCTTCTTGTGCTTGCTTCTTCCCATCACGTGATTCGCGAAATGTCCATCCTGACTCACCCTCTCCCTACAGCTGCTGTGGTCTGGACCAGAGAGTGGGCCTTTACGAGAGGGAGGGTCACCTTTCCAGACCATGGGCCACAAGTCAACTTCTGCTCTCTGTTTATCATTTTTCCAATTTGAAGGAAAATTAGTTTGTACTTCTATCAAAAATTTATATGAGTTTTTTCTTAATTTCTCCTATGCACAAAACCTCACTGTTATCTGCTTTCTCTTTCTCTTCTCACACTACTTTTCATCAACTAATTCATTCTTGACTGGGCAAGAATGATATTTGTTGTCATTGAAATGGGTTTCAGGAAAACCAACCCTGAGACCTCACTAATGCCATTGCTCTGGATTACTTTTCTTTTGCCTAAAAAGATACCTGGATTCAAAAATATTCAGGGTTTCCCTATCGCATTGTGCAGACCCCTTTAACTCAGGTAATTCCAGTGTTAGGCAGGCCCTAGGAATGATGGGAGGAAGCCAGTACAGGAAATAAGATAAGGGAGTGGAACAGCCTGGACCTGAACTAGGGAATATGAACCCCACTGAAGATATTTGATGTTTGACTGACAGACAGACAAATGAATGGACAACTTTCTTCAGATTTTTGTGGGTTTTTTTTTGTGTGTGTGTGTGTGTGTGTGTGTGTGTGTGTATGTTGACATTTGGGATAGTTTGTGATTCCTACCCCGAAATGACTGATTTTAGCCTTTTAATAAACACTCTTCCCAATTGCCTCTTTTTGTCTTCAAAAACAGGTCTAGGGGATATCCATAGGTTGAGAAACCTTCATCTGCAATGTTCCAAAATCTAAACTTTTTTCATACCAACATGATGCTATGGGTCCAGTGGTTCAACAGATGCAAACTTTGTTCCATAGACAAAATTAAAATACTGCTACACCTTGAGGCCATTGATGAAGGTGTATTTAAAACATAAATTACATACTTGGACTTGGGTCCCATCCATGAGATAGCTCATTTATGCACAGGCAAGCATCGCAAAACCCCAGTGCTTTAGAACTTTGAAGCACTTCCCATAGGCTAAGAGTCCTTAACCTGCTTCTGGGGTTTTGTTTTTCTCCTTTTCAGAGACCAAAAATTCAGCTTGATTGCTGGGTAGGTGCAGGGAGAGGGCCCTGGGCAGCTGCCCTGACTACCTGTCCACTAGCCTTCCTACTTAACACCTTGTACCCACATGCTGGGGGCTGGGACTGTCTTCCCCTCTTCTCACTCCAGTAGCATCTGATTCTAAGCCATACCCTTCCCCTACTCATCCACCCTTTTCCCAGCCAGAGCTGTGTGCCCCATATATGACTTTAGTGATAGATTCTTTTTAATTGCAGTTACCATGTTGCCATGAAAGCTCCCCATTTGCACACTTGTCTCTCATTGGAGCATGTCAAAGGTCATGTTTGATGTGGTCTTCCCTTCCTTCTGTCCTCAGTGGATACTTGTGAGATGAGTTGGAAATGTTATAGTGGCAGTATGCACACAGGACAGTATATACACACCCAAGGGCAGTGTGTACACATCTAAGGGCAGTATATACACACTCAAGGCCAGTATGCACACACTCAAGGACAGTATACACACACCCGAGGGCAGTATGCACACACTCAGTGCAGTATACACACACCCGAGGGCAGTATGCACACACTCAGTGCAGTATACACACACTCAAGGGCAGTATGCACACACTCGGGGTAGTATGAACACCCTTAGGGCAGTATATATACACCCAAGGCCAGTAAGCACACACTCAAGGGCAGTATGCACACACTCAGGGCAGTATACACACACTCAAGGGCAGTATGCACACACTCAAGGGCAGTATACACACACTCAGGGCAGTATACACACACTCAAGGGCAGTATGCACACACTCAGGGCAGTATACACACACTCAGGGCAGTATACACACACTCAAGGGCAGTATGCACACACTCAGGGCAGTATACACACACTCAGGGCAGTATACACACACTCAAGGGCAGTATACACACACCTGAGGGCAGTATGCATACATTCAAGGGCCATATACACACATTCAAGGGAGTTTGCACACACCCAAGGCCAGTAAGCACACACTCAAGGGCAGTATGCACACACTCAGGGCAGTATACACGCACTCAGGGCAGTATACACACACTCAAGGGCAGTATACACACACCCGACTGCAGTATGCATACATTCAAGTCCGTATACACACATTCAAGGGAGTTTGAACACATCTAAGGGCAGTATATACACACCCAAGGGCAGTATACACACACTTAGGGCAGTATACACACACTCAAGGGCAGTATATACACACCCAATGGCAGTATGCACACACTCAGGGCAGTATGCACACACTCAGGGCAGTATGCACACACTCAAGGGCAGTATACACACACACTCAAGGG
This sequence comes from Myodes glareolus, assembly GCF_982192425.1. Classification (NCBI taxonomy): domain Eukaryota; kingdom Metazoa; phylum Chordata; class Mammalia; order Rodentia; family Cricetidae; genus Myodes; species Myodes glareolus. Next base: position 87,611,349 of record NC_142034.1, read on the forward strand.
CAGTATGCACACACTCAGGGCAGTATACACACACTCAGGGCAGTATACACACACTCAGGGCAGTATGCACACACTCAAGATAGCAGCTTAGAAGTGCTTCATACAGTGCTCCTCGCCCGCTGCCCTCACTGAGCTTTTCTCCATCTTCATGTAACCATGGTGACTGGCAAATCACCTGACTTAGAAACTATCCTGAGTCAGAAAAGAAAGGGTAGCAGAAGCAGTGGCCTGTCAGCAACTCTTGGATTGCTGGAAAACATTTGTGCCAGGTAAGCTAAGAGTTCTAGGGTTCTTTTTCCAAACAGTCAGGTACTGTTTGTGTGTGCCAGGAATCATTTAAAACATTGAGAAGGGATGAAGATAGAGAAAGACCAAAGCTCCAAATGACATCAAAATTTTAAATAATTGAGTATTTGACCTCTATGACTAACAAGTTAATTTCCGAGAGTAGTCATAGGAGCCAGTTTTCCAAAGCCATGGCTTACCATACCACCTCACCTCACCTACAGTCACACCACGCTGATCTCATCTGATCTAAAGCTCAGGTCCAGCATGGACCATTTACTTATTGGGGAGAAAGCCACTGTGGACCCTCCTTGAGTGGCATCCTTTTTCTTTTCTTGTGGATGAAGGTGTTTTCTCTCCATCTTGGGTAGAGGAAAATCCATAAAATCACAGCTGAGATCCTGCATCATCTAAAGGACACGAAGGGAGGGGCAAGGGAGAATCTCACTTTGCAATGGAGACACGGATGTTCCCCTACACCATTTTTAGCTGCTCATGATCTCGTCTTCTCCAGCATCTGCATCTAACACCTATTTGAATGTCTCTCTGCACAGTGAGCCCACTCCTGCCCAAGAAAGCCAGCTTTATTTGCATGTCGGTTAAATCCTCAGCCCCTATGGTCTCCTCAGCAAATAAACAGACTAAATACACGCACACACTCTCTCTCCTTCCTTCCCTCTCCCTCCCTTCCCTCTTCGCCCACACACCATGATTATCTGTGTGCACATAGGACCCTGACCTCCCAGACCCCTCATTCTTTTAAAGATCATGGTTCTCTTAAGACCACTACCAGACTCACAGGCACTGTCCTGCCCATCGTTCTTTTCAGCCCTTTGTGAACACCTTTCATCGGGATGAAATTGTATCGCTTCAATGAGAATGTTCTAGACTTTATAGAGTAGAAATCAAGAGCCCCCTACTTCCTCAAACCTTTACTTTGGCTACTAGGTCATTAGACCAGACACACTTGTGTTTCATTCAGAGCTATACCCTGTAATCTCCAAAGTCTTGTTATGCTTGTTTCTGCAAAATTAGATTTTTTTCCATCCAGTATTTAATGATTTCTATGTTTTTCTTTTACTCAAAGTTGAGAGCGTTACACTTACCCTTTGGATCTCAGTTTGGTTATTGGTACGTCTGGAATCTTTATTCTCTTCTGAGAGATACTTGCTTGTCTGTCTTTACATTCTCTAAGGATATGTCAGGATGACTACTTCTGTCCTTGTTTGCTTATTATGTAAACTGAGCATGTACCGTTGCAGAGCCTGCTTTGAATCACTGGGGACTTGAAAGGGACTCTTCTGTAGCTATAGTGAATTGCTACATAGGTCACGATAGCTGAATGTACCATCAGAGTTTTTCTATAATTTAAATATTAAATGAACGACAGAAACTCTAAAAATTTCACCCTCATACTGAGTGCTCAAGTGTCCATAATGATCGAAGATTTGTGTGTGTGTGTGTGTGTTTGTGTGTCTCTGTGCATGTGTGTGTGTGTGTGTGTGTGTGAAAGAGAGAGAGAGAGAGAGAGAGTAAGAGAGAGAGAGAGAATGAGAATGCTAGAAATTGAACACAGACCTTGTGCATGCAGTCCAACCACTAAGTCACATTCCCAGCTGAGTCCGATCATTGAGGCAATATGAGCCAGGGTAAGAAAGAGGGATCAGTGAAGTGTATGGTAAAGTGAAGTTCATACATGTGTACATACATACATATATTACATACATGTACATACATGTCCAAAGGCCTTAAAATACACATAGAAGAAAGCACTATTTTGGTCTAAAATAAGCACCAAATAAGACTTCGGGCCTTTCACTGGGTGGGCCCTGCTATCAAAAGTCAGAACCAACCAAGCAGCAAGCCACAGACTTGTCTACTGCTCCTGTAGCGACAGCGGCCGGTCCCCAAGGCTTTCCTGCCCGCTCCCTGCCCAACAGCACTGCTTTCAGCTTTCCCTTTGTGTGGCTCTTAAGATCTTACCGTGCTAATCAAAAACTATTTCTGACATTACTGACATAAGGGCGTTCAAGAAGTTGGGCATCTCAGGTGACAGGCTTAGGAGCCGGCTAAACACCCTGTTTCCTTACCATTCCCATTCACCTACTCTAGGCCAACCTAATGCTGGAGAAGATGGAGTACTTCTGCTGCCCCTAGCTTGAAAGCTGTTGCTGCTGTAACAATTTGCCACGTGTCTTTTACACCCTAGTGATGGGTGTGTCATCTTATAGTCAAGGAGGCGAGAAAGTTATTGAAGGGCTAAAGTCAAGGTTTAGTCAGGACTGAACTCCTCACTGAGGCTTTGAAGCTACTATGGGCTGCCTGACTGCCTTGCCCCGCCTCCTCTTCACACCTCTTCAACCTGCTTGGCTTCTTCTGTGCTCCCATCTTCTTGAATTCTGACTACCTTCCTTGCTTCTCATTGCCATGTATCAAAATCTTTAACTAATTTCAGATGCAGATTCCTTGCTACCACATAAGGTACCTCATATAGACAGCAGAAAGCCGTGTCTTTTCTTCTCCCATGTGGTTAACTTATTTCTGACACTAGATTCTGATTTTCTTCCTTCCTTTCTATACACACTGAACACGGAGAAAACATCTAGTCACGTAATATATAGACAGTTCTCCCTACCCACATCCAATCAATGCTCCAGCAGACTCAAGCTGGTAGCCACTAAATCAATTCAGCTCTGAAACTACCTACTTAGAGGCACCCTCAGACCTCAGTTCTACAAGGCTTCTCCTCAATGCAGCTACCCAGACTTTTCCTCAACTCAGATTCCCCATCACAGGTCCCCAGCTGTGACCTGAACTCTCAACTGACCAACCACCTGCAAACCCGGGACCATTGTTCTAAATAACACCGAGAGAGAAAGCACTCCTCAGTGCATGCTATAGGCTTCCAGACTCTGGAAGCATAAAGGAGATGGAAGGATTCACTGAGGAGGTGACCCTCTTAGGGCTTATGTAACATAACAGCCCCATTTGAAAAATCTGTACGAGAACATGGGCAGAGAGGAAAGATGAAGCCTGTCATGGGGGGCCAAAATTTAAACGGAATCAAGATTTCTCTCTGCTTCCCACATTCCACCCAGAAAAGACCCAGCCCAGCTTCTCACAAGAAGCAAAGTAATAAATACAACCTCAGCAAGGCTGACAGCTTCCCGGGGTATGGGTCACTCTGGAAGTTCAAGGCTCTAAGGCTTATGTGTGAGGTTACATGTTGCTTCAAGTCTGACCCTCTTCCCAAATCCTTGGACTGTGAAGAGGCAGAGAACTGGACCCTCAGCTGGTCTCCGAGAAAGGACATCACTGAATTTCTGTCGTTGTCATCCGTCTGTCCATCCATCCGTCCACGCGATGCAATTGTAGTAGGAAGGGGGCCACTTGTTGGTTCCTAGCCACTCAGCCTTGAAATGATCATACAGAAACTGTATTGATTAAATCACTGCTTGGCCCATTAGCTCTAGCTTCTTATTGGTTAACTCTTACATATTAATTTAACCCATTTCTAGTCATCTGTGTATGGCCACATGGCTGTGACTTACCAACTAAAGCCAGCATCCATCTCCGGCAGGGCTACATGGCTTCTCTCTGACTCTACCTCCTTTCTCCCAGCATTCAGTTTAGTTTTCCCTGCCAAGCTCTGTTCCCTGTGCAGGCCCAAGAGAGTTTCTTTATTGACCAATGGCAATCATAACACACGGAGAGAAATCCCACATCATGCAATTAGCTTTCAAGGCTCATTAAACTATTAAGTGGCTCTGTCAAGTGAAGTTCCAGGGTTTGTGGGACATGGTTAAGATTTAGTTGTTATTGAAAATGCAAAATAATTAAAACTTTGGATTTTCTCATGTTCATTCAGGGAAGTGAGGTCTTTCCCACTTAATCCTGTCCCTCTTAGGGCGCATGAAGCACGATGTGTTGCCCCAGTGCCAGGAGATAGATGCTCCATGCAATGCAGCAGCAAAGGTTCTATCCTTAAAATGTGCTTACAAGGGGATGTGACTGCTTTCACGGAGATTTCCCAGCTTTGAAACTGTTAACCAGAGTAAGTAAAAGCTTGACTGGGGTAGCTGTGGATCAGTGCTGCATCCCCTGAGTGAGACTGGAAGGGTCAGGCTTCAAGAAAGATACCTTCCGGGTGAGCGTAGAGGGAATGCACTCCGTAAGTGAAGGCCAGTTTTATCTTTGTCACCTGACTCATGAATCTGAAATCCTGCTATGAAAAATTTTATCTTTGATGAGAAGCTAAAATTAATATATGTGCATAGTCATCGTACAGCTGTAAGATGCATGAGGAGTGAGTTTTGGGTACATAGATATAAGAATTAAATTGCATGTGTAAATATGAGAAATAATTATATTCACAGATGATACATAAAAATGCATCCTAATCACCTAGGATTTTAAACATGATTACCATAGAAATATGGATAGGGGAAACAGTTATTTCTCATCTGGATGATCTTTGTCTTGTTGTCTTAAGATACGTTTTTTTTTTTAATTTTGTGTTTTTGTATTTTATTTATTTGTATTATGTGCACTTGTACACACACATGTACCATGGTGCTTGTGTGGAGACCAGATAATGGCTTTTGGAAGCCAAGCTTCTCCTCCCACCATGTCGGTCCAAGGGATGGAACTCAGATCATTAGGCTTGTGGAGCAAGCACCTTTACCAGGCATAAGATACGTATTTTAAAGGCTTCCGGTCTGAACCTTGGATTTTGGAGCTAGCTAGGTAAATGTTAGACTGTGAAGAACACAAATGCTCAGAGACTTCAGCTTTAGTGGAAGACATTTCTGTCTTTATGGGAGAAAACGTGAACAAAAACTGTTCTGTGGTCAAGATCCGGCTGTGTTTCTGCTCAGGACGGCCAAGGACTCTACATGTCAGGTTTGACAAGGAGCCGAGAAGCAGAAAAGGAAGTAGAAATGGCTGGGTTTGCCTCCTTTTTATGTTTTAGCCATATAAGAAGTCAAAGAATCATTGTATCCTTCAGGAATGTTGGAGTTATAGCAACTGATGCTGTTTTAATTGACCTTATGATTTTTGAAAGCTTAAGGAAACGGCTACTATTAGCTGTTGATTGCCTGTATCTAGGCTACACATGGAATTTTTCCCACTCCGTAATTCTCAACCCCCATTACCACAGCTTTGATAAACTTAATAGAAAACCATCAGCAGGGGATGCTTGAAATGATATTTAAATTAATTGAGAAAGACTTCCAATTAAGCTATTGGAAAATATATACATATCTTCGTTAAAATTATAGGTCGCTGGCTTGTTTTCAACTTTTGTAGGGTTTGGGGAGTTTAAACCGCTCAAGTCAAAAGTGGAACTAATCAAAGCACAATTGAACTTAATCTATTATGTCAAGATTTACAGTAACAAATGAGGGTTCCTCAGCTATGAAGATATCATTAAGCATATGCCAAGCAATTGGCGCATGACTGTAATAGGTTCACGAAGGAAGGGCTTTTCTCTAATCGTAGTCTGTGGTGTTTTTCCCAAGACGCCAGCAGCTTTTATAAAATGATGGTTATATCTCCTCATTATAGAATCTAATCTCCCCAAAAGACATTCAGCAGCTGCAAAACACTAGCATCTTTTAGTTGTAAATTGTTTTTTTTATTATTTATCCCTATTTAACTAAAGAAGACAAGGCCATCGGATGATTTAACAAGATGAGAATTTAGTTCTGACGTTTGACAGCCCCCGATTGTTAGCCCAGGCATTGATCTCTTTAGATCTCAGCTTAATAGTCATTGATGGCTTTTCCCCCCTCTGTTTTATTTTTGTTTTCTTTTCTCTACTGTATAAGCAAATCTGCATGATTGGCTCTTTTATATTTCTCTTTAGTGTGGAATTTGAAGTTGTGCGTATGGGAATTGCAGAACTAGATCGGAGAGAACGCAAACGGCCCATTGAAGGTCAAATTGTGCACCTTTATAAGCTAAATTCTTTACCCACAAAGTGATGCGAGAGATGCTAAAAGAGGAGAGTTTCTGCCTGAGTTACTGGTTCTGCTGTTTGTTGTACTCACCTGGGGGTCAACGGGGGATACAATATGAAGACCTTAAGATAGTCATTATTGGCTTGGGGAGTAAATGCTTGTTGTCCAAACCTGAGGGCCTAAGTTAAGATCACTAGCACACACAAAAAATAAAAAGTAATAAAAATAAAAGCCAGGCATAGTTGCAGCAAAGCCTGTAACCCTAGCACTAGGAGGTGGAGACCAGGATTCCTGCAGCTCACTGGCCATGCAGCCTAGCTAACTGGAGAGCTCCCGGCTTGATGAGAGAGACTGGAATAGAAAGACGGAGAAGACACTCAATGGCTATCTCTGGTGTTTCCATAAATGAGCCAGATGGACACACACACCTACACACCCATGTGCACACACACACACACACACACACACACACACACACACACAGCACAGCACACACATAATACAAACAGAAAGAAAATAAAGGAAAAAACTGTGTTCTGGGACTGCTGTGTGGAATTTAAAAATAAAACGGCACTAATGAGTTTCTCATCACCCCATTGATAGGATTCTCAGGAGACAGTCAACCAATTTAAATAAATAAGGTTTCATAACCCTTCGGGAGCTTCTGGGGTGAGACATCCATTTTAATGGAGACTCCCCTTGAGAAGAGGAGATCTTCCCTCATTGTGTCCTTTTAAGGAGATGGTTGTGATGTGGCTTGGTGGGGACGTCTCCTCTGTTTCAGCTTTAAGAGAAAGGTTTGCATTGCCATACAGGACCCGGCACGGTTTCTCCGGAAAGGTTTGAGCACTTCCTACACCGTTGACACCGATGTCGCTCTAGCATGTCAGGCCACCCGAAATGAGCTCAGCTAGCTCTCCACCCCGCACACGTCTCTCTTCTCACTCAGCCTGTAGAGACTGGAGCTGTTTAGCTGTTGCTGCTTCCTCTCCAGGCTTCAGAATTTCAACTTTGAGGCAGAAATAACTTCCTCCAGCTCTTTAATAAAATATCAGCAGCAAAATCCAAGTAGTAAAAGAAAAAAAAAGGTATTAATCTTTGTATAAATAGCTGCCTCCCCTCTCAGGAGAACCACTGGGAACATAGCACTGTGAGAGTCTGCTGTTCTACTTATTCAATAATTGCACCAGTAATGCTGTTTACCCTTCCATTTGTATTATTTATATGTCAACCAAAGGGTATGAATGCGAAAAAATAATTTCCCATCACCTATCTTCCATTTTATTTTTCTTTTAAACGCCCCGCAGACACAGTTCTCCTATAAATAATAATAAAAAGGTGCTGTATTAATATTTCAGCGAAGATTCCCATCTATGCATGCACACTCACAAATCCATGTTCTTTAATATCTACACACACACACACACACACACACACACCCTCCCTACAAATTAACTCTGCCTGGGGCTTGCAAGAAAATCAGGTCAAGTTAAAGGAGAAATCAGAGAAGAGGACCAAAATTAATTTACTACTCTATACCACATGTGAATATGAGTTTGCAGGGGGAAAATGGCTTGTGTTCGGAGTTATTCACTTGTGTTTGATGAGAGCCACTAACTGCAGGGCACGAACTCTGGCACCTAGGCAAGGAGGAGAGCTGAACTCTCAGCTTCGATTTCCTTAAATTTCCTTACATCAGCCTCGCTGAGTCTGTTCTGTAACGGCCCAAAGTCCTTTTGGTTGCTGCCTCCTTCCTATAGAATTTTTTTTTTTTTTGGTTGGGGACAGGGGGAAGGAAAGTAGAGAAAATGTGACTAAAATCAGAGTTTGCCTTTCTTAAAAGAATTTTGAGGCGGCAACTGCAATCATTTCCCAATGCTTAGAGTGCTTCTCTGTTGAGCTGTGTCTCAAGCAAGTACCGACCAGTTACAGAAACTAAGTCAGAATTATCCTCGGCAGCCATGTTTATTCATGAGTCATCACGGGCGCCTTTCTCTCACACCCACTCTCATCCATCAGCAAGATGTATTGACTTTCCCTTCAAAATGTATCCATATCCTGACCCTTGTCCCTCCTGTCGTCACCGCCATCACCCCAGGTCGTGGCCCAATTATCGCCGACCTGGATCGCTGTGATCGCCTCCCTCTGACCTCTTCTCAACGCAAGCAACGGCTGTGCCCTTTCTAAACTGGGCATCAGTTCGAGCCACTCCCGCCTCAGAACTCTCTAGCAGCTTCCCACGTGACTCAGTGCAAAAGCCAAAGGTCTCACACTGGCCCTTGAAGCCTCCACCTCCTCTTCCTCAACCAGGTCCAGCTTGCTCTTCCTGGGACACGAATATGCAGGCATCCCGGAACCTGCGTTTCTCTTCTGTCGAAAATATGTTTCTTTTTTGTTTTGTTTTGTTTTGTTTTGTTTTCATAAACAGCAGTCTGGCTCCCCCCTTCTCTTCTACACGGTCTCAGGACGAGCACATCTCGACTAGGAGGTCTTCTTTGGAGGCCCAGAATTACCTTACCTCAGGACCCATTTGACCATTTTCTGTACTTTTTGCCTCTTTCTGTTTTCTCCCCGAACCATATTGGCTTATGAGTGTGTTGTTTATATATTCATAAATACAGGACATTTTGTTTTATTATTGACTTAATAATCATGTAAATGTAACCCCTATCCTATATATTTTTGTAATTTCTATTACATGTTTTCTTTGTTAATTTTGTACATGTACATCATGAATTTTGGTGACTCTTGTCATTCCGTCCTTTCCGATATCCTGCCATCCCCCACCCATTTCCCTCTTCCTTATGAGTTTCTTTCTTACATTCTTGTGTTTTTGTTTGTATTGTGACACATTGAGTTTGCCTAGGGCCTTCAGCATGACCATGGGTGTCTAACTATCCTTAGAGACTGATGAGTTGAATATAAGCACACACCCTAGACAATGACTACCGACCTCTTCGAAACCCACCAGTGTTCAAAAACTCATCAGCGTGGAGAATGGCCACACGATCCTCTCCTCGGTGCATGGCTGCCTAATGACAGACAGTCTTTTGTGGACTCAATGCAAGCAACCACTACTGCTATGAGGTCATAATTGCAATGGCTGTCGTGCTCAGAAGAACAGAAAATAGAATTCCATTGTATTTTTTATGTTATTCACGAATACCTTTTGTTTCTTTTTATTCTTTGAGAATTTCATACATGCATATAATGTGCTTTGGTCAAATTCACCAGATCCCCTTCCCTCTGATTCTCCCCTTATCCCTCCAATAGATTCTCTCCCAATTTCATGTGTTTGTTTAAAAAAAAAAAACAACCTTACTAGGTTCATTAGCATTGCCTGTATGTATGGGTGCAGGGCCCCCTGGGGTACAAAGTCCCCTACTAGAGCATAAGTAACTCTCAGGGGCCACATCCCTGAAGCAAGCTGATCGCCCCTCACCCATAAGCAATCAGTTGCTCATAACTTCTATTATGAGCTAGCAGTGAAACGCCGGGACCTCTTTTCCCATGTGTGCTCTGATTTTTGTCTGGCTCGGTCTTGCAGAGATCTTATGCATCCAGACACAGTGGACAGCTACAGTGAAACAGCATGATCTGGACATGACAGGAATCTTACATCCTCTCTGCCCCTTTTCTGCTTGGTTCCCTGTGCCTTAGAGGTCTTAGTTAAAAGTTGGATGCTAAAATGCCCTGTATTCTTAGCACATTGTGTGGCCATGAGCGTTTACAATAGTTCCTTGTAAGGAGGGGCTTCTCTAAATAGACTGAGCATGACTTTTGTCTATGGATATAATCTTAAATATTTAGAAGACAGTTTGACACTAAGTCAGTTCAAACTGATAAGTTTTCTACCTAGGGCCTATGGCCTCCTCAGCTACAGGTTTTTGCTATGTTTATAGTATCTGGCACGAGTTCTTTCCTATGGAGCCAGCCTCAATCCCAATCACAGAGCAGTTGGCAGTCGCCATAACTGCCGTGCTACTATTGCGTCATGGTGCATCTCAAATGACAAGTGGCTATTGTAACTCACAAGATTCACATCTGCGTGAGACATCAATGCCCTTTCTTCTCTAACAGCTTACGGAATACCTGCTGGCACAATGAGACAGGAAACAAGTTACACTGGGCAATAGGCACAGAAAGACAAATGTTACTTCTCTCCCACGTGTGCATTCCTGCTTTACATCTCTAGATTTGTATTTTTAGCTTTGAATACTGCAATTTCTAGGAAACTAGAGAGGGGCCTTTAGGGAGTGGGATGCTTTAAGGGAGAGAGGATAGTAGAGGATGGGCTCAAGGGAAATACAGAGGAGTAACGCTGGAGGAACAAGCGTAAGCAGGGGTGGGAGTAGGGAATGGAAGAGATGAGAAGGTACTGGGAGGAGTGGACAAAAGTGAAGGATGGATAAAGAGGTCGCATGGAATCCAACTGTTTTGTAAACCAATTTAAAGTATACGTTAAAAAAAATTAGAAAGGAGCTATCACGCCTAAGTGGATATGGCTATTGCTAAAAGCCATGGGTTATTAAACAAAACCCCAGTGGCAGATGTGGGATACTTTCTTATGAATCGCTGATCAGGGAAGTATCAGAGCCACACAAAACAAAATATCTCTTGTTGTTCCTCTCCACTGCCCACCAGAGGGGTTTACCAAGACCCTATTCCTGAAGACAACATGCACCTAAGTATCAAAATATAGAGAAATTGGGCCAGGATTGCATTCCAATTGTTATGCTACCTTAATATGATTTATTTATTTGTTTTGATTTTTGCCTTTCTTCAGAATATGAGCTCCAAGAAAACAAATTTATTTGTTTTTTTTTAAAATCTCATAGCCTTAATCCATACCATTGTGGATTGGCATATATATTAGACAGTCAAAGATTATTTATTGAGAAGATAGAATAAAGAAATAAAGGGAAGAGGAAATTAAACCAGGAAAAAGAGAGGAAGAAAGTGGGGAAGGTAGGGGAAAGTCAGAAAGGGAGGAAGAAGTGAAGGGAAAGTGTTTGCGAAATCTCTTAGATGGGTTAAGAGCTTCGGTGGAAATTCCCCAGTGCTCTTTATCTTCGGCACAATCGGTCTTTGCTGGGTAGAAGCTATTTTACTTTATGAACACATCTGCCAACACCCCTCTTTGCAAACGACATGACTGACTAGTCTACTGAGATCACAGGGAAACGCTGGTGGGGCTAGGGAGCCCACCATTCCAGTTTCTCCCTGGGCATTGCCCACCTTCTCCCTCCCACTTACCAAATGAGGCAAAGAATGAATCCTTACCTCACAGGTGAATGTTAATTACTGTTTGCACCATGCTTTGAGATCCACAGATGAAAGCAGTCATAAAAACAAAAAAAAAGTGTTATTACATCGAGAATGGTTATAGAGTCTCATTTAGCTCTGGAAACCGATCAAGCAGGAATTTTGAATCATGAGACGCAGGATGGCCAAATAGTACACTTGTTATAATTAATTTGAGCTTAAGTTTCAACACAGTGACATGTTTCCTTTAAATAAAGTTAACTCCTCTAAGGGTGAATGCATCTATATGAGTCTTAATTTTCAGCGGGGAATGAATTTTTTTCAGATATTCAGAGGACAGGGAGAAAAATTACATCTCTGACTTCTGTTGGGAAAATACCTGGGCAAGTGGCTTACTTTTCTCTTTCACCCCAGGAACCTGTGACAAGAATACTCACAAAATGATGGGACTTTAGATCAGGAGCAGAATTTGAAAGGCCTAGAATCCTTTCTCATGGACTGGCAGACCATTGTCTCTTTGGTGACCAAGGTTGAGATAGTTGCTGTGATTCTGAGCATGGTGCCTTACAAGGGTGCCGACTCTGGTGTTAGTCAACCGTCATCAGAGAGCTCTGTTTACCCATTTTGTCTGCAGTTATATAATAATCCCTGTCTCCCTCTTGAAAGAGGGAAAGAATTCCAGATGACAGTGATGTGGATTCAACAGTCACCTAGCAAGAGGCCGAGGGAAAATACTTATTCAATGAATGTGTGCAGAGTGAATGATCAAGAGGCTGGCTAGTACCCTGGAAAGAATGATGGAGCACAGGTCTATGGATTCCCTAACCCTGGGAAAAGCTCTTGATGGGGAGACCTCCGTAAATGCAGTACACACAAGGCTTAATCTGTCTCCCTTAACTTTCATCATTTCTAGTTGTGACAGCTAAACCGACTCATGGAAGTCCATTTCTTCTTCCTTGGGTCATGACTCAATTATCTGAGGATTGCTACACCTTCCCCTAACTCTTTCCCAAGATCAAGAGCTAGACAGCCTTTAACCTTATTTCCACTGCCCACATCCATCTTAATTTCCTCCCCTGGGCAACTCAGTGTCTTATCCAGGCTCTAAAGATAGCATCAACCTAGAAGGAAAAGGACCAGGCAGCCCCAATGTGCTCATGCCAGCATGGTGTGCTTAGGAGTGTCCTTCCTATGCCACTCCTCCACCTGTCGCCCATTGCATGGACCTCTTCTTTCAGGGGACACATGTGTGTATCCTGAGAAAACCCAGAATTTTAAAGAACATGGTTTGGGCAATAAAAGCATGATGTGACACTCATGTATGTAAAGGATATCTGTGTCTTACACATGCTATATTACAACTGTAGAATTCTGACTCAGTTATGATTTCCTGGGAAGCCAGATTTTCTTTGTCTTAGGTTGGACTTTGGGTTTTCTGCTTGTCTCCCAACTTGAATATCAGGGAGGAATATTATTGGAAGTCAGATTCTTCAACTTAGGTCAACAGCCTCCTATGAGGTCTTGAACAAGCTACTCCTTTCTTTCTGAACCACAATTTTATCATCAGCAAAGTGAAGTGTTGGGTCAGTTAGCTGCCCTGAAGTTTCCCGTTAGAACTAGTTGGATGGGTCTGTAAATAGATTTCTTTGACTTTCCATAATTCATTCTATGATTCTTTCCCCCTTACCTCTGGAGAAGACCGCTAGTTCAAAAGTTACTCCAAATAAAAGGATTGCATGGGGGGGGTGTGAACAGAAGGTCAACTCTAGTCTCAAATTCAAGGCTTTACAGCAGAACCACTTGTGAGATGTGTGCAAGGCACCGTTCAATGTAGCCTTTGTTCTGCAACTGTGAAAGATGGCCTTGTTTCCACAAGGAGGAAAAAGTGTGAGTCGTTCGCATGCGTCAATAGATGCTAGCTCCTCAGTCCCACCACCTCTGCCACGATGACGTTTGCTGCTTGCACACACAAGCCTCCCTGTGCAAGGCTACAATGGCAATCCATCATGCCTCCTGGCTCCCAAATTCCTCACTCACCGAGGCTTTCCAGCCTCTCCACCCTGCTTGGTAGTTGCATCTGGCTTGGCAACTCAGATGACTTCAACACAATCCCTGCTTCGCCTCCTGGCAGGCATTCTTTGATGATGCCTACTGAAGTCTCTGCCCACGTCTCTTTCTGTCTGATCCTTCTTCCTTTCACTTTTCAATGTCATTGCTGCCTTTACTTCATTCAAAATGGCTCCCAACGTCAGGCAACTGCACTGCAGGGTTAGGAACGGAAGATGCTCCCAGCCCTATGTTAGTGATTATTATTTCAATGATTATTATTTCAGTGCCATGGAGAGCAGTGCCCGGGGTGGTGGCCAGAAAGCGCGTTATCGTAGCCAGCCCTTGCCTGTGGCTTTGAGGCTCCGTTCAGAACCCCACAGGTGGTCGGGAGGACAAAAACTCTACCCAGAAGCTGTGCCGTGAGATCCCTTCTCCCAGGAGTGCAGGAGCCAAGCTTTCCAACGTGCCTTTCAAAGACCAGATTGCATCTGGGCCCGGATGGCTGTCATAATGTCAGCCCACTTGGCATTTACCTTCTTTTCCCAGGCTGACCTCTGAAGACAGGGGCAGGCTCTGGGGGCATTGTTCTAACCACGCACACGCTCCAGCCATTGTTTCCACAGAGGGGAGCTGCCGGTTCCCTTCCAGGCCAGCACTGTAATTTTATCAACTCTGGCTCAGAGAAGCCTATATTTATAATGCTAATTAGGAGGGCACACATTTAATTTGAGTGGAAGACTGTTTGTATCTCGCTGAGCCTGATAGCACCGGGCTCAACCAACAGCACTCAGAGGCAAAGCAGGCCTTTCTCCCTTCTCCAAGTGTTTGAAACAGGGCTTACTCTTGCCAAACAATTTCTCTGTTGGATTAAAAAGAGAGAGAAAGAGCGAGGGAGGGAGGGAGAGAGAGTACTGAATGCACTGGAGCTCAGAAAACTTTGCATTTATCTCCTGCCTGCATAATCTATTCCTCTGTGCACTGAGAAAACATGCCTCTTATGTTATCTAATTGTTTCCTGACACATTTAGCAACATTTCACACTCTTTAAAGTGACATTAACATTGCTGACAGTGGAGGTACTTTCATTAGACGGGCTTTGAGTTGTAGCCAGTGTGCACTGCGGGTCTTCAAAAGGCTTGTAAAACGCAAGGGAGGCATTATTTATGAAAATAGCGCCTTCGCCAACACTGCCTGTGGGTGCATATTAATTTTGCTGACACTGGTCAATTTAGGGTGTGTGTGCATACACGCACACACACGCACATACACCTTCTTGTCAGCTTTCGACATCAGAGTCCAGTGACCAATTCATGGAAAGTCTAGGAAACCCCTTTCTGGTCATGTATTTTCAGCTACAACTACCCAGTGTGCCAGCTCAGATACAAATTGGTCATTTCATACCAAGGTTAGAGGCTGAGTAACCATGTAGCCGATCCAAGGGTAGCATGGTCATCTGCCTCCAAGTATGGCAGCCATCCTCCTCTTCTCCCTTACAGCTTGCCCCTGGCTTTTAAAAGGTTGCCTTCTAAAAACTGTGCAGAACTCCAAGCATTGGTACATAGTATTCTCAGAGAGCATTTATAATGAATCTTTTGGAATCAAGACTTCCACAGAGACAAAGAGAGAGAAATTTAAAGCCTTATTCTGAGGTCCCTGGGGGGAGGGACTAAGCCAAGCGTATAGAAGGTCAGAAAATGTATATGTCTGCTAGGATACAAACTCTCATTTGAGGCTGGCCTAATTATTGATTCCCATAGGACTGAGTTTGCTCTCTATTAACTGTGATAAACACCATGGCCAAAATCAAAACGGGGGAGGAAAAGGTTTATTTGGCTTGCATGCCCTGATCATGGTCCATCAGGAAGGGAAGTAGTCAGGGCAGAAACTCAAGGCAGGAACTGATGCAGAGGCCACAGAGGGTTGCTGCTTACTGGTTGATTTCCCCATGCCTTCCCCAATCTGCTTTCTTCTACAACCCAGGACCACCCATCCATGACTGACGCCACTCAGAGTGGACTGAGCCCTCCCATATCGAATACTGATTTCAAAATTACCCTCCCAGACTTCCTTACTACCCAATCTCATAGAGACATTTCCCTTCTCAGATTACCCAAGCTCGCGTCAAGTTGAGTAGGGGAACGCTAACCAGCACACCATGCTTGTCAGGGAAGCAGAACAATATTTAACGATGATAGGATTGAAAGCTGAACGGGGAACTCATTGCAGACCATTAAGTTCCCTCCACACTGCTAGCCTTTCCAGTCAGACATCCTGCCTCAGCCTACATAAAATGCGCAGATCCTCCCTCTCTGTATCTCTAGCCCTGAAGGACACCACGCAGCCATTGTCACCTTGGTTTTACCCATTATTTACTGTGTGACTTTTTTATACCCCTAGATTTCTACAAGCGTCAGAGTACTCCCATAAAACAGGAATAATAATAGTACCTGCCACATAGTAGCGATGAAAGGATTGCATAGATACTCAGCCATGAAATAGACTAACTATATTGCCTAGCCCATTATCAGCACTCAATATTCAAGCACTATAAACGAATGTTAGTCTCTTTCACCGTGATATGGGCAACATTACAGCTAAGACTCCAGTCTTTATCTTGGAAATTTTTTTTTTGACTGAGTATTGGTAGGTAGAGTCTCAAGGCATCTAATCTTTACCATCTTATTAAGGACCATCCAACAAGGAATAAGCAGACTGTGCGAATGTTGGCAGCAAAGAGATGAAATAGTTCATGTATCTGCTGCCCAGAGCTCGTGTTTTATCTTTGCCGTCCCCAAAGCACATAGCAAAACACAGACATACGGGTGAGAACTGTTTGCTATCTGCAGACAAAGCCTTGGAAAAGGAATGCCTCCAATAATGGGAGTGCAAGCCATTACCATTTGTAGAGCACTTTAACATTTGCAGTGTGCTTTCATATATGTTATGATTTAATCCTCAAAGGGTCCTGAAAGGGAAGTACAACATCCATCTCCTTCCCTTTATGCATGATAATAATACTTACCATTTACTTCAGAAAGTTCACATAAATGTCTCAGTTAATCCTTATAATAACTGGTGAGGAATGTTTACACACATTTTGTTTATCAACAGTCGAGCCCAGAAAAAAAGATAGGGGACTTGTCTAAAGTCACCCCGTGGGTCAATGAGCAAACTGAGATGTGCGTTTCGGTGTGGCTCTGATACCAATTATATTATCATTCCAGTAACGGGTACCTCATACCAGTCTTTAAATAAAGATTCATTAAATTCCATCCTCATTTTCTCAGAAGGATGGAGTGAGCCCTGGAGCCTGAATATCTGAGTTCAAATTCTTCCTCCCTTTCAGCTTAGAGCCCCACGTCATTCAGCTACCTCATCCTTAAAACAAGATGATATGCCCTGCCCAAAAAGTTTCTTGTGAGATGAAATTTAAGAATATGTATAAGAACTGAGATCTTACTTGACTGATCTCAGGAACTGGCAACACTGTTTTCACATTCCCGTTTTACTGGGACCCACAGGAGGACCACACTAAAGTGAATGATACATTAAGATACATTATGAAAGACGTTTGCCAACAGAGATTTTGGAAATGAGTCTTTAGCATGGACGGAGGGATTTTCAATCTTTCTGGAGAACTTTGTTCCACTCACTGTCTTTGACTGTTACATTATGGAATTGGATTAGGCAGGGCAGGGACACCACTCAGTGTGTCCATTGTCTTCTGTCTGTTGCTCGGTTGACCTGACCAAGCAGGGACTTGGTATTCTAAGCCACTTGATTCTAAACAGGCAACATATATTTAAAATCAGAACCAACTCTGTTCCTGCCATGCCTACATTATTGTAATAACTAAACTGCTTTTTCTTTTGTAAGTTCCTAAAACCACAGACAAGCAACTGCAGTGCCTAGCAGCGAAGTCAACACTATAGAAGATGGATATAAATCTGCTAAGGTTTTGTGAAAGTGTTATACTTGACCAATCACGATGCGGTTTATTGTGTGCAAATTTAGACTGGGCAGAAGTATAATCCATGGTCTCTGTCCTGCGCCGCTCAGCGTCTCATGAAAGACAAATACATAGGCTCGTGTGCTGCAAGAAGAGTGATAGAACACTGGTGTTCAGTGTCTCGGACACCAGTGAGGAAAATGGTGGAAACTTACCTGAAGGAAGGTGGTCCATGATCAGAGGACTCTAGGGAGGTTAGGATGGATATTGAGATCACTGATTCATAAAGGGGAGATATTATATAAACAGTGATGGAGAAATGAATGAAATATATGGATTCCTTAATACTTTGCTTTGCTGTGATTAAAGTTTAAGTAATGAGGGAGTTCTTTGCAAGAATTTGATCAAGGAGGCCTGAAAGACAGAAAGTTTAGTGAGGAAAGGGCCTTGATGCTAAGCCTGATCACCTGAGTTCAGTCCCTGGGACCCACATGATAGAAGGAGAGAACCGATTCTTTTTTTTTTTTCACTTGTTTTTAGCTTTTTAAAATTGTTTTATATTGAGCTATATATTTTTCTCCACTCCCCTCCCTTCTTCCCCTCTCCCCTTCTACCCTTTCCTATGATCCCCATGCTCCCAACTTACTCAGGAGATCCTGTCCTTTTCTACTTCCCATGTAGACTAGATCCATGTATGTCTCTCTTAGGGTCTTCTTTGTTATCTAGGTTCTCTGGGGATGTGAATTATAGGCTGTTTTTTTTTTTTTAATTTTGTTTGTTTGTTTGCTTTATGTCTAAAAACCACTTATGAGTGAGTACATATTGTATTTGTTTATCTGGGTCTGGGTTACTTCACTCAATATGATGCTTCCTTGATCAGTTCATTTGCCCACAAATTTCAAGATGTCATTTTCTTTTTCCACTGTGTGGTCCTCCATTGGGTAAATGTACCACATCTTCTTCATCCATTCTTCAGTCGAGGTGTATTTAGGTTGTTTCCAGGTTCTGGCTATGACAAACAGTGCTGCTATGAACATAGTTGAGCACATATCTTTGCAGTATTATTGAGCAAACTTTGGCTATATATACCCAAAAGTGGTATTGCTGGGTCTTGAGGTAGGTTGTTTCCTAATTTTCTGAGAAATTGCCACACTGATATCCAAAGGGGTTGTACCAGCTTGCACTCCCACCACAGTGCAGGAGTGTTCCCTTTCCCCCACAACCTCTCCAGCATAAGTTGTAATCATTGTTTTTTGATCTTGGCCATTCTTACAGGTGTAAAATGGAATTTCAGAGTTGTTTTGATTTGCATTTCTCTGATGACTAAGGATGTTGAGCATTTCTTTAAGTGTCTTTCAGTCATTTTAGATTCAGCAATTAAGAGCTCTCTGTTTTGGTCTGTGCCCCATTTTTTATTATATTTTTTATTCTTTAATGACAAATTTCTTGAGTTCTTTGTATATTTTGGAAATCAGCCCTCTGTCCAATGTGAGGTTGGTGAAGATCTTTTCCCATTCTGTAGGCTTCTGTTTTATTTTGTTGACCATGTCCTTTGCTTTACAGAAGCCTCTCAGCTTCAAGAGGTACTATTTATTAATTGATTCTCTCAGTGTCTGTGCTGCTGGGGTGATATTTACGAAGTGGTCCCTTGTGTCAATGAATTCAAGTGTACTTTCTACTTTCTATTCAGTAGTGTGGTTCAGTAGTTCAATGTGGTTGGTTTTATGTTGAGGTCTTTGATCCACTTTTCTTTTTCATTTTGTGGATGCAATGGTGGATTACATTGACAAATTTTTGTATGTTGAACCATCCCTTCATCTCTGGGATGAAGCCTACTTGGTCATGGTGGATGATTTTTCTGATGTGTTCTTGAATTTAGTTTGCCAATATTTTATTGAGTATTTTTGCATCAATGTTCATGAGTGAGATTGGTCTGTAATTCTTTTTCTTAGTAATGTCTTTGTGTG
Source organism: Myodes glareolus (assembly GCF_982192425.1). Classification (NCBI taxonomy): domain Eukaryota; kingdom Metazoa; phylum Chordata; class Mammalia; order Rodentia; family Cricetidae; genus Myodes; species Myodes glareolus. Next base: position 87,630,827 of record NC_142034.1, read on the forward strand.
GTTTGGGTGTCATGGTAATCATAAAAAGAGTTTGTCAATGTTCCTTCTGTTTCTATTGTGTGGAACAATTTGAGGAGTATTGGTATTAGTTCTTCTTTGAAAATCTTGTAGAATTCTGAGCTGAAACCATCTAATCCTGGGCTTTTTTGGTTAGGAGACTATTGATGGCTGTTTCTATTTCTTTAGCAGTTATAGGTCTATTTAGTTTGCTTATCTGGTCTTGATTTAATTTTAGTAACTTTCATCCAGAAAGTTCTCCATTTCCTTTAAGTTTTCCAATTTTGTGTAGTACAGGGTTTCAAAGTATGACCTGCTGATTCTCTGGATTTCCTCGGTGTCTGTTGTTATGTCCCCATTTTTGTTTCTGATTTTGTTAATTTGGATATTCTCTCTCTGCCTTTTGGTTAGTTTGGATAAAGGTGTATCTATTTTGTTGATTTTTATGGAATAACCAACTCTTCCTCTCATTGATTCTTTGTATTCTTTTCTTTGATTCTATTTTGTTGATTTCAGCTCCTGGGTGAGTTTGCTTCTTTTTGTTCTAGAGTTTTCAGGTGTTCTATTAACTCACTAGTGTGGGATTTTTTTTCCAGCTCCTTTATGTAGGCATTTAGTGCTATGAATTTTCATCTTAACACTGCTTTCACTGTGTCCCATAAATTTGGGTATGTTGTGTGGTCATTTTCATTGAATTTTAGGAAGTCTTTAATTTCTTCCTTTATTTCCTGCTTGACCCATTGGTGATTCAGGTGAGCATTCTTTAATTTTGATGTGTTTGTGGCCTTTCTGAAATTAGTGTTGCTGTTGAGTTCTTGTTTAAACCACAGTGATACTACAAGTTAAATGGGGTTACTTTAATTTTTTGTGTCTGTTGAAGTTTTCCTTTTTGTCTAGTATATGGTCAATTTCTGAGAAGGTTCCATGGGGTGCTGAGAAGAAGGTATATTCTTTTATGTTTGATGGAGTGTTCTGTAGATGTTTGTTAAGTCCATTTGAGCAATAAAATCTGTTAGTTCCCTTATTTCTCTGTTAATTTTCTGTATGGCAGACTTGTCTAGTGGTGAGAGTGGGGTGTTCAAGTCTCCTACTATTAGTGTGTGGGGTTTAATGTGTGATTTAAGCTTTAGTCGTGTTTCCTTTACATTTGAGGGTACCCTTGTATTTGGGGCATAGATGTTCAGTATTGATAGATTTTTCCTGTGACAAATATGAAATGTCCATCTTTCTCTCTTTTGATTGACTTTAGTTTGAAGTCCATTTTATTAGATATTAGGATAGCCACACCAGCTTGTTTCTTAGGTCTGTTTGACCTTTATTATGAGGTGATGTCTGTCTTTGAGGTTGAGGTATGTTTCTTGTATGCAGCAAAAGGATGGATTCTGTTTTAGTATCTAATCTGTTAGCCTGTGTCTTTTTATAGGGGAGTTGAGTCCATTTATATTAAGGGATATTAATGACCAGTGATTGCTAGTTCCTGTTATTTTAGTTTTTATTGCTGGTGATGTTATTGTGTGTGTGTGTGTTTTCCCTTATTTGGGATTTGCTGCTGTGAGATTTTTCTATTGTCTGTGTTTTTGTGGATTTAGCTAACCTCCTTGGGTTGGAGTTTTCCTTCTAGTACTTTGTGTAGGGCTGGATTTGTGGCTAGGTATTGGTTAAAACTAGTTCTTTCATGGAATATCTTTCTTTACTTGTCTATGGTGATTGAAAGTTTTTCTGGGTATAGTAGTCTGGGCTGGCATCTGTGGTCTCTTAGTGTCTGCATAACACTTGACTAGGACCTTCTGGCTTTCATTGTCTTCATTGAGAAGACAGGTATAATTATGATAGGTCTGCCTTTAAATGTTACATGACCTTTTCCTATGCAGCTCTTAATATTCTTTCTTTATACTTAGTGTTTTGATTATTAAGTGGCGAGGGGACTTTTTTTTTTTTGATCCAGTCTATTTGGTTTTCTGTAAGCTTTTTGAATCTTCATAGGTATATCTTTCTTTAGGTGGAGAAAGTTTTCTTCTATGATTTTACTGAATATATTTTCTGTGCCTTTGAGTTAGACTTCTTTTTCTTCTATCCCTATTATTCTTCAGTTTGGTCTTTTCATGGTGTCCCATATTTCCTGGATATTTTATGTTAAGCTTTTTCTAGATTTAATGTTTTCTTTGACTGATGAGTCTATTTCCTCTGTTGTATCCTCAATGCTCGAGATTCTCTCTTTCATCTCTTGTATTCTCCTATTTATGCACGCATTTGTGGAGAGCCGATTCTTAAAGGTTATCCTCTCACTTCCACATACAACTTCTACATGCATGACATGGCATATACCCCAGACACCTATATGAAATTAATTAATTAATTAATGTAAGTATGAATTAGAACAGTGTTGGGTAACTAGTGGGCAGCCTTGTGAAAATTAAGATGTGAAACATGAAAAAGTTTGTGCATCCAGAAGTATGTTGGGTTTTGTATAGAAGAGAGACAGAAGAGAGAGACAACAGAGACTGGACATCCTGAACCATAATGTGTTAGACGTTTTTTCAGATACTATAACAAACACCTTGAATTATGAGTTTGTAAAGAGAAAGTGTTTGCTTTGTCTTATAATTTTGAAGGTTTCTGTCTATCCTTGAGTGTCCTATCTTATCTGAGCCCATGCTGAGACCACACTCCATGGTTAGAGCCCATGATGGAGCCAAACTCTCATGGGGACAGATCAGAGTGCCTCACCACAGTATCCTACACAGGGACACCTCCAGCGACTCAAAAGCTTCTCACTAGGCCCCACTCTTTAAGTAAGTTAGTCTCTCTCAATAGCATCACACCAAGGACCAATTTTTGCAACATGGCCCTTTGGAGAACATTTAAGATCCAATCTATGGCATGTTGCCTAGACTGTGCTGTTCAGTATGATAGTCACTGGCCTCCGATACTACTTAAACAGAAATCAGTTAAAAGTCTACACAATAAGAGTTTGGTTCCTAGTTAGGCTAGACTCATATGACATGTTCAGTGGGCATATATAGACAAGGCGTGTGCCCACCCCCACAGAATGTTATGTCAAGCAGTACTACATTTCAACAAATGATCATTCTGCCACATCCTCGAGATACTAATGAAGGGGCAAATAGATTTTCTAAGCAGAGTGTGTTTGAGGAACTAGAAAGAGGGTTCAACAGTCAGGAACACCTGGTGCTCTTAGTAGAAAATCTCAGTTCAGATCCCAGCATGCTCATGAGGCAGCTCACAACAGCCTGTAACTACAGTATCAGGAGACTGAAGCCTTCTGGCCTGCAAGGCACCTATGGACTATACACTTGGCACACACACACACACACACACACACACACACACACACACACACACACACATCTCCAAAAATCTCCAAAAATTCATTTAAAAGAAAGCATTTGAAGTTCCACAACATGTTAATAAAAGTATTGTCCCTGCCTATAAGAGAGATCCGGATCCTCCCACCAACAAGCACTGATACACTGATTCATCGCATTTTGCCTCATGAATATGAAAGACACGGCATAGGGAATTACAGAAAATATTTCACAAGTGAACTCTAACCTCCACCTCTATAACCTGATCTGAATTTGACACCTCCTAAAGTGCAGAGCTGCTTGGGAAGTGTGATGTGTAAACACACATCCTGGTGAGATGTAGTGCCAACACCCAAGCATACACAGCCCCAAACTGCGAAGGCAGTTCCTGCTGGCTCTCCTGCATCAGGCACCTTAACTGGGGCCGATCCCAAGGCTTGCCACCCTTCCAACAAATTAAGTACAAGAGCTTGTGCGCAATAGCGAGGGTTCTGCCAGCAGCATCTCTGGAAAATAATTTGTTTTCAAGACAATGCTTAACTGGGCTTTGCTTCATTGAAGTGGGAGTGAAGCAGGCAATTAGGTCTCGCACTGGAAAAACAATCAAAATTTTCCACGGCACGATAGAGCATAGAGCCAACCCAGTTAGTCCAGGACTACCGCACTGAGAAGACCTAAGAGGTCAGAATGCAAACCCCTTGCGTGAGGGCACATAACCTAGAACTGTGTTCTAGCATTGAGTCTCCTGCCGTAGTAGAAGCTCTCAACTCTTTCATGGCATGCAGGGCTCTCCAAGCTCCCAGGGAGGTCTATACCTCTCAATAACTGACTACACTCACTGCAAGCAAATTTCACCTCTCTCAAACATGCGTAAGTCCCCATGTTTGGTTCCCACCAATAATATAAATTTATTTGTTTGATGTCTACATGTGGGCAAGGGAGAGCTGATAGAATCACACATTTCGCTCCTAATACATACCAACCGCTTTCGTGGTTTGGGGACTCAAACACAAGGGCATGTGCATGCTAGACAGGTTCTATGCCCCTGAGTCACACCCCACGAATCTGCCCAGTTTTTATCGGTCGCAAAAAAGCAACTGAGTTGATGTAATAGTGACCAGAACCACATTGTGTATTCTGATCCCAAGCCACTACACATTTGATCCCAAGCCACTACCCATTTGACTTCAGGGTTTCCCAGCCCACCACTGCATGTGAGGATGGGCCATTCTTCCTTAAGAGGGACGGTCCTGGGACTTGTAAGATGGTTAGCAGCCTCCCCGACCCCTGCCTACTCAATGCTAAAAGCCTCCGTTCCCCCGCCACTACTGGTATAACCAAATACCTTCAGACATTATTATCAAATTACCCTTGAGCAGCAGCAACAGTCCTCTCGTGGAGATGAAGCGATCTAGCAGGAGACTGAAAGGAAATATTTGTAATCAGGAAGATAAATTTATATAAAACTAAAACATATACTATGAAATCTATATTTTAATTTTGAGATGTTCCACTTATCAACTATCATTTTTTGCATTCTGCAATCATGATTAGAATTTCTTTCAGGCGTGGAGGTGGTTGTATTCTTAGAAAGCATTTGTGCTCTGGGGAGGCCGAGGCAAGGAAATCATGAATTCAAGGCCAGTCTGAGCGATATCACGATACAATGGCAGGAGAACACGGCTATCTTTGTTCTGTAAACAAACATTTTAGATGTAGGAAAGAATTTCAGCACCCCCAGTCACGGTGGTTATGTATCAATGCTTTGAGTTTGAGTTTCTTGCAGTACTGAGTCCAGAAACCTTGCTATCCGCATGCTGGATTGGGAAGACGTGGGCAGCCATCGGCTGGCTCCCCGCCCCACTCCTTGACACCTGCAATATTCTTATAAGCACATTAGTTACTTCCCACAAGAAATACTTTCTCTGGGATCCCATGTTCCATTTCCTGTTATTTAACAGGAAGGGACTCAGCCTAAAGACCTTGCAATTCTTTTTCTGGAGGCAGAATGCCTGGAATCTGTTTCTAGTTCCACTGTGTGGCTTTGTGGTGTTAACCATGTCGTTTTTTCCCACTTGGCTTGATGATCAGTTTGAGGAAGGCTAATTTCCCTCCTAAGTGCCAACAACAGACTCCAAGTTAGGTTAAAAGAGGAACATAAAAGGTTGGCATGGGGAATAAATTGATTCATATTTTGAAAAGTTTGGCGGAGGCCGGGGTGCTTCAGGTTTGGCTTAATCCTGTAGTTCTACTAACATTTATCAGTAGTTTTCTTCAGCTTCCCACATCCCTTCTCATCTTTCATTGACTTCATTCACAGGCAAGATCCTCTCTCCCCCTTGGTAGAAAGACACCTACAGCCATTCAAGCCTCACACTCTCCCAGAATATGGCTTAGTGAAATAGCTAAATGGTCTGGCAGGGATTGCAAAGCATCGTTAAGGAAAGTTGTTTAAATGCTCTAGCCCGCTGTTTTGCTTGAACTCAACAACGAACACTATTTTATGAAGTCCTTAAACTTATGGCGCCACAGGGGATTTTCCAGTTTCGAAAAGCCAGGCTTCTGCCTATGGTTAGCTACCTCCTTGGGGTTGAATTCTGTGGTGCATGCCACAAGAGTACCAAGGTGCACTTTTGGCCACCAGTAAGCAGTGGTGTAGGCAATAGTAGAATGAACCATGCAGGGCTTAGGTTCAAAGACTGGAGTTCAAACCATACCTCCACAACTGCTAATGGGGTGAGACTTGATCTCAGCTTCTCCTACCTGTAAATGGGAGAGAAATTAGAATGTAATTAGTTCTTGAACGTTTTGTGAGTGTTAAAGGAAAGAGCGTGTGTGAAATTATTTAGTTCCATGCTTAGCATAAAGCAAGATCTCATACTCCGTGGAATTGGTGAGGAGTGTGGAAGTTAATGCCATTGTCAACCCAAGGAGCTCTAGAATCATCTTGGAGACAAGCCTCCATCGAGGTGTGCTTTGGGAAGCATTTCCTAGGTCAGGTATTTGAAATGGGAAAACCTACCCATTGTGAATAGTGGGGTCCAGAATCTGTGTACGCCTTGGTCTTTCTCTCCTGACCATAGATACAATGTGACCTGCTGTCTCAAGCTCCTCCTGTTCTCATTTGAACTAAGAGAACAAAGGAAGCCTTCCTACATCGGTAGCTTTGGCTAGGTATTTTGTCACAGCAGTATGACAAGTAGCTATCAGAGCACTGATCAGATTTATCTTTGTATTCCTTTGTTCCTGGTGCCGCTTTTTTTATTTTGTCATGTCTTAAGTGTATCTCTCTGCTCCACCAAATATCCTGACACCCCGTCACTGCATAAATCAATTATGTATTGCCTACACAGAACACTTTAATATCAGCTCACTATCAATCTTTCCAATGAAAAAGAACCGGTTGTTTCAAGTGAATTTGGGGCCATTGTTCTCCAGCATACCCTCTGTCATCAATTAGTGAAAAGATATTTCAAAGGGCCGGGTAGAGCATCAATTTCTCTGTTACTATTTATCGTTGGTGGGGGATGAGCAGAAATGGGAGCCTTTTGAACTTGTTGGAGGAAGTCTCGAAGACGGGGCCTGACTCTGTGTGCGCAGCAAAATGGCACCGTGGTGGGCATGATGGGAGTTGGAGTCAGATTTCCCACCACAGACGGTGTGTGATGAAGCTTTCAGGATGACTGCAGTGGGTGAAGAGGGAGAGCCTGGAGCATGGCTGGCAAATCAGCCCTGGACATCTGCTACCTCTCCTCGTCCAAGGCTATGCGTTTTCTAATTGATGATGTCACTCTCTTCCCACTGGAAGCAAGGGCATACCAGAATTAACAGCCATGATCCGTCTATCAGACACTGCACGGAATCGCTTTGTCTGGCTACAAGACTGGCTATAACAGAGCTTTTATAACACAATCTTACTTGTCTGAAGACAGATATCTTAGCAAACTGAATTAGTCTCTTTGCTTAAGGTCATGGAGGATCCAATCATGCAGTTAATCAGAGTTTGGTTTACATGGGGGATCTTGGGAAACCCATGCGCATACACATGCACCCATGTTCAAAATCATAGGAACTTAATAAAGGACATATTGCTGACTTTGCAGGTACCTCTTTGCTTTGTAACCAGTCAGAAATGTGGCTTTCTGTCCATTTGCTGAGGACTTGGTACTCAGTCACAAAAAAACTGGGGAACCCATTGAGAGTGAGGAGTTTCTGACATCCGTAACCTGAGAACCACACTAGAACATGTCACCTGGTTAGCTGCCGGCCTACACTACGGTTTTTTGTAAGAAAACAGAGTCCACCAAGGGAGCCAGCTAAGTTCCAGCTTTCCCCCTGTACTTTGGAACCTGCTTGTATCTACACAGATGGTCTCTGTCAGTTGGAAGAGTCAGGGGCAAACGTAGCCTACGCGAAATGTAGCTACGAAAGTAGCAAACGACCTAACAGACAGAGAACAGCACACTGCTTGGGTTGGGGCAGATCTGGGGACTCTGAAATTTTCCAAGTACTGGTAGGTAACCAGCATGCAGAACGAAAGAAACAACCAAAGCAAAATCGAGGGATTCAGAGGAGTGGGGAGCTACCAAGAGTCCCACGATGTTAGGATGCAGAGTCACAGTACACGAAGCAACCCCAGAGCTTCTCCTGTGCTGTGACTCACCTTCCCTTGTCAGTATTGTGTATGTTAAAAGGTTCTGTTGTCTGTACTTCGTGAAACGAATTCACGCTGAACAAAATTCCCAGAAGGTCGTGTAAAGAATGATTTCACAGCAACTATCCTATCAGGCCCCTGGAAAATTGCACTTGAACCTGAGTTCCACCTTATTCACTCAAAGAAATTTTTTAAAAAAAAGAAATTGGCTTCCAGCCATCCTTGTTCTTCAACATTCGGTTTCAGACATGCCTCAGTCGCACACACTTTAAAGCCTTACTGCTAAGTGGACATCAGCATTGACGCCACAGGACCTGGGCAGGACCCATCTGCAGTCAGAAGCCTTGAAGAAGGGTGGAGGGTAACATCGCTACAAACGTCAAGACAAATAACAGTGAAAACTTTGAACACTGTCCCATGATAGTTGCCATGTGTGGCTATTCAGAGATGTGCCCTACTCAGATCTGGAAGAAGACCTGGGATTGGGGGGAAGCACCTTGCAAGTATCTCTCTTGTACAAATTCCTTATATTATTTTTGTTACTATTTTCACTACCATATTACCACACTATTTGGGCAAGCACTGTGTGTGGGTGCAGGGTGGATTTGAGAAAGACGAACCTGAGTTTAAGCCCTGTCCTTGACATCGTGCTGACGGTTGAACTTCACTTCTTTGTTTCCGTTTCCTCATCTATAAAACGAGAATATTCTATTGTCACATTTGATGGGAATACATGGTCATCCCAACGCAGTGAAGGGAAAGAGATACCAGCAACAAGTGTTGGTTTGTATGTAGTATGTAGTACTTCAGGGAAGCGCAATTCTTCAGGCATAGACACTTTCCGGAATTGAACTGTTTGTCTGAATCTCGTTTATTTTTCAAACATCCTACCCTTCCCTCCCCACCGCAGCTTCATAGGCTGCTCCTTCTTGCTCATTTCCGTTAGTTTGCTTATGAACAAACCAGCCGGCCACCAATGATGACCCTAGATACAAGGATACAGTTGGTGGTGAACACATAATAGTTGTCATTGCCCAGAAGCTGATGTCAGGAGGCCAATGCCATGGAGGAAGAGGCTCCATTAGTCATCCATGTAAAAGGGACCTGCTCTACCCAAGGGCAGCTCCAGGTTACTGCCCATGCTACCGGCATGACTGCCGTTTCTTACAGCATGGAGCAGCCATGCTTTGCCACACGGGAATCTGCCATATGCTACAATAAACCATGTGATACATGTAAACAATGATCAACTCATTGGCAAGAAAATATGGGCCCTCTCCACCTGTTTTCACAATCTACTCTAAGCTAAAGAATTTGGTTTTAGGGTAGCCGCCTTATTTATTCACCGAGGATACAAGCCTGAGTAACAGATAATAGTTTCTATGAGGATGGCGAACAGGCAGAGAGGCTAGAAAACGTAGCTCTTGTTTCAAACAGGCAAACAGAGAGAACTTTACTGGAGAGAAGCTGAAGTCTGGAGAATATTGGCCAGGGGGTAGAAGCAGTGTGTGTGTGGGGGGTGTGTCCCTGAAGGTGAGAATGCAATCTATATAAAGTTGGAGTGACTTGGCATGTTCAAGCAAGAGGCATAAAAATTCTCTGTTGAGTGGAGAGTAAAGAGCCAGGTGGAGAGGAGGAAGGGTGCCCTCTGGGTAGGGGAAGTAGGCAAACAGCTACCATTCAGAAAAGGTAGAGCATGCCTAGCATCCTGGGGAGTTCAGATTTCTTTCCCCATACAATGGGAAGTCGTTAGAGGGTGCAAAGATAGGGCCTGATTTCTACCTATGAAATGGCATCTTAACTTCTGTGGGAAAGAGATGGAATCGTGCCAAAGATGGTGGGCAATTTCTCAAGAACAGTTATCGGGAGACCAGCAAGGAGAGATGAGGAAGGCTTAGGAGATAGAAAGAACTAGACTTTTCTAGAGTGATTTTGTTCAAATGGATGCCCTTCTCTGAATTATATTAATAAAGGATCAAGTATCATACTACCCTTCTCTGAATTATATTAATAAAGGATCAAGTATCATACTACCAGTGGTATGCATTTGGGCTGTTGAAGAAACATCAAAACCATTGAAAAGCTCATCTGGAGCACTTCATTAATGTATACATATATTGTGAGCTGGTTTCAATGTGACTTTCTTAGGATGCTCTCATGACACTCATTGCTGACCTTTGACCCCTCTGTCCTCTTTCCCAGGTCGTCCCATCCCACCTACATCCTCGTCTAGCCTCCTCCCATCTGCTCAGCTGCCTAGCTCCCATAATCCTCCACCAGTTAGCTGCCAGATGCCATTGCTAGACAGCAACACCTCCCATCAGATCATGGACACCAACCCTGATGAGGAATTCTCCCCCAATTCATACCTGCTCAGAGCATGCTCAGGGCCCCAGCAAGCCTCCAGCGGTGGTAAGGAAACTGTGGTGTCTGAATGTGTGCTGTTTTGTGCCTGACCTTCGTGAGTCTCCCGCCAAGTGACAACTATTGACACAAAGAAGGGGAGAAGGTGGTGTGGGGGGCATCAAGGTGGAACGCGTTCATCATTTTCGTGGCGTGGCCGTTCTAAGATGCATCTGTTGAAGGTCACAACCGTTGGGGAGTCGTTTTTTTTGCTGATTCTAACCGGCTCTGAGCCTCCTTTTGTGGGAGGATTTTGCCCATGGCTACTTGTGAGAGCATGCTGGGCTCAAAGGGGAAGTGTGGGGAGACACTGGAATATTGAGTTTTGTATTACTGGGATTCTGGTCACAGCCAAGTGACCTTGAACACCCTCACATGGCCCCATTCATATGCCTCTCTGTTCCCTTGCTTTTTTATCATTGGCTTCTGACTTCCCCTTCCTTGCTTGTTTTATATAGTTTTGCGATTAAAATGTGCTCCCTTGACATGATTACGGAATATGGTGCCAAGACTGAAGTGTTTGGGGTATGACCTCTCTATGACCCTCTGCTTGTGCCCTTCCCTTGAATTTAACGAGTTGATCACGAGGCGCTGGGATAAACACAGCTTCTAACTTCAGAGTGCTTGTTTGCGTTTTCATGTTCGCAGAACAGAGGGAATGAACACGAGGTTCTGCTCTACTTTTCAGGATTTTGTGTCTCAACTCCCACTCTCCAAGTCTTAGATAGAATTGGCCCAAGTGCAACAATAACCAGGCCTTAGTTTGGATTCATCCCTTGGTGGAATGTTCACCTGAACAAATGAATACAGAAGAGGGCCCAGAATTTACCTAATGATTCAATATCTATAACCTGAGGGGAGGCCATGGCACAAATTAACTACTCTTAACCCAAAGCTTTGGCACTGGCCTCTGAGACAGCCCCTCGTGATGTTCATTAACACACTCATTAAAAGCAAGAGAGAGATTTGCATGTCAAGAATACTCCCCGAAAAGACAGCTTTGGCTCTATCCATGAATATAAGCTACCAATGGCCTCAACCTCTCAAATTATAGAGGACCTCCTAAACATATTAGGAAGATTCATTCAGAAAATGGACCGATAGATTGCTACTTATGATAGCCCATGCCCTTCTTCAAAGCCAGGCCTGATATATTTAGCAAACTCATATTCTTTTTTTTTAAAAAAAATTATCTAATCAAATCTCTCATCAAATGAGCAATCCATTGTTGATATTATGAAGGCCTTTAATCTACCATAAATCTTTATTAGAACTCATCAGAGCTTCTAGTTTGAGAGAAATGTGATTATGGCACTCTTAAAATGACATTACATCATCGGGGTGATTGGTTTATCATTTGGAAAAGAGACATCAATCATAACTAACATAACCACACAGTAAATGAATTCAACCTTTCTACCGTGGAACAATGACACCGTAATTGCTCAAAATCAGGCTTAAAATGAAATCGGAAAATGCTCTTTCTTCAAATATGATGTTAACTTAATGGAATATATTATGAAAAATCATGTTTGAGGAAATTCTATATAATTAAAAATATGTGGAAATATATTCCCTTTTTTCTTTCATCAGAACCTGATTTTAGCAACAGCACTAGTTTTTCTCTTTTCTTTTTTTCTTTCTTTTTTTTTTCTGCATCAGAGATGATGTTGCATTTAATTGAACTACCCTCGCTTCTGTTTTGCTACTTTTTACTTCATACTATGTAATCGTGATGAATATTGTATTATGAAGGACAAGAGGCTTTTGAAATGAGGTGCACCTGCTGATCGCTTTTGAAAAACAGACAATTATTAACGAGAAAGCGAGCTTTTAAAAACAACATCCTTTTATGCATGTATGGATGCCCAAGCAAAGATGATTTCCATAAGCGAGGTCAGTTCTTATCTCTGGGCCATCCAGAATGTTTTCTTGGTGATAGCACAAAGGGTGATCTCTTTCCTTTTGGACGCCGTATCAGATTGTAGGTTGTCAATACAGCTTTTTTGTTGTTGTTGTGGTTGGCTTTGATAAAAATCAAGGGCTCATCATTTTGGTGAACAGAACAGATCTGTGTGTTTAGAGCCAAAGTTATTCATTTTTCATCAGTGACACCAATTTGTTCAGCTCACTTAAAAAATCTGATAGTGATTTTAGCTCCACCAATAGGAAAAATCTGCCACGGCAAATGTGACGGTCCATTTTCGTACCGAACAAGAGCCCATGCACATATGACTTCTCCAGCAGAGCGGTGAAAACCTGATTGAATAGTAGCCTTGTTCCCGACAAACTCTTAGTGGAGGGTGTTCTAACACTAAAGCAAGCAGGCAGTCACTCAGCGCCCTTCACTCCTGCTTGACTAAATGAGAACTTGCCCAGCTCGTGTGTGTGTGTGGACGTGCTTGCATGTGCATATATTTCTGGTGGAATGGAATTGGGGTTCAGGGTAAATTGGGGTTTCTATCAAGATCTGAATGCAGTTGCCATGAATTTAAATTTGACATAAAGGATTGAAAATGGAGTTTGACACCAAAGATGCGGACCGCAGAGCGGTGCTGGGGTGTTTGCAATTGAGTTCGATGAAAACGGCTGAATGTGTCAGGTGTTGCCACAGCCCCAGCACAGGGCCCCTGTGTTTGGGTATGTTAAGTTTAGCTGGATAATTACACAGAATAGTTTTAAGTTGGTCCCTTGGCATTGACACTGGAATCTTAAGATCAGGGAGCAGATCAGACTTTGTTGGGGATTTTTCCCCCCTTCGTTAAAATACCTTCCAATATATTCAGCCCATCCGCATCAGGAAAACATTATTTTTTGCCCTTCTCTTATTATTTTAATGATTTGATGTTGTCAAAGCCTGTCATTAGGAGAGTCACAGCACACATTTATTGCCCAACAGGCCTCCGTTTTGAAGAGACAAACTGGATATAAAACCCAGGAACTAAATCGTTTTTATCCAACTTGAAAAGTTCCTCAAAACAACAGCCATTTCACCTTTATGTGTCTCTGGTCATTATTTTCTATGACTATAGTGCATTCTTTAGTGCCTGGCACTAAACTCTCACCACCTTTGCAGCCAAGTTGCTCTAACCTTCCACCTGTGCCAACCAAGAGATACACAGGTGTAGTTGGAGAGATGTTTCCAGAACTGATATAACCAGCCCCTGAAACATTTGCTTCCCTAGAGCTGAGCTCAGGCCAAAAGATCACCCTGTCTTTTGACCTTCTGCCAGAGTAGATTAGTGCCAATGCTATTTCTTATATATGCAGCAGTATACTTTAAATCCTGTGATATCACTCATATGGAAAAACATCTGGATGCCAGCAGTATCCGAATGAAGGGTCTTACATCTGGAAAAAGGGAGGCTTCCTTTAAATCATCATATCAGGTTTGCACTGTTGTCAGTGCAGGAATAAAATATATAGGCAGTCACATGCTCGCCCAAAAGATCTGGCTCACCTCTTCCACAGATAGAGTTGAGTTTTGGTTCTTTGTGTAGGCTTGGAACAGTCATCAGCAACATCATACTGAATATTAGAAATGAAAGCAAGAGGCCCTGACAGAAACCTTCCAGAAAGTCCTCAGCAGCAGAGACGAGCCATCCAAAGATGGAGGGAGGGGTCCACATTTGCAATGGGACAAATGGGACGTGTGTGCCCCAGCCCTTTTGTAAAGCAGCAAGGGCTTGGTTCATTCTACATGGCAACAGCATACTTCAGTCTGAATTTGCAGATGGTACGAATGGACTTGCCTGCCTCGTTTATGGCTACCTTATCCAGGTGTATGGAATGCATGTTGATGTCTGTTGGCAAGCAAGTCAAGGCCAGAGGTCAGCCTCGGGTGTCATTTCCCAGGTACCATCTATGCTGTATTTTTTTAGACAGGCTCTCTCTCACTGGCCTGGGGCGCACTAAATAGACTAGGCTGGCTGCACGTGAGCCCCAGGGAGTTAGCTACCTGTTTCCACTGCCACAGTGTTTGAATTAAAGGCAGGCATACAACTGTAACTAGATTTTCACATGTGTTTTGGGTTCAGGTCTTTGGCTTGCAAAGCAAGTGTCACACAGACTGAGCTAACCTCCACCATGTTCTTACCTAGCTATCTTAGTGATTGTCCTGTTTATCTGGAATCAAAAAGAAAAGAGAAGAGTCTTCTTTCTTCTCTTTTCTTCTCTTTTTCTCTTTTCTCTCTCTTTTCTCTCTCTTTCTGTCTGTCTGTCTGTCTGTCTGTCTCGCTCTTCCTATACTTTCTTCTTTCCTGATCTTTTTCTTTCCTTCTTTCTCTCCCCCACCTCTCTCTCTCTCTCTCTCTCTCTCTCTCTCTCTCTCTCTCTCTTTTTCTCTCTCTCTCTCTCTCTCTCTCACCTCCCTCAAAACGGTTATTTCTAAAACCTCTGAAACTATAATTAGATGGCACAAGAATATACCGGAAAGTCTTGGGGGAGAGCATTACATTTGTTCATATATATAAATCTGTATTTCTTTATTTAATAGAGATAGAAAAAAGTCCAAGTTTCCTGGTAGCCAAGGCAAAAAGAGAAACATAGATTACAAGGTACATAATATACAAGAGAGACAAGCAAAGAAGCTGCTTAAGGAAACACTACAATTTTCACTACGAAGCCAGAGAGAAAAAATTCCCTACAGGTCATTTGGACATCCCCGATAACTGAATGAGTTTAAGCAATACCTGCAAAACAGATGCAATTTCCTCCCCAAAGTGGTGTAAACCCCCTCCAGATAAGCTGCATTGCTCTTGCAGTTTAACAGAGATGTTGCAAGTGTTCAAAGTTGCACATTCCAATGGCAGAACTTGGCTTGATCAATGACAATCCTTGATTCTTCCCACAGACCTTGTGAACTGCAGATTTCATGGGTGACAGACGTGCGGTATCATTGCTCATTTGACATTGGTACGGAATTAGCAGACTCTGTAGTTAGAGCGCAGTTCAAAACTGTGTACAGAGATGACTCGTGTACAAATTTGTCTGGATGATGCTGTCCATTTGTGACAAGAAAGGCACCCTACCAGGACCATCTCATCCGTGGTAGAGCTGGGGATGTGTGAGAAGGCTGCCCACTCAAGCAAATGGCTTTTAGTTAGTAGACTTTTTAGGATTAGAGAGTTGGTTCAGTAGTTAAGAACTCTTGGGCTGCTCCTGCAAAGGACACAGATTCAGTTCCCAACACACACAAGGTGGCTCACAACCATCTATAACTCCAGGTCGAGGATCTGATGTCCTCTTCTGACCCTCAACAACACAAGGAACTCACATAGAACATATATACACATGAAGGTAAAAACTCACAAAGCAATGATGAATGAAGTTGCTTCTCCTTATAAATTTAGTTTGGGGGAGGGAAAGGATCATTTAAAATGCTATGGATTTTCTTGCTTTCTTACCCATGGAAGTTTAATTTCATTTAGAATTTCCCGAGAAGTTTGGAGTAATTATTATGTATTTTAAGGGGATCACTCTGTCAGGTACTCTGTATTCTTTTCTCTTCTTCTTTTCCTCTCCCCCACTTTTCTTCTCCGCCCCTCCCTCTCCCAAAGTCATTGTGTGTGATGATGGGATTGCTGATCCCACTTCTCTCCTTACCTTCTTGTCTTCCTCTTAGCTTCATTGCACCCTTTAGCTCCTCCATTGTGCTCTGGTAGCAGATTCATAATTGATGATTGTGATTGATAAACATTTATTGAGAGGATGACTGTCATCAATAACCACATTGCTTTATTATATTTACTGCTTGTCATCGAATATGTTAGAAAACAGTGGAGAACTTTATGGCAAGAAGATACCATAGGTTATATTTATATATTTCATATTTATGCATTTCCATATATATGACATTAAATTTCCCTTTTTTGCTTGTTAAGCAAATAGATAAATATTATTTAAATAAATACATATTATTTAAATAATAGAGCATCTGTAAATGATAATGGTGTGTTACATTTTTAATTAAACTAGTAACACAAGATCCTAGAAGCCCTGGTGGATTACGGGTGAGGAGGGCAGTCCTAGGAGGCTAGCCTTGAAGAGGGAATGCTGGCTTTGGGTTCAGCTTTCTTTGACATTTCTTAGGGTCAAGTATCATTCTTTCTTAACTTGGCTTTTTTTCCACCTACATCACTGGATTCCAGTCCTTCCCCGCTCCCCTAAGATACCCGGACTAGCCTTTCCAAGTTGTCTCTCACTTCTTCCTTGAGCTCATACAGCAGTTTGCAGCAACTGCATTGGCAGTTCACTGAGCAGTGTAGGCCGACTCAAGAATGCTGTGAGCTGCACACAAGGAGCTTTTCTTCTTCCCCCCGTCACAGAGCAGAGGGTTCCCATTCCTTTCTCCCTCCCTGGTAGTTATTATTCTGAGCACATGAGCACGTTGCCTTATGAACTTTTATGTAATCCTCACCATATCCTGTGTAGCAACAATTGCCATCAGAGCCCCTTTATAGCTGAGAACACCGTGGCGCAGGAATTTGGACACTTGTCAATGTTGGTCACAGAATGGGAAAATAAAGAGCCTAAGCCTTAAACCTAATTACAAGACAACTTCCTAACTACAGAGTCTTTCTCTACCTGCCTTCTGGCAGATGTTGACCTAAGAATATGTGCCCAGCATATTGAGATGTATGACAGACAGTGGAAGCTTGGTATCAAAGGCCAGGGATTAAAATTTTAGAAAGGTTGAAGGCACCAACTGTACATCGCAATGTTCACTTTACTTCTTGGCTCCTCACACCACCCTCTTCCAGGGAGATTCTCATTCCAGTTCAGGGACCCTAAAAGCTCTTGATTTCTCATCTCATGCATAGCTTACCATCTGGGGAGCATCTGCATTAGGGAGAAAAGGCTAAAGTAAACATTGGAGAACTTGACTTTGTCTATATTTTTTAAGTATTAAAGATATGTGTTCCGCATTAAACACACCCTGTACTCCTCAACCCTCTCTTGATCCTCCATACTCTTCTACCCTTGCTGCTCCCCTATACTTCTCTTCCTGTCCTCATCCCATCCCCATTCTCCCTGCCCCCCATTTTTTACCCCATTTTTCCTCTTTGTTCTCTAGACAACCCCACTTTCATTTTTTCCACGTATATGTGATTTTCTAGGATTGTATGACATCTAGGAACCACCAAGGAGGAAAGACAGAAGACATTTGTCCTTCCAAAACTTCACTTAATATGATAGTTTCTGGTCATGTCCACCTTTCTGCAAATGGCACAGCTTTGACTGAATATGTATGTACGTGCATGCATATTTATATATGTATATATATACCACACTTTCTTTACCTACTTCTCTCTTCTTGAGCATCTATGCTGGTTCATAGTTTAGCTGTTGCAAATAATAATGCAGGAAGTGTTAATGTGCAAATCTCTCTGTGGCATGTTTACTTGGGGTCTGTAGGCAGAGGTTGCTTGTTCATTTCCAGGCTGCCCAGACCCCAAATAATCACACAGAAACTATATTAATTACAAAACTGTTTGGCCTATAGCTTAAGCATATTTCTAGCTAGCTCTTACATCTTAAATTAGCCCATTTCTATTATTCTGTGTATTACCATGAGGCTCGTGGTTTACCGGGAAGGTTTGGGGGTGCATCTGTCTTCTTTGGCAGCTACATGGCATATTCTTGACTCCACCCACTTTCTCCTCTATCTCTGCTTGGAATTCCTGCCTTGCTCTATTCTGTCTTGCCATAGGCCAAAAAGAGCCTCTTCATTAATCAATGGTAACAAAACATATTCACAGCATATAGAGGGGAATCCCACATCAAGGGTTCTTTGTGTCAAGACCCTAGTATGGAAAAGCTGGGAAATTTAGTAGGTCTATTTTCGCCTTTTGGAAAACCTTCATACTAATCTCCACAGAGGATGAACACTGCATTCCCACTAGAAGTGCTTTCCACATCCTTCTCAGCATTTGTTGTTTATTTTCTCAATGACTGACATTCTGACTAGAGTCAAATGACATCTCAACATAGCTTTGATTTGCATTTTTTGATGGCAAGGGAGACTGAACATTTTTTTGCGTGTCTATTGGCTATTTGTGTTTCCATCTTTTTCAAACTCTCAGTCTATCTTATTAGCCCTTTTCTTGACTGGGTCTGTTTGATTTCTTGTTACTTAGATTTCTGTGTTCTTTGAATAGTATAGACATTAACCCCTCATTAGATGCACAGCTAGCAAAGTTTTTTTTAGCCATTCTTAGGTAGTTTTTTTTTTTTCCACTCAGGTTTCTGTGAACTTTGCTCTACCAAAGATTTTTAGTTTCTGGAATTCCCATTTGTTGATTGTTGTCCTTATTTCCTTGGTGACTAGAATTTAATTGAGGAAGAGAACTTGACCTTTTTATATGCATTGTCCATGACTCACAGCATGTGGTCATTCTTGGCCTCGGTTTACCTTCCTGTTTTTGGTTATTGGCTTGAAAGATTGCAAAACGTCCTTCTTATGCAGCATTCTGTTTGTGAGTTTCTTATGCCTACCCGCACCAATCTTTCTTCTCTCTTTCTCTCTCCCACTCTCTTTCTCTCTCTCTTTTCCTCTCCTCATCCTCCCTCCTTCTTTTCATCTCCTTCCCCTCGCCCCTCTTCCCTCTCCCTCCCTTTCTTCCCCTCCTCTCTCCTCCATCTTCCTCTCCCACTTTTTCTCTTGGTAGGATGGGCTTCACCAATGCCCAAACTGAGGTATAAACAGTTACATAGTGCAAATCTTTGTATATTGCCTGTATAAGTTGCGAGGTATTGGGGTATTATAACACAGAGATGAAAATGGTGGCAGTACGCTGAACAAGGGGGAAAAACCATAATTCTACCAGTATGAACTTCTGGTTCTAGAGACTCCCAAAGCAACTTCCAGAACAAAGTCTCCCATGCCAAGATTTGGCAACGGGTATACCCTCAGGTCCATGGCTCTCTCAACTTGCCCAGCAAAGGTGTGGAGATCAGATTTTTTCTTCTTTCCATTTTTTCCTCCTTGAAAAACTCATATAAACAACCTGTGCATGTACAGTTCGTCAGTCCCCCAGTTTGCACCCGGCTAGGCTGGGACAATGCTTTCACACCACACTGCCCGTAAGCACACAATGGAGATGGACAGGTAATTCCTTTGGAGATGCACAGTGGGAAAGTGACAGCCAGCAGAGAACTGCTTCTGCTCAGCAAATAATCTGGATATTGACACAAATCCCAGGGTCGATCAGCACTGTGTATCTTCTGCCTCTCCATCTCTGTCCCCAGCTTCTGGGTACATAAGAAGCGATGTCCCAGCAAAGCAGAGCCTGCTAACAGCATGCAAGGCCTTAACAGTTTCCTGCCCTCACCCTTTTAAACAGAACTCCCAACCCTTTAACATTTCACGTTTAATTCAAAGTGCAACTTCCTGTATAAGATTTAACAGTCATTTTACAATACAGCCTAGTATCTTTTTGACATTGTCTCAAATTTTCTTAAATCACAGCATATGTATATTTTTCAATGGAAGTTCCTTAGTCCTACCTGATAGACAACATTTAAGGATTCATGTATATCTTTTAAAGTGTGGGCTTTGAACTCCTTCCTGCTTGAATTCAACCTGTTGTTCAGATACTTTTTGACATCTTAAAATTGAACAGTATATACCCCCTTTTTTTAAACTCTGTAAAACAGCATTGTCTATAGTTCCTGAACCCGGCACGAATCATTAAGTAATATCCTGATGCCCCTAAATATCTTGAAAAGAGATTTTGAAAATTCAGTGGAAAAATTGAGTTGAAAAATCAGCTGAAGCCGAGATTGGATTTGATATTATTTTTCAAACTGTTTTTAAAGCTCAGTTGAGTTGACATGGAATAATCGTGTGTAAGTATGGAGTACAAAAATGTACCTCACATATATAGTATGTAATCTTGGATTTTCCCTTTTCGTTTAACAAATATTTCTTTCTGGTAGTGAAGATCTGTCCAGGATCTTGGACAGGTTTTTGACTCTTGAGCTGCACCCCAAACAAACACTTTTTACAATGTACTGTTTGGAAGTATCGAGAATTTCAAAGATACACATAACAGTGTTTGATAAATCAGCCCCACCACCACTTTCCTTTTCCAATTTGATATACTCTCTTTTAGACCTGCTGAGTCCACTTAGTGCTGTCAGCATGTGTGTGGGTGTCAGGGCACCCCCTAGACATTCCTAAATAAGACCAATTCCCCTGCCCACAGTAGCCATCAACTGCCAATAGCTTAGCTCTTTAACTAAGGTGGGACTTCATGAGCCCTGCCCACATCCTTGTTGGAGCTTTGGCTGGCTTGATCTTGTATAGGTCTGGTGCCAGCAGACATAACCAGTATGAATTCTAACACACACTTCTCAACTGTGGTTTAAAAAAATACCATGAATGCTCTCATTTTTTTTCTATACTTTGCACATAACTCTGTGCTCACACTGTGTGGAACCATCCATCTCTGGGATAGTTTCATCCACCCCAACAGATGTGTATGCATTTCTGGTGGAATGGATTTGGAGTTCAAGGTATATTGGGGATTCTATCAGGATGTGAAAGCAGTTGCCTTGGATTTAAATTGACATAGAGGATTGGAAATACAGTTTGACACCCATTAACCTCCCTTAGCTCCTGGCAACCATCATTATATTTTTTTTTCCCTCTGAGTTTGGCCACTCTGGGGCCTCATATAAATAGAATCCTGCTATGTTTGTTCTTTCATGGGTGACTGATAGTTCACTTAATGTAATGCCTTCAGGTTCCATCCTTGTTGTAGCAGGGGACAGAATTCCCTTTCTTTTAAGATGGTTAATTTCTTTTGTGGATATTCTGTGTGTCACGCTTCTTTAGTCACATGCCCATCAGTGGACATTCAGATTAGGCCACCTTTTAGTGGGATTGTTTGAACTTTGACTCCTTTGTGGATTGT
Organism: Myodes glareolus; assembly: GCF_982192425.1. Taxonomy (NCBI): domain Eukaryota; kingdom Metazoa; phylum Chordata; class Mammalia; order Rodentia; family Cricetidae; genus Myodes; species Myodes glareolus. The sequence goes on from NC_142034.1 coordinate 87,652,126, forward strand.
CCTCCCTGGTAGAACCACTAACTCATGTAGTAGTACTGTGTTTAAAATTCTTGACGAGTTGCCATACTGTTTTCACAGTGGCCACAGCGTTTTTCATTCTACCAGGAACCCACCAAGATTTCAGCTTTTCTACTTGTTTCTGGATATTTTTTTCTCAGTAGCAGCCATCTTAGTTGGTCTAAAATGTCATCTACTATGGCTGTGCTTATGGTCCCTAGTGCCTAGTGCTGGGCAAAGCCTGGAGACCAGATTTTGATCCCAGGGACCTACATGGCAGAGGGAGAGAACTGGTTCGTGTATATTGTTCACTGACATCTACTCATGTGCTATGGCATGCATTACTACACAAACACACATACATACATACACACACGCATGCAGTAAATACATAAATGTAAAAATCTGTAAGTCTTCATTTAAGACATTTGTTCCATTTTTAATTGAATTGTTTGGTTTTGTTAATACTGACTGATGGGAACTCACTTCATAGTCTGGGTCTCAGTTGCTTCTCACACACCTAAAGAGCAGATATTTTCACCCCCTCCCTGGGTTGTCTTGCATGTTGTGGATGGCAGTCTTTGAAGTGCCAATGGTTTCCATTTTGGTCTAGCCCAAGTTAGTTTTCTTTATTGCCACGCTCCTGGTGTCATACAACAAACACTTGTAGGGGCTAATTCTAGGGGACCCATGTTCTAATGTCTTTTCAAATGGTGACTCGTTCAATCCTTACCATGGAGGAAGACAAAAGAAGTCCAGGTGACCAGCCTGTCACTAATCAGGGGCCTTAGATGGTGTTGGGAACTGGCCTGCATTCACAGTTAAGCCAAGGTGGGTTTGTTTGTTGAGTGCTAAATCCCAACACTGCCCAAGGCCCCTCTGTGACTGGTGAATAGATAAAATGATAGAATGAAAGAAGAATGCTTCATGACAGCATACAAACACAAGCAAGCAAATACCAACAGTCTCTATTGGCCTAGTTTTGTTGCCGCACCAAAACACTTGAAGCTTGCTCATACAGAAAAGAGGTGCATGTAGCTCATGACTTTGGAATTCCCTAACTGTAACATCAGCTCTGGCAAGGGCCCCTTGCTGTATCACCTCAATGGCAGATGTCACAAGAGTGGCAGGAGCCTGTGAGATTTGCAAAGCACAGGGGAGCAGCCAGACTCTAGACCTCCCATTAGGCCTATATCTTAAAGGTCCCCACCTCTTAAAGGTCCCCACTCACTGACAGCACCAAATACAGGAGTGGGCCAGTTCCTCTGAATCTGGAAATCGCCTCACACAAACCCTTCCTCACATTTTGATTCAAACACCGGTCACTCGACTGTGCGCCTCTGCCTCACTGGAATAGATGAATGAATTTTGCTTGGCCCCCTGTGTTCCCTCCTGGTAATGCCTTGCTGGGGCATACTGACACCATTATGCTGTACATTTGGATTATGTTCCTGGCTTTACAGGTGGCAAACCAGTGACTCAGAAACAGTCTATGACTTGCGTAAGGATGTGTACGTTGCTATTAAGAAAGACAAAACACTGAACCAAAGAGATCAGGCTCCAGGACACCTGATTAGCATATGCAAATTGAAGCAACAAGTGTAAAGATGATGTTAGAGGTGCTGACTCTATGGATGAGAGTAGTTACTGACTGAGCATTGGGACTTGGGTTCCCCCAGACCTACAATAATGATGACGATGACGATGACGATGATGATGATGATGATGATGTCATGGCCATACAGGCTAGTAACCCCAGCACTGCGGCTTAGAGTAAGGAGGATGGCTAGGATTTTAATGGTCAGTTACTCTGCAGAAACAAGCAAAACACAGACTACAGACTCAGTGAGAGGTTCTGTCTCAAGGGGATAAGAGAGAAAGTGATAAAATGGGACACCAAGACCTCCTGTCACTCAACACAGGTGTACTGGGTGGGTGCACAGCACACACACATACAACCTGCGAAAAACTTCTATGCAAATCATATGTTCAAAGCTAAATAAGTTGTCACCACTCCCTACATGGCTTGTATGTCTGAGCATCATATCCAAGCAAGATGGGGCCAAGGTGGACCAAATGATGCGGATACGGACTCACGAAAACACAGGGGAAGGAAAGGGGGCATGAGCGGAGTGAGCAGGTGTAGAGAAAAAGCCCAGCTTTGCACCTTCGAGGGTGAGAAGTCACTAAGCAGCTCGTTTTTAAAATATGAAAACCCAAGAAATAGCAGCAGCGCGTGCTATTTATAGAACTAGAAATAAATACCAAAATAATCAGCTAAAAAAAGGAGACTGCAGTTGCTGCTGGGCTGGAAGAAACCAGTGGTGATGGGAAGGGCTTGCTATTTTTGAGCCAAATATCGTAGAACTGCCGGATTCCTCAAACTGCACATTTTTCTTGTTTGCGTGGAAAGAAAACATTTAAAAGGAAAACACAGAGATGGGGCATGAAAAATACTCAATGGGATGTTTAGACCCCGGAATTTGGAACCATTTGCCATCTCCAAACTATTTTCTTTCAGTACATATGCACTGATTAGGGGCGATTTGCTTGAAGTGACACTAGGAACCTCAACCTTTGGCATCTATGGTTTAGAAACCCTGCAAAGATGCTATGGTGTTAACGCTCTACCCCAATCCATTCCAAACCCCAGACCTAAGAACAGAGACAATTCCACAACTCTCCTTTGACTCTGTTACTGAGTCCCATCTAAGTGTGAAGCTTCCCTAGCCGTGTCCGCCCAGCAAGAGCATCCCCTTGTCAGAGTGGTGAAACAGTCTCAGAGTCTGCCTCATTCAATTTAGCACCTCATTACACTCTAATTTGTAATAGTCTCTTGGTGTGTCATGCATATAAGTCATCTGTGTCAACATTAAATTGTCACCACTTAAAGACAGGGGTCACTTCTTCAGTCGGCTTGTATCACTTAGTACCTTTCACGGACTGGAATAATCATAACATCCTTGTTGAGACAGCTTTGAAAGGACAGCATCAAAAAGGGGCCAACCAACGTGGGGTTTATCCTCACAAAGCCCTGCTGACGGCAAGTAGCTGTAAGGTTAGATCCAGGGCCACCTGTTGTTGTGGGTGTACCATTCAACTCTTTTTAAGAAAACAGAAGAATAGCCCTCCATCTTCATGACCCAACAAAATCTGTGGGGCTCAGAGTCTCTTTGTTCTCACAGGAATACCAGGCACAAAGGGTAATCATTGTGATCATCTAAAATTAATTCAACTGAATTATATCTTCAAGCAAAACCACTAAATCCAAACAAGGTCACCTTACAGGTCATACATTTTGTGGAGTGGAGGATACAGTTCCACCCACAACAGTCTTCAATTCGATGCTTAGCGGTATAGTCCTGTACAGGGTATTCATCCCTGTCTGCTAGCTGGCCTTACTATGATGCTCCCCGATAGTCCCTATTAGACTTCAGCTCTCTAAAGGCAAGAACTGAATTTCCCCAGTGGTCCACTGTATTCTACGCATGTAGCCAGAACTGAGCTTGACGGTTTTCATAGGCTCAATAACCAGTGAATGAACAAATAAGTCATGCATAAAATCAGAGGAAGAAGTAATACGCAGAAGTAGTTTTAATGTGCAAAGAATGGTTAAAAAAAAAAAAACTGTGGGTGCAGACCCTGGCTCTTGATTGGTCCCTAGTCTGCAGAAGGAGAGGGAAAGAATAAAGAAGGCTTTTCTGGGTGATGAAAAGGTCCTGCTTTGGATGGCAAAGAAAGCCAGAAGCAAGCAGAAGAAAGCCATGTAGTTAATATTTAAACTCTAGAATCTGAATAACCTAGCAAAGCATAGAAAAAGTATTTTATGTGGTGCTTTAGAATTCCAGCACCAGCCTTCTCTGGATCGCCCCGGGGCCAATACCAGCTCTCGCTTTTGGCCGCTTCCATCAAATACTTTGTTTTATGATTTCTGTTCCTCATTACTTATTCCTTCTTGGCGCCTGTATCGCCAACGATGAGAGAATGACGCGGCAAACACGTGCCCGGTACTGACGCATTTAGGCGGTTATCACTTACAATGAATGTTTTCTGCTAGAGTTGTGTTTTAGAGGAAAACAGTAATTGTCTCCAAGACAGCGTCTTGGAGTTAAACCAGTTCTTATCAGCGAACACTCAGCCAGGGAGGCCAACAATAAAAGGCAGTGATCAATCGTTCTCTTCTTCCATCTTCCCCTCTGGAGACAGGCTTTGTATCCCTTCGCTTAGAGTCTCCTGACGGTAGAGCCCCTCTTTCGTGTTCCAGCAGGACAATCAGGCCCCTTTAGAAAAGAGCATTTCCCACTGCCTGCCTCACTTAGGAGTGATGGGGATTCATTGTGTATGCTATGCCCTTCCAAGTCCCTGTTCCTGATCTATACTGCCGTCCAACAGTGGGACGAGAAATGGGGGGACTGGACTCATCTCCCTTCCGTACCACCTCCCCCAAATAGTTCCAGGATGCATTTGGTGGCATTCACACTTGACTGGGATCGCATTTCAATCTGTTCCATCTGATTGGACATGGTGTTTTCTTCCCGTCTGTGGTAATGGAGCACTCATTCCCAGTTCCCAAGGTCATTTTCATCTCAGTGACCTTTTCCATCTCACTTGGGTGTCTGTCCATTACCCACACACCTTCCCCCTTTACCCTGCCTGCTAAGAATGTTGCTTTACATGTGACTTTTTCTGCAGTAAACCCTGTCTTTGATGCATTTCAATCAGTGACTTTGTTGCCGAGAATAATCACTGAAGTTTCCTGGTTTAGATTTCCCCCTATTTCTCTGTAAGTTCGCCTCTTGGTCTTCCTGCTCCAGGTCAAGTAATTTGCTTTACTAGGATGGAAACCTATAGGTTTGGGTAGCTCCTCGTTAAGGTATTAGGATGGCCAGGTTTTTATTTCTTTTCCTAACCTCTGTCCCTTCTCGTGAGGCCTGAAAACTAGTTAGAGTATAAGAGACAAGATCTGTTGTGAAAATAATTCACAGGGAGGAGAAAAAGACATATTACAGTAGGCAGCTGTGGCCTTTCCTGCCTCTACTTATTGATCTTATATTGCTGAAAGGGTTCTGAAGATAAAAAGAACCTGTAAGACAAAGAAAGAACCTCGCCAGGAGAAGAAAGAGCCCTGGAGATGGTGGAAGCTGGGAAATCTGCAGAACCCTCCTTTCACCCAGAACTCGCAGTATCACAAGCAAAACCCTTTCCCTCTCGGGCACTCTGGTTTGGATTTTATGGCATTGGGAGGATGTGGGCCAGATGTTTCAGAAAAATCTCTTCCAACTTTGAAATGTCATGATTCTAAGCAAAGAATGAGAATGAAGCGTAAGACAGCCTCCTGGCTCCCAATGGAACGCTGAGGGGCCCAAGACGCCAGTTTTTCTATATTTCATTCATTCGTTCTTTCTAAGTTGAGCTGCCCAGGATTGTCTCTTAACTCCTGGATTCCAGTGATCATTTTGCCTCTGCCTTCCAAATGGTTAGAGCTGTAAGCTTGCAACACTGTGCCCAGAGAGTTCCCTGTCTTTAAAAACAGAGGCATTTCTCTCCCCTCAAACAGGAAAGTAAACTCCAGCCCTTTTCTGGATTACTGATGATAATGAGGATAAGGATAGTAAATAATTATCGTTGTCATATTTATATAACACTTCCTATTCAATACACAGGCTGTGTCGACTTGCCAGCATATTTGTTACATTTTCCCTGTTATTTTATACAGATAGATATGTTTGTGCATACACAGACACATACATACATAGATGCATACATGCATTCAAAGGTGATAGATACCGACATACATAGTTATATACATACATAGGTACATAGCTCCATGCACATACATACATACATACATACATACATACATACATACATACATACATAGGTGGTAACATTAAAAAGGCAAAATATTTCATATAAACATTCCTAAGTCTGTCTTTTGAGGTAATCCCACAGCCCACAAAACCCTCCTACATTCCATCATGGTCGTGGATAAGAAGCTGCCCGTCTCTGATGGGAAGGATTTTCCCATCTGCCTAATCCACCTATCTGCTGCAGCATGTGACTTTGTGGTTTCAGTTAGCTAACCCTTGGGCCAGGATGCTGCTGCTGCTGCTGCTGCTGCTGCTGATGATGATGATGATGATGCTGAGTCTGACCAAGCCTCCACTATCATCACTAATCATGGTCCCCACATTGCGGTACCACTCTCACCTCTAGAGAACACAAGCGTGTGCATTATTTTGTTATTCCATATATATATGGCTATTTTTGTTCACCATAGCCATGTGGTAAGAAGTCTGGAGGCGCTTTTACCCACATAACAGGTTACTAATCTCGGGGTTGAAGAACTCAGCATCAGGCCCTAATTGGCTGAGGAGCCTCAAATGTTCCATTACCATGTAATGTGCCATAGATGCTGGCATTTCCTTGATTTTTTTCCCCATGCTGCCATTGTTCAATAGGGCTTACCTACTCACATGCCTTAAGCTGTGGTTTATTTACTTGTTTCCTGGTTTTGCCATGGTGCCATTTGATTTTGAGCCTCATTATATATCCAGCCCAGGCTAGCAAATAACTCATGATTCTCTTGCTTCAGGTTACTGAGTGCTACAGTACAGCCATCAACCCAGCCTCTCATTTTGTGCTGTATGGAGAAGATGGATACTGGTTGACTGATACCCACAATTTAAGTACTGATATCTTCACAATACTGTGTTAATATAATCTTTACATCTCAGGCTTCTGCTGACCCCAAACACATTTTCATCTTCATGACTGCTTTTCTTTCGTTGCCTCTTAGCTCTTGGTAGCTTTACCAGCTGCCTGTCAGTTCTGTCTAGCCTACACTATCCATGATGGACATTCTGTATGTTTCACATGAAGCTATAATTGCCAAAAGTCAAAGGACTTCTCTCATTCCAGTGCTGTCCTCATTTGGCTTGCAGACAAGTGCACACAGCTGGGAAGGGGACAGTAACTGGGTCACTGGGAGGGTAGGTAAGTGTTAGAGAGCCTGGGCTATGTGTCCTTATAGCACAGTTGGGTTTTCTGCAGAGCTGTGAAGGTCAAGGCTAAGGCGCTTGAAAGTATAATTAGACTCAAGCTTTTGCTGTATTGCTCCTGTGGATACGGGAGTAGTACAGCATGGAAAGTTGTATCACTTCCAGCCCTAAACTTGATGCTCAGACACCATGGACCAGTAGCATATTTTGATCAAACAGCAGTGATGTGTCTGGTCTGTCACGGCACCGGGCATTGCCTGGTCTGAAGCTCCATCATTAAATTGAGCCTCCTTCTGACATTCATGCAGACAATAGTGACTCTGCTACCTTCTCCTGTCCATTCCACCACAAAGGCACAGGATCCACGTGAGATTTGTTTAATCAGAACAACCCAAAGGTTGCTAAAGCATGGCTGGAGTCTAGTCTGCTTTGGAAAAAAAATTTCCAACGTTCACAAAGTGAAACATTCCTATGCTGGGTAAATTCTATGGTGTCTAGACTTCCCGTGCATTTCATTGTCAAGTGCCGCAGACCTTTGAGTAGAAACTTAGGATAGAAATCGACAAATATGGGGCTACAGAGATGGCTCACTGATTAAGAGCAGTGGTTGCTCTTGCAGAGGACCTGGGTTCAGTTCCCAGCACCCACACAGCAGGTAACTGACACCGTCTTCTAACTCGAGTTCCAGGGGATTCATCGCCCTCCCCTTGCCTCTGCAGTCATAAAGTTTGCGTGCTGTGTACATATTGTAACATAGGAGTGTTTACATTCAGGTAAAACATTCACACACACACAATATTTTTTAAAGAAATGAGTCAACAAATGGGATATACTTTTATTATAAATGACACTGACGATAAGCACACTGTAGGTTTAATTATACCCTTTCACAGGAGAAAAATGGTGGTGATCTTTAAACATGCGCTTGGTTCTTAAACCTTAGTGATGGAGAAAGACAATGTGAAAATGCAGATCTCAGAATGAAGGAAGTAAAGCGCACACCTCATAAGATAAATGCATTTCTCCATGGGTACTGGAGACTCAAGCTTAGTTGCATCCCTGCCTGGAGCTGCATCTTTGGACAGTCTGAACAAAACTGTCTTGGTCTTCTAGAAAACACTCCCATGTTACAATACAACGATTTTCTTCCCCTGAGAGGCCTCTAGTCAATGGATTGTTTACCCCTCTAAAATGAATAGACCAAAATGAGCACTCTTGTTGCCGAGCTGTAGACGAGCAGAGACCAAAGGAAAAGTTTACAGGATACAACATGACATGCACCATCCCACTGTGCAAGTGCTTCTGGGTGGGGGTCCACTTGCTTGTTGAAGACAAGCGCAGCGAGAGAGCTTGAGACCGTGGGGCCAGGGTGGGTGGCACGTTCAGTAAAAATGATTATGGTAAATTGTACGGACCTGAATTTGCCTCGCCAGAACACAAGTAAGAAACCTGAAATGCTGTGGTGCGCATTTGAATCCCAGCACTTGGGAGGCAGGGGCAGGAGGATCCCTGGGATTGGCTAGCCAGTCAATTTAGTCGAACAATCGTGCCACAGGTTCAGGGAAAGAGACTACATCGAAAAATAAGGTGTAAAGTGATTAATCTCAACCTGCCTAATGCTGCCACCCTTTAGCGCCATTCCTCATGTTGCGGTGACCCCCACCCCCAACCATACAATTATTTTTGTTTCTATTTCCTAAATGTAATTTGCTACTTTTATAAATTGTAACATGAATATCTGATATGTGGGATATCTGACATGTGACCCCTGTGAAAGGAAGGGTCATTCCACCCCAAAGTTTCTACCCCATAGGTTGAGAACCCCTGAATTAATGAATGCCACCCAGCATCTATTTCTGGCCTCCACATGTGTGCACATGCACTCACACAAACACACACATGCATGTACCCATACATCATACATGTATAGACATGCATGAACATGCATTCTCCTCTCTCTCTCTCCCCCCCCCCCACATACACACACACACACACACACAAAGTACACGAAGTACAGTGTCAGAGTGCTTGGGAATAAGTCAGTGCTGACACTCATAACTGCCTCCATCACTGCGGCAATCACCAGCTCTGAAGAGCTGCAGAGTCTATGCCATATTCTCTTCTCCATTTGGACTGTTGTTACCCTGGGCAAGTTGTTTAATTAACTTCTCTGTGTTTTAGTTTCACCATTTATAACACAGGGATAATTATACTTCAAGATAATGTGTGGGAAAAAAGGCCTCTCCACTGCACAGTGAGACGCAGACAGCAAGTTATCATTATTGCTTATTAATAGTAATGACGCCCTACATGGACACAGGAATCAGCACTTCTGCCCATAGAACTCAGAACTTTCATTCAAATTCCCTCATTAATCCTGACAGTTACTCTGAGGCTCTGCTGGAGACTGCACAGCTACAGACTTTGCTCTGGGCTGGGTTTCTTCTCTTCTGGTCTTTGCTGTCTTCCACAGCAGCTGCTCATACACGTGGGGTTAGGGCCATGCAGAACCCCCACATCTGTAAGAAACACACGGGGACTTCTGGGTGGGCTGGTGGTGACTTGGCAGCCATTTAAAACCAGAAGTTGGCAAAACATAGCAACCATTCGCTTACTTTATGTCCAAGGTGTGTGTGTGTCTGTCTGTGTGTGTGTGTATATGTATTTTCATTTTCATTGCTCTGTTCCTTCCGATAGTGTCCACACCAGTTGCAGGTTGGATGCTAGACCTGAGATACTCAACTTCAAAGCTGCCAAACTCACGCCCTAACTCTCTCCGCTGTAGTAGGAAATTCTACTCATACACAGCTAGTCCCACAGATCAAGACCCCTGCTGTGTCCAATTAGACTTTAAAGGGGAGCAGCCTCTTTAACATTGTGAGTTTCTGGGGGCTATTTATCTTTCCTTTTGGCTTATCACAACTCTTAAATTACCTCGGCATATGCTTCGTTGCCAGTATTTTTCAACTCATTTGCCACGGGAAACATTTTTTTTTTTGGTTTTGTTTTGTTTTGTACGATATATTCCAAGATAGTGTTGGGGGTGGGGAGATGTTCGTTAACAAAGTAAAGAAGGAAATAATTTCCTGAGCTTTTAAAAGTCGTAGAATGGTCGTTCGAGTATGGGAAGAACCATAAGGCAAGATTCAGAAACTGAGGTCGGGTGCCCGCTTTGAATTTCATTAACCTGGCTTGCGTGAACCTACAACTTAGAAGACAGGCAGGCTCAGTATGCTGTCGGGTGTGGTAAAGTCATGCATGAATGCAGCCAATAAAGTATTGTAGTGTTCAGTACAGCTCAAGACAGCCCCCACTGTCTTAGTTAGGATTTCTATCACTGTAAAAAGATACAATTGCCACAACAACGCCTTTTTTTTTCTTTTAATGTACATTGGTGTTTTGCATATATGGTGTTTTCTGTGTGTGAGGATGTAAGATCTTGAAGTTATAGACAGTTGTAGGCTGCCATGTGACGCTGTGAATTGAACCCAGTCCTCTGGATGAGCAGCCAGTGCTCTTGACCACTGAGCCATCTCTCCAGCCCAACCTTGATGACTCTTATAAAGGAAATGAATTATTTAATCGGGGGGTGGCTTACAGTTTCAGCGGTTTAGTCCCTTTTGTCATCCTGGCTGGAAACAGGATGGTATGCAAGCAGACATGGTGCTGAAGAAGGAGCTAAGAGTTCTGCGTCTGAATCCCCAGGCAGCAGGGAGAGTCTTTAGGCCACTAGGCCTAGTTTGAGCTAGACCTAGTTTGAACTAGTTTGAGCTAGTTTGAGACCTCAAAGCCCACCCCTTAGTGACACACCTTCTCCAACAAAATCACACCCACTCCAACAAGGCCACACCTCCTAATAGTGCCACTCCCTATGGCCAAGCATTCAAACACAGGGGTCTATGGGGACCATTCCTATTCAAACCCACTGTGAATACTGACTTCCTAAACAGCAGGATGGGATAGCTTGTCATAATCAACATAAAAAGGTATACTGTCACTGTCTTAGTTAGAATTTCTATTGCTGTGAAGAGACACCATGACCACAGCAACTCTTACAAAGAAAAAAAAAACATTTAACTGGGGTGACATACATTTTCAGAGATCTAGTCCATTATCATCATGGTCGAACATGGGGGTGTCCAGGCAGACATGGTGCTGGAGAAGAAGCTGAGAGTCCTACATCTTCACTAGCAGGCAACAGGAAGTGGTCTGAGATACTGGGTGGTATCTTGAGCATATATGAGACTTCAAAGCCAACCTTCACAGTGACACAATTCCTCCAACAAGACCACACCCACTCCAACAAGGCCATGCCTCCTAATATTGTCACTCCCCTATTTTCCTCTTTGTTTTTCCTATTTGTTCTATTGTCACTATCCTCTTTTCTTTCAAATAACCATACTCACCAAGTCCCCTAGCACTCCTGTACCTTACTAGGTAGACAATACTATGAGAAGAGAAGTGTTCTATTTCTGTGTTTTGTTTTGTTTTTACCTACAAAATATTGTGCCTGGCTTATCAAAAATCTAAGGTAACTCTCAAATGAATGGATGGGAAGCAAATAACTTGGCTTTCTAGGTCTATGGGAGTTATATGCGCCATCTGTTAAGATTCAGAATCTAGGACATGATTCCCCTATCTCAACACCAAGCCAAAGCAGGACATTTGCTGCAAGGAGAGTGGTCAGTGTGACAGGCCAGGACCACAGCCTAGCAATCTTGACTTTAAGTCTGTCCATTCTCCTATTCCAACCCCACAGCCACACTACACTTCTTCTAATTGTCAAAAGAACTGAGCCCTTTCAACGTCATGCTTGTATGTCCTGTTCCACCTGACCGGTCTTTCCTCATGTCTCTCATGGCAGACCTAGGCATTTACTCAACTGAATATCATTCCCTTGGGCAGCTCTGCCGTCTAAACTGGCTCCCTTGACTGTTGGCAGCATCTGCAGCTCTCAACATGTGCCTAGCACTGAGTCTATAACTAATAAACACCTGTTTGGAGATTGACAAATCCTTATCTGCGTTTCCCAAATAGTCAATATGTCTACTGGAGTTATTTTCCCAAAGCGCTAGTTAAAAAATAAAATGGTCTAAGGCTCAAAACAAATGTGAAATTTTCTTTTGCCTTCTTATAGATTACCGGTATTACCCTTGAGATGATGGAGGGAAAGGGCAGAGGGGGAATGGAAGACCAAAGGGGGAAAGATTGCTAGAGTGGGAAAGAAGGAAGGAAGAAAGGAAGAAAGGAAGGGAGGGAGGGAGGAAGGGAGGGAGGGAGGAAGGAAGGAAGGAAGGAAGGAAGGAAGGAAGGAAGGAAGGAAGGAAGGAAGGAAGGGGAGAAAGAAGAAACTTTGCAAAAAAAAATTGAATTAGACAAAATTGCATTGGGGCAGTGGTTGCTAACATTACTCAGAGCCATTAATTTACTTACAGTAAATAAGACTCCATAAGAACAGATTCCTTCTTTCCCAAAGGAATTTGACCCCAAGGAAACATTATCCTTCTTCCTCTTCCTCTTCTTCCTCCTTGACATCTTACACCTTCCTTTTGTCTCCTTCCCTCCTCCTCCCCCTTCCTCTTCACTTTTTCTCTTCTTTCTCCACCCTCTGAACATTTTTGGAGCTAATCTTAAATGGCATCCATTTGGGGGAACAGTAAATTAGGACCCGCCATCTGCCGAACTGGCACCGTACCGGTGGCACACTAGTCATTTGAAGTTTGTCATTTGCTCTGCTCCCTCTGCCTTTTATTAATGAAGGAAATGATCCTCACAGAGTTTAGCTAAGTTAACCAAATCCACATACGCAGCAAATCAAGCATAGCAGCTAGGACGTGAGCCATCACTGCTGGATTCCCTTGGCCTGGGCCTTCTCACCGCCCTGTGCTCCTTTCCCAAATATTGCTTCTAATTACTTCAAACAGAGGTTCTCCCTCGCAAGCACCTGCAGAGCCTGTAGCATACAGATTTCTGCACACCGTGCTGTATTCAACAGTCTAAGTTGGCATCCAAAACTTGGTGTTTCTGAAAGTTTCCCAGGTGATATCGGCTCCTGCTGGTTTCAGACCCACGGTTTGAGAGCCGGTGGTCTAAAGCTCGGCTGTTATTGTTCAATGTTTTATGTAAATAATATTGTTGGAGGCTTGAGAAACTGAAGTCTTGGGGAGTTGTTCTGACTGCCTTCAATGATAGTAATAATTCATTCCTATTCCTTAAACGTTCGTGAGACATCTACCATTACAGATGTCATATAACACACAGTGACGTTATATAATAGGCGATGAATCAAAAGCGGTGAAGCCAGGCACTTGACCTTAGAGAAAGTCCAGTCGAGTTGGTGGCAGCACGGGTGGGAAAGGCCTTAAGAACAACAGACATAGCCAGCTCCTGTGGTACGGGGACGTTGTGTGCCCTGACAGATGCAGAAAAGACTTCAGGTAACACCAGCAGCAAGTAAAAAGATGTAGAGAAAAGAATGAGCTAGAGTCTGGGAATAGGGAGGCTTGAAACGCTGAAGGAACGACTGTGAAGAAATATGTCCATATTGAGGTTCTACCGTGTTCTCTGGTATAGTCTGGTCCTCCAAGACTCATGTGTTGGAGGCTTGGCTCTTGATGTGGCAGTATTGAGATGGTAGACTTTTAAGACAAGGGGGTAGATGGGAGCTCTTAGGTCATATATTGGAAGCAATTAAGGTACTTCTTTTGCTGGTTTGGTAATGATTTTTGTTTCTTTGTTGTTTTTGCCTTAGATATGTGTGCATGCGCACGCACATGTTCATATGTATGTGTGTGTGTGTGTGTGTGTGTGTGTGTGTGTGTGTGTGTGTAGATCTGAGGTTGATATCAAGAGTCTTCCCTTATTTGTTGAGGCACGGTCTCTCACTTGAACTCAGAGTTCAACCGTCTGACTAGTCTTGCTAGCCAGCTTGCTTCACAGATGCCCTGTCTCTGCCTTCCGATTGCTGGAATAACAGGAGAGCCACCACACCCACGTAGCGTTTATGTGGGCCTGGGGATCTGAACTTGTTCCTCATGCTTGAGCAGCAAGCACATTAACCACTGAGCTATTGCTCTAACCCAATTAATGTAGTTCTTATGGGGACACTTGTCACTCCCTGGCTACCTATTTTGCCATGTAATCTCTTTTATTCACACGCACCTTGGCTATTGTGATTCCATGGGCCACGAAGCCCTCATCATAGTCAAACCAATACCTAGTCTCTTCATTATCCAGAACTGGTTGCTATATAAAAATTCTCTCTTTTTCCAAAGTTATCTAGTCTTTGGTGTTTGTTACACTCATGGATAAAAGACTAAGGGGTATGCGTAGGGATTTGGAGCTAAAATACATGGTCTGGCCACCATAGATTATATGGAAGTCAGAAAATTTGTTAAAATGGTCATAAATGAACCACGACACTCTTCATCAGCAGGTATTACAGTGTTTATTCAATCACCTTTAATCTATAGATATGTGTTGGGTGATGGAAGACCTAAAAGGATAAGCAAACTCTGAGTCTAGCCTCTAGAAAAAGACAGAAAACATTCACAATAGAAAATCCAATAGAAATACCCTTATTAAGAAATGTGGACAGACCAGGCTGTAGTGGCGCACACCTTTAATCCCAGCACTTGGGAGGCAGAGACAGGCGAATCTATGTGAGTTCGAGGCTAGCCTGGGCTACAGAGCGAGTGCCAAGACAGGCTCCAAACTTATGCAGAGAAACCCTGTCTCGAAAAAACAAAATCAAAAAAGGAAGGAAGGAAAGAAAGATGAAGAGAAGGCAGGAAGGAAGGAAGGAAGGAAGGAAGGAGGGAGGGAGGGAGGGAGGGAGGGAGGGAGGGAGGGAGGGAGGGAGGGAGGAAGGAAGGAAGGAAGGAAGGAAGGAAGGAAGGAAGAAATGTGGGTAGGGGCTGGAAAGATGGCTCAGCAGCTAAGAGTGGGGACCAGAATTCAGCTCCCTGCACCCGTGTCTAGCAGCTCACATCACCCTGTAACTCCAGCTGAGATGATCCAGCACCTGCCCTGGCTTCCGTGGACCTCTGCTCTCACATGTATACACCACCTCCACGGGTGCACGTGTATGCTTAAGTGAAAAAGTTTTACAAAAATTTTTTTTTAAGTGCAGGGACTAAACTGAAAATCTAAAATGAAACAAGAAGAGGCTCCTCTCTAAGAGAATCCCATATACTCTATGACAAATCAGTGAACCCAGCCCAGCAGGAGGTGGGACAGGTGTGTTACCTCTGGCTGCTCTTACCTCCAGCGGTAAAAAGGATGCGCTTCCTCGCCTCACCTAGAAGGCAGAAGTGGGAGCTCCAGATGCGCTTACCCAGGAACGTCCATTAGCGGCATGCCGACATTTTCCTCCTTGCTAAATGGCCAGAAAATGGCCAGTGTGCGCGTCTCCCTGGCCTGATTAAAGGGCGGCTGTACCGGGATCTAAATAATTACTGCAGGAATCTTTGTAACCACCCCAAATGAGTTAACTCAGTTTTGGCCTATGATGGCAGAAAAACATCTTATGTTAGGCTCGTCACCCTATCATGCTTCAAAGGATGAGAGGCAGAGGCCTGCTGCTCTCTTCCCTGGCTCTCTGATTAATCCACACTTTTAGAATATGAGTAAGGACTGACTGATGAGCTAGTTTAGTTTAGCTTTGTAGGATTTTTTCCCCCAATTTAGCAAGCAATGAGGAGCCGTCCTATTTCCAGTCCTTCATTTGGCTCTTAAGTGTCATTTGTGCCATTGGCTGAACTGATACAGCTTTGGGTATTTTTTTCCTCCTGCTCAGAATGCAGGCAAGTGTCCTTCTCCCGTAATTATAAAGTGTTCAGAGTCAAGACAGCCCTGGTAAACTTTGCTTTTCGGCCCAAAAACAATATTAGCTAAAGGGCTGGTTGTAATACAGATGCTTAGAAAAGTAGGGGGGAAAAAATCAAGTCTTAAAAAGGTTTACAAACCGAATTCCACATTATATTCATCATCTTCCTTTCTTGCTATAAACCCAGAAGAATTCGGGTAGGGTTGCTATTTACAGCGATTCCTGTCTGGAGATGTTGGATACAGATTTATCTGCCTGCCAGGTCACCATTACCTGTAAAATCTATATGAAATGAAAGAGAAGAAACCACGTCCTTCCAAGTAATAGAGTAGTCTGGCGATAGTGTGGATGGCACCTATATTCTTTGCTGCGTTTGTGAGAGCTGCCTTGTGTAAGTCTCAGCATCCTTGTTGTAAAATCAAGATATTTAGAGATGTGGACATAGATGCCCAGACTCAGTGATAGCCCGGAGCACAGATGAATAAATGACAGATAGATAGATAGATAGATAGATAGATAGATAGATAGATAGATAGATAGATAGATAGGTAGATAGATAGATAGATAGGTAGATAGAGAGATAGATAGAGAGATAGATAGAGAGATAGATAGATGACTATTTATTGATAGAAGACAGACAGACAGAAAACAGATGGATAGATGATGGGTGTAGATGATGATGATAATGAAGAAGATAGATAGATAGATAGATAGATAGATAGATAGATAGATAGATAGATAGGATAAGTAGAAAGATAGAGATAGAATATGACATAATTGATGATAGAAAAACAGATGAACAGACAAATAAATAGACAGACAAATACATTATGAGCAGACAGGGAGGCAAGGATAGAAAATTCAGTTAGGAGCCTGGGAAATTCCACAGAATGTGAATCGGACCACACATCACTTTCTCACTGATGTATTCTTTTGCATCTCATGGCACTTGACTGCACCCCTAACTAAGCATTAGATGTGGAGCTAGTGTACAAAGTCCAGCCCTTTCCTAGTGAGTAGTCACTCGAGGGACAAGTGCTTGGGCAAAAGACATGACTTGGTCCCAGTCCCTGTTAATCTGTCTTTTTCTCCAAAGACCTTTGGTTAGAGCATTGCCTGGGGTAGTTTAATTGACCCAGACCTAAGGGACAATCTCAACAAAGTCACCTTCGCATGACTCTATTTTAAAAGGGGATAGCTCAATACCTAGTGTTGTAGCTCTCAGTTTGGCCAACGAAGACCAGTAACAACAGCAGCTTCTGAGCCCCAGTATAAAAAAAGGAAATTCTCGTTGTCTGCCTATCCCTCCTTTCCTCAGAATTAGGAATGTTAAAAGTGGGCCCTGGAATATTGCCTTCCCAGGCTCTCTGGTGATACTAACCATACACTGAAATGATTGAACCATTGGCCTAGCAGCTCGGACATGCTTTGCTCTTCCTCTGAGCTCTACTTAGCAGCCTAGGATTCAAGCAGAACTCCCTCCAGGAGTGAGAAACACTCAGAGGTTCTTCTGATGTGAGAGAGCTGCTGACAACTGTGGGCCAGGGGGTTTCAAAGCTCCCCAGATGCTCTCTGAAGGAGCAAGACGTGGAGGAGTTCATGTGGAGGCAGAGACATGGCAAACTGAGAAGAACAGGATTAGAGGTGGGTGGAGTCTAATGAGAGTCTGATGATGATTGCAAGACCCAAAGTAAGGAGAAAGTGACCTGCCAGTAAATTGTTGGGGCAGTGGCCACTTGGGGCTTTGGTGAGAATGGTGGTATAAAACCTGCACAGAGGAGAAGTGAAGAGGAAAACTGAGAAGGAATCAAGCCAGCTCTGAAGTTTTGAGTGTGGTTCAGCAACTGGTGTGCAACCCTTCTCACAGCAGGCAAGACAGATTTTTGAGACCAAAGGACTTCTTACCTGGAAGGAAGGAGCCAAATTTGCCTCTTGGAAACTAGGGCTGTGTTAGATGGGGACACCTCGCAGGCAGCTGGAAACTGGATCCGGACTTCAAGATGAAGAGACAGGAGAGAGAAAGAGAAGAGGACAGATGATAAAAGGAAAAGGAAGGCAGTGAAGAATGCTGAGGATTCTGGGAAACTGTGAGAGAATGCCCATTTGGAGCCTAAGAAAGGATTCCTTGGCTAAGAGAACAGAAGTTTGAGGACAGCGCCTGCAGTAAGGCCAACGTGTTCTGAAAAGAAGAAAATATAAATAGAAGTAAAAGAAAGTTGAGGAACGAGGCTTAGGAAAGTCACACTCAGGTGGCCTCCTCAAAGCTGAGGGAAGGGTTTTAGAGTGCCTCGGGCCCCTGGGATGCCAAGAGCCTCAGATGTGAGAGAGCAAGGAGGCTCAGGGGTTGGAGAGGTGAAGTAGTTTGCGGAACATCATGATAACAGAAATAATCATCACCCATGGTCTCATGTAGACCAGGCTCTTGGCCAAAACACTTGTGTGAGCTATTCATCAACCCTTGAAGTGCCAGTTCAACCCATTTTGCAGAATAGGAAACTGAGACATAGATATGTTAAGTGTCTTTCATAAGGATACACAGCGGGGGCTCTTTGCGTATCCAGCCAGTGTAGCTGCTCAGAGATCACCCCCCTCTTTGGAAACCAATATGAGCCAGTAGAGTTGGGATTCACCTCGTGCCTGGGAACTCCAGAAAGAGCTATCAGTCTGTCCCCTGGTGAATGAGGACATCTTGAAGGTGGTTCTCCAGAGAGTTCTGGTCTGCAGCAAGCAGATTCCCGCTGTCAAGAAAATACTGTTGGCCAGATGAGCAGGTGCCAAGGGGGATAGAGCGCAAATACTACACCCACCCTGACAAAAAGTTGTCGTTTGGACAAAGAGAATTAAATAAGAGTGTGCTAAATTAATGGGAAAGGTCGTGTTTCGAGCCACTCGCGCAAAGGCGTTCTCAGTTAGTTTTTCCTCTTCCTTTGGCTCACCACTCAACGGAGCGTGATGAACATAGGGGCACGAAGCTCCTTCTCATGGTGCTAAAGAAAGTTGACACAGCACCTGAGATGTGAACACCTCGTCCTCTTCTTCACAAATTTTCCACCCTGCCCAAACACCACTAAGGAATAAACTGACAAGGGGTGACAGCTGCTTCACCGGGGTGCTTTGTGAAGCCTCGCAGGCTAGGAGATCTTAAGCTGCAAGCCTGCTCAGGGGCTTCCCTGGCAGTGTTGGAAAGCATCCGAACACTTTGTATCCAGGATGCTCGGGTAGGGGAAGGAATTAACATCTGTGTGTCATGTGGGTACGAACACCGAACAGCGGGTACTAAGAGGTTAAACCATGTTCCCAGCAGGCAAGAGAACATTTTTCCCCCAACCTTGGCGTGAAATTTTCTGTATTTATATTTGTTTTCAGATTTGGGCTGCTCTGATGATCCAAAGTAAAATTTGGGAGTTGTGGTAATGATTTATGAGCGCAGGATTTTCAAACATCATTTCCCCGTGTTTGGAAAAGAAATTTGGCTGTGAGAAAAACATCGCAAGGGAGCCTGCATAGAGGAGGCCACCGCAGATTAGTCTCTGAAGTGGGAAGATTGGAGGACTGGCCCTGTTTTTTAAACTGTTAATTTTCATGTTAATCACAGGTTTGGCTAATAACTACCTGGTTATGGCTTCGGCAGAGGAAGACTGTCTAAAATAGGTCAAGCCTGCAGTGAGCCCTGCATGTTCTGTCCTGACAGAGGCTCAGGAAACTGTGACCAGAGCAAGGGAGGGGAAGGGGAGATGGGATTGATGTCACTATCAACCCTACCGGGGAGGGAAGGACAGTGGTGACAGCCCAGGGGACTCCTCTGATGGAGATTGGCAGCTCAGGGAATACTCTCAGGAGTCCTGCAGGGGAGGCAGGATAGTAAAAACCATCTGAGACAGCGGGGCTCTGAAATATGAGTGCCTTTTAACCCTCTGGCTCCCCTTTCTCGTTAAGGATCTGAGTTAGATATGTTTTTCTTTTACATACTATTAAGGTGAGAGAACAAGGTGAATACACAGACAAGATTAAAGAACATAATAAACACCCTCTGAAATTTAGCACCCAATGATTATTACTGCCTAGTTTTTGATATCAGTTCCACGTCTCCCTTTGCAAACGCGAAAGAGAGAAATCAGAGTGAGCAGAGAGGTTGGCATGGTTGCCCACAACAGAATATTTCTAGCACCGAGGATTAGTCCCAGCACATAGTAGACACTCAAAAAAATATTTGTTGATGTAAGGATGAAGGACATTTTTATTATTCCATCATATGTAATAATGTAATATACTATATATCATTATATATATAATTACATTTTTTACAGTTGTCAGCTACCAAGATGACAATCCTTTTATAAGGCAATATATTACACCAAAGGTCAGCATACAATGGCACCACAGGCAAAAGTTTGGGCTCTGAGCTGGGCCTGGTGACATAGGCCTGGACTCCCAACGGTTTTCGTAGCTGAAGCAGAAGGATCAAAAGTTGAAGCCTGGCTGTAGATCCAGAGCAAGGTCACTGCCAACCTGAGCTGTTAGTCAGGACTTTTCTTGGTGTGAAGAGAACTGGCTGAAAAGGCTTTGGTCATAGTGTTTGACTAGCAAGTGTGACATCCTGAGTACCACAAACAAGAGGGGGAAGCAGAGGTGGAGGAGGCCATGGAAGCTGAGGAGGAGGAGAAGCAGTTTGGGCTCCAGAATAAGACTGCGTGAATTGGGATTCAGGCTCAAACCTTGCTAGGAGTGTGATTTTAAATAGCTGCTTAGTTCCACTAAACCTCGTTTTTGTTTCATTGTTTTTTGTTTGTTTGTTTGTCAGACAAGACAGAGCAGCAAACATAACCCATTTCACCACGTCCTTTGGAGAGGAAATGTGCGTCATAGCCCACCTGATATGCATAGAGTCACTTGGAAAATGGCAGGATTTGCAATATTATTACACATTGCTAAGTTATTATTTTCTTTCCAGATTCAGGATTTCCAGATCAATGCAGTCCCATCGTGTTAATAGATCAAATTTATCTCAGCCACGTCTTATGGGCAGACACCCTTGAGCTTTCAGTCTCTGTTGGTGCTGTTGTAACTTAATGATACACAATCGTCAAGAAATAAAACCAGCCTAGATGTCCATTAGTAGAGACACGGACAAAGAAAATGGGGCACATACACACAATGGAATTTTATGTCACTGTCAATAAAACTAAAATTTCCCAAGAAAATTGGTGTGGGTGGAAATGATGTTAAGTGAAAGAAGCCAGACTCAGAGAGATGTGTGTGTGTATTCTTGAGATGCCGAGCCTAAAGTTAAAAGTGTATGTATAGCACACACACACACACACACACACACACACACACACACACATACACACACACAGAGTTGTAGGTCATAACACTAGAAAGAGACCCACACAGCTCAGTAGTGGAACTCTTGCCTGGCAGGTGTGTGGGGCCCTGGGGATGAATCACTGAAAGGTCTTCCTATGCGGAAATTTCTTTGCATAGCTACAGTTATTTCCTCCTAAGGAAATTTATAGAAGTAAGTAATTCGTCTTCTGTTTAACTTGAGATTTATGATATGTTGTTACTGGAAGGTGGCGGCAGCAAAGGTAGCACCCACAAGATCGGGGCTGATTTTTTGTTTTGCCTCGGGAGCAGGGATTTCCATTCTCCCTGACCGTTTCTCACAGGTCTGCTTGAAGCCTCTCCTTCTGCTTCTTCAGGCGGCCCTGAGTCAGGCCAGGGAGAAATCGTCCCAACAAGCAGCGTATTTTAAGCAGTGTGTTCTGGGTCTCTGGGTACACACTGCAGGTTTACACCTCTCCCAAGAAGTCAGGATGTGTGTCAGAGATACACCAGACTATTGCCTTGGATGGATCTAAATAGCCAAGTGTAGAAAACATGGCGCAATATTGAGCAGGGTCTATAAGCTGTCTTCTCCTAGTGTGAACTTGGTTTGCAACCTGAAGCCTCCCTGGAGGAGACAGCTGTGTTTCAGGCCCAGTTCAGCAGGTTACAGTGTCATTACAGTCTAATTAGCTGACCCTTCCATCACTAGATGTAGCTTCCAGGCCACTCTAGCCACGCTGGTCCCAGCTTTTGCCTCTGTGACACAGATAATACAGCCTGCTTCCTGGGGCTGCCTGACTTAAGAGGCTTAATCCCTCCTATGAAGTTACCTCCTCCAGAGGAAAACTGATAAGACGGTTGTAACAACTCCCCAGAAAAATGGAATGGATTGTATAAATAAAACGTCCTGGCAGCCAACGCATCGAGAATGAGACCCAATGTCACTAAGTGTTTTAGAGTTCTCTGTATCTTGTGAGGGGAGCCGCTTTCGTACAGCAGAGCCGCGACTCCGCCTGAGAAGTGATCGTGTGTGACAGTTAGCTTTGGTACTCGCCACTCCGTAGGAGAGGCACAGGGCACTTAGGTTGGCTGTATTTGTTCTGAACAGGAAAACAAATCTGGCATTTTTTTACATATGATTCTGTACTCCTGGGAGAAATAGCTTTGGCAGCCTAAGGGAAATGCAGTTCAAATGACAGCAGCCTCCGCAATGTTTTCTTGCACTTTAAGTAAATCTGCCATGAAAATACACTCTTGTGATAATAACATTAATTGGCTTGACTGAATCATTCCACGTGTACCTAGCATTGGTGTGTGACTCATAACTACGAACAATTCATAACCGCATGCGACTTGCCAACATTCAAAACATTTTTTCAAGGGACTCAGAAACTATGTTTAAAGCGAAGATGCTCTGTTATTAAAAGGGGAGTTGAGGAATCATTGTTTGAATTTGGCTAACAGATCCATTTAACAGTCACTGCCTGTTACTCCAAACCAGAACTTTCCTCAGCCCTCTGGACCTAACAATGCTCGGGAAAGATGTGGTCTCTGGTCTCCTTTCTATACTAAAGGGGGATTTAAACTGTGAGATCAATGAACACATGGTGGTTTGTGGTGTGGTTGCTATGGCAGAAAGCTACCACAGGATGAGACAGAAGGAACCACCAAGTGAGGCGAGGAGATGAACTCAGAATAGAAAGAAAGGCTTTAGAGGAGGTAGTGTTTTAGCTAAGCTATGAGAACTAGACTTCTGGTCATTGTGTGACAAGGTGTGGGTAGCTAGGTAGGAGAACGTGGGGATGGGGGGATGGGGAGGAGTGGGTAGGGTGGGTAGGGGTGGGTAGGAATGGTAAGAGTGGGTAGGGGTAAGTAGGAATGGTAGGGGTGGGTACGAATGAGTAGGGGCAGGTACGTGTTGGTAGAGGTAGAAAGGAGTGGGTGGCTGGGCAGAAAAGGGTACAGGTAACTAGAAATGGGTCAGAGTGAATAGGTGGATAGAAGTGGGTAGCATTGTAGGGGTGGGTAGCTTTGTAGGGGTGGGTAGCTTTGTAGGGGTGGGTAGCTCTGTAGGGGTGGGTAGCTTTGTAGGGGTGGGTAGCTTTGTAGGGGTCGGTAGCATTGTAAGGGTGGGTAGCTTTGTAGAAGTGGGTAGCTTTGCAGGGGTGGGTAGCTTTGTAGGGGTGGGTAGCTTTGTAGGAGTGGGTAGTTTTGTAGGAGTGGGTAGCTTCGCAAGGGTGGGTAGCTTCGCAGGGGTGGGTAGCTTCGCAGGGGTGGGTAGCTTCGCAGGGGTGGGTAGCTTCGCAGGGGTGGGTAGCTTCGCAGGGGTGGGTAGCTTCGTAGGGGTGGGTAGCTTTGCAGGGGTGGGTAGCTTTGCAGGGGTGGGTAGGAGTCAGGTGTGAGGACTTTGAAGGAAACAGCAAAGAAACACCTACACGACAGGGAAGGTTTGGGTCATGTAGAGCAACTACAGAAGAAAAAGCTTAAGACGCGAACGTAACCTGCCAGGGTAGAGACGCATAAGTCAGGATATTCAGCAGCTGCTGTAGGTCACACAGGCAGTGAGTTCAGACTTTCTGGATTTTCCTAGAGAGACTCCAAGTGTCACTACATACCTAAGGAGCTTGTCTGTCATCCCACGAATATGGACAAACTGAGGAAAATATGCCTAGTCGTGTACTAAGTCAGAAAATAGAAAATACATCTCCCCTAAATGGATCATTTGTCTCAGGAGCCCCAGAAAGTCGACTTCTCCAAGGGATTGAACAAGCCACTGTGGTCTTTCATTCCCAAGGGCCATCAGATGCCATGGAGTCATTCAACCTGAGTGTCCATGTGGCTCACTGAATTCTGCCTGGAAATGATCTGAACTTTCTGCATCTCAGGCTCCTTGCTGGTGCAGCAGGGATAAGGCATAAGAAGCAAGAGTGCAGCTCTTTTTAGTAAATTACTACTTGTGCTAATTGAGAAAACCCAGTTAAGTTACTCAGCAAAATAATCCAATAAGGGCTATGCAAAGACAAGCTATTAATACTGGTAATAGCATTTCACAAGTGCGTATCGAGCACCTACCACAGGCTAGATTCTCGCACGTCCCTGCAGCTGCCACAGGAGCAACACCCAGCCCTGGTGGGCATGGAGAGTCTGGGCTTTGGTAAGAGAGGAAGGCCAGCTGGGGAGCCTTCCTGCTTCTCTCACCACATCTGCCTTCTGTTGAGACAGCTGAGAATGCAAAGGGAATCCAATGAACAAAACACCCTGCATGTATGTCTCACAGTCTGTAGACAAGTTAAGTTATTGGTAATTGGTAAATGTAACCCAACTATCCCGGTTTTCTGAGAATTGTCCTGATAATAACACCAAAAAAAAAAAAAACAAAAAACAAAACAAAACAAAACAAAAAAAACCCACAAGCAAGCAAACAAAGTCTCATCCAAAGGACAAGTGATACTCTGACTGTAAGGTTTGGGACAGGGAGCAAATGACTTTGTCTTATTTGGCAGTCACAAAGCAGACAGAAAGTCTCAGGCAACTGTGTGCAGGTTTAGATTCTCTACCTGTCGAGTGAGCGCTTAAAACTGGCCCTTATTTCCCAGGACATGGTTTCAGAGGAAAACTGGGCTTTGCCTCGTGTCCTGTGTAACCACAGATTATGGTTGGATGGATGAGAGCATGATCAAGATCTCTCCGGGGTATCTGCATACAGAAGCTGACAGGCTAAGGAGCAAAATGAATCAACTCCCCAAAGCCGTCCTAAGTGCTTCTTAGGAGTCTGAAAATGTAACTTCCAACCCCATCAATTTGTGATGGATTGGGAGAGCATGTGTCAATTAGAAGGTAACGGGGACACATACAATTGCCACTAACGACTCTTCACTGGACAAGAGGTAGACCTGCGGAATGAATAAAAACAAACATCCTGAATATGAGAAAATGAATTTGCAACAGCTCGCAGCAATGCTGCACTGTCAGAAGTTGGGCCCACAAGGAGGTTTTTCAATGAGAACATCTGGTTTTAAAACTCCCCGGGAGGGGATTGGGTGTGGAGGAAGAAATTTCAAGAAATCCCTGTGAGACCTTTTTAAATTTAGCACTCAGAGCACCAATATAAAAATACACCAGCGTGCAGATGAGAAAAAACGAGGGAGTCTTTACCAATAGGAGGATTTGGGATATCTGTGTTGGAGAAATTCTTTTGGACAAAAGCGGAGAAAATGACATTATCTGTAATTAGAAATAATAATGTGTAATTGCTTCATTTGCCATATTTCTACAGTTCTGATTTAGTTGAACAATGTGATCATTATGCCACCAGCTTTCAATAGAGGTGTCACAATGAAAAATAATTGCAATATTCCACAATATTAACTGCACCCTAATTGCAAAAGTTTTGAAATATAATTACCATGAAAGCTAATGCGACAGGGAACATTAAGCATAATTAGTGTTTTTTTAAAAAAAAGGAAAAACTGTTAGGGGCTTGTTATTGTCTAGTAAGGTAGCTTCAAATTAGCTGGCTGTAGAGCACTTTCATCTAGCCTTTCTATAATTTTCATTATTAGCACAGACTGTAATAAATTTATTTGACATAGCTCACACCTGCCAACCCTGCAGGAGATAACTTATAATGTGTGCCAGCCCCAAGATTTCCCACTGAACCTGTCAGAGCTTCCTACAAGGAGGTAGCCAGGAGTGAGGTTATTTTAAAAAAAATAAATAAATAAATAAAGTAAAATTTAAAAAAAAAACCCTCAATTGCACATTACACAGTTCGGCTTTAACACTTAAGCTGTGTTTTAAGTAATTTCCATAGAAAGCCGATGCACTAGGAATGCAATTAAGAGCCTCTTGTGGGCGGGACTAAGCAATCAAATCAGGCAACATTTCAAAGAGCTCCTGAGGAGCAAACCACTCTCCAGTGACTGGCAAAACCTGATGGGGGGCTCCACAATTAGTCTGTGCACCTGTTTGTCCAAGTGTGCCCCTGATTTTTCTGAGAAAGGCTCCGCCACCCACCAGCCCCGAACTCGGTGGCCATGATCCAACCCCTCAATCTCTCCTTTGACCAAGCTCTCCCCAAGATCTGCGTTTGGGAGTGATCCCCTTCGCCTTCTGCCCACTCTGGTCTCAGCCTGTCTACAGTGAGATGTAGGAGTCCCTTCTGGATATGACTTGTCCAGCTGATATGGGGGCAGGGATGTTCTCTGCACATGGCGTGCAGCTCCAGGGACCAGCTTTCACTGTGGTTTCTGTATAGCCCTGTACCTTGGGGCCGGGCAATGTGAATGAGGTTTCTCTTGTTTCCTGTCTCCTTTTCTTTATTTCCTCCCCCCTTAGACTCTCCGCTGAAAGGCTGCGTTATAATTCTTTGACTAAGACAGAGAGAAGAGGAAACCGAAAAGAAAGTTGGAGGAGGGTAGGGATTTGGGAACGCTGACACAGAAATCCTTAAATTTAAGAAAATCTTCTATTCTAGAAGGCACAGCAGATCAAATTTAAAAGGGAGCAAGCCAACTTAAGCCGGCAAGAAACCTGAAATACAGCACACGGTGTCCTTGTTTCTGAACTATAAAAACACAAGGCTGGAGACACAGCTCAATGGTATAATGTTTCCTAACAAGTGTGAGGTCCTGGGTTCAACATGACGGCACCATAAGAAGGGAAGTGGGAAGAAAGAGAAGGGAGGAAGTGGGGAAGGCAGGGAAGAAAGGAAGAGAGGGAGGAAGAGGGGGAGGGAGAGAAGGAGGGAGGAAGAAAGAAGGAAAAAAGAAAGGAAGGAAGGAAGGAAGGAAGGAAGGAAGGAAGGAAGGGAAAAAGGAAAGGAAAAAGGAAAGGAAAGGAAGGGAAAGGAAAGGAAAGGAAAGGAAAGGAAAGGAAAGGAAAGGAAAGAAAAGGAAAAGAAAGGAAAGGAAAGGAAAGGAAGATTGCTGTTATGGTACATAGACCCTATCAGACAGATACGGACATACAGACAGAGACAGAGAGCTGAACAATGATTGTCACTTTACAGGCTGTCTCTAATAATGCCAGGTGTAATACTAAAAAATACTATAAATGATAGTAGACAACAAATAAAAAAACATGCTTCTGTTAAAGTTTGCTCTTGAAAAATATTATTTAGTTCATCCTAATATGTAAAAGTATTTAAAATATTCGTGTGGTGTATTTAAGAAAAGCAACAGTAACCTTTTATCCCCCTTGGAGGCCGGCCGCACAGACAAAGTGTCCCTAATTTTGCATTAACAGCCAAACTTATTTTTCAAGATTTGTTTTTTTTTTCTGATTATCGAGGTGGGGGGCGATGTTATGAGTATTTGTGTGCAGGTGCCTGCCAAAGAAGAAAACTCTGGATCTTCTGGGGATGAAACCTGATGGTTGTGAGCCTCCTGAGGGGTGCTCAGAACTATGCTGGAGTCCTCTCCAACTGGAGTCCTCTCCGAAAGCAATAGTAACTCTTAACAGTAACCTAATAGTAACTCTTTTCAACCCCACAAATAGTTTGTATTGCGTCATTTCAACCTGGCAGAGCCAGATGGCACTGAAGTTCCTTGAAAACCGAAGTTCTCTGGTTCTGGGAGACATTAAGTCTTCAAGAATGACAGCCACAGAGGGCAAATGGCATTGGCTGGGGCATTCCTATTGTCTGTGTGCGCCTTCCTGCCAATCCTCCACTCTCAGAATCACTCTTTTCTAGGCTCCGTCTTGTTAGAACCACACATTCTGTTAGCAGCAGATGAGGCTGCAGGTGATGTCTGGGGACTCTTGGCAGTCACCGTGGGCTCTAAATGCTTGAAGGACGCACTTGTCTTGCCTTGTCAACCATTGCTCTGTCTCTCCCTCCCACCTGCTCCCTCCCTCGCTCTTTCTGTCTAGTCTTCTCCCAGCCAAGCCCTCAGAGTTTACCTTCTCAACAAAGACCCCCTTGCAAAAGACACAGGAATGCTCAGCCTCTATGGTTGTCCAGGAAAAGTATATTGCTTAATTGGAGGAAGTTAGCATGGATCAGGGCTCCTCTGCAGGTCTACAAAGAATGTGCATCTCAGGAGCTTCCCTTAGTTCAGCGCTCGACGCCTATAATCTGCTGACGAGACTGCCTTTCGATTTCTGGAAAGGGGTCATATATTTTCGTGGTTATGCATGGCTTAAATAATGTTTAATGCTTATTATGATTCCTTAGTGTGACATTTCTGCTGAGTTTTATATTTTCCTTTTCTTTTCTCTCTCTTCAACAGTTTTTTTTTTTTCAGTAAACGTTGAACCAGTTTTATTCTCCTCCAAACTTGAGCGTTCTTTTTATAAAGGGATTCAGAAAAATCAAACTAGAAATTTACAGCATAAATTTTAAATCTTGGATGCCGCAAAGAGATCTTTCTGCTTTGTTCTGTGTTGGTGTTTGCAATTGAGATTTTGACAGAGAAATGGACCAAAGGTTTGATTATTGTCTTGTGTTCAGAATATTAAGTCTATTCTCCTTATGCCGTTACCCTGTGTGGTCAGTAGCTTTCTGTCTCCCTTCTCTAGGAAATGAGGGGCCCTATAAGAACTGTTACAATGTCATCATACAATCACCTTGAAAGGCATCAACATCACCATAACTCAACTACTGACCTTCCTTGATAGTCACGTGGTCACTCCTTTGTGCTTGCCGCTGCAGAGGTTAGCCTCAAGCCTGAAGGACTAACCCTTTAAGGGTCGTGAAATCTGCATTTGCAAAGATTAGAAATCAAAGTTTTAGTTGAAAGCACAAAGAGAAATAGTGGTGGACTTGACTCAAGGATTCAAATCACTCAGGTGTCCATGGAATTATGAAAGGATCATTTTACTTGGAAAAGAGAAAAGAGACTTAGGGTAACATGTGCATCGTGGGTAAAGCAACGCATAGATTATTTGAGTCATATCCCTAGGAAAAACCAAAGCTTTCTTAACTAAACTATTTCCAGCTAGCACCTTGCTTTAAATTACAAGTAAGATCCCCCCCCCCAATGAAAACAAACATGTTTGTACAAAATGTAGAACTTTGTGTTAATGTTTTTACCGGGAAGGCCTCATTAATATGCAATAAGTGACCTATGACTCATCTCTTAGGACTTACAAGACTATATATATTTATTCTACTTTTGCAAAGATCTGCTGATCTGTGTGCATAGCTTAATTTATCTGTCAGTCGTACCAGCACAGTGAAATAGTTTCTACTAGTTATGGAATCGTCTTCATTTTGATGATACTAAGCCCATGCGCTACTTCTTATCATTCAGGAACCTGAGACAGGCATTACTAATCGATCCCCATCTTCTTCCCTGCTGTGAACAGATGCAGCCTGCCAATACTTCTCACCAGTGCTCTAAGCAGCCACTACTGATCAATCAGAATTGGCATCAAGATGAACTGCCCTTGCCATTCGGGACAAAAACCACATAAAATTATAGATGTGATTCCCTGGGGTAGCGAAAATGCCAAAGCTTGTTATAATTGCCTCATCAAAGTGTGTACTTAATATTCTCTCTCCTACCATTACAAATACAGAGAGAAGTCATGCAAAGCATATTTTATCAGAAGTAAAACTTCCAACATATTTTTTTTTCACATCTTTTTACCACCAGGGTCGAAATGGTTCTGCATGCATGCGCATGTACGCAGCCGCATTCACAAAAGACATCATTGAGATTCTAACCAGGGCTCAGCTCAGGTAGCTTCCCCTACCTCCCCTCAAAAAAGGAAGTGTAACGTTTGCAATACAATTTCTCTATTGTTAAACTACTCTTTGCGGGCAAGGTAGAGTACTCTGAATACTTAGCACATTGTCTTGAATACTGATAGTAAATAATGTCCTTCACTAGTGGAAAACACTCTTAATCTGAAAGAAATTATGTTTACAGAAGAATAATTCATCCTAAGGTACATTAAAAGAAGGAAATCCATGACAGTGTAGCTAAATTCATAAGAGGAAAGACTATCATTACGCTCAGATTCTCTTTGGATCTCTGCTAAATTGAGGACTGTGCAATTTATGAGCACATATTTTTTTTAGTTAAACAAACCCTAGGAGAAATCATGTGTGTGCATCAAAAACCTGTTATTAAGAGCTCAAAATGTAAACTTCTTATTAGAAGATTTGAATTTGTTTCCAACCGTAACAATCTCTAGACTTAAGAATAATTTATATTTTCCCTTGTTGCAAGGCCGCCATATCATGTTGTAGGCAAGAGGACCATGACAGTTTATGGTGTCTGTTGTTTCAGTAGAAATTATTTCACAAAAAGAACAATATATGCTGTAGAACATTAGTGATATGAGAACTGATCACAATAAAACATGTACACTGAGTATTTACCCTGAGTCAGAGATCCATAGCTGAGGGAGTCTTGGTTAGTACTGGGAACACAGTGGAAAGAGAGGTCACTAGAGGTCACCTCAGCAGCCATTCCTGCAGAGAATGATGTTTGGTACATGCCAGGCAATGGCTTCTCCCCAGAGGGTACTACCAGACCGCAGAAGATGAACTACTAGAGATGGCAGCTTATTCTTCAGGAATGGTTCATTTTAAGATCCTCTCTTTAAATAGGATTTTTATATTATTTGGTTTTTTGCTATTGTTGTTGCTTGTTTGTTTGTTTGTTTGTTTTCCTGGTAGGGATTGAACCCAGAGTTTTATGTAGGACAAGAATCTAATCTATCACTGATTTCTGCCTCTGGCTCTGCCATTTGTTTATTCATTTGTTTATTTGTCTGTCTGTCTCTTTGTTTGTTTGTTTAAAAATATAGTTCTATTTATTTAGAGCACATACCATATTTTTATATATGTAGATGTTTTCCAATGGCTAAATGAAGCTAAGTAATATATACAGTATCTCATGTGCTGATTTGTCAGTGCTAAAAAACACCTAAAATCAATTCCTGGCAATTCTCAAGTATAAAATGAACTGCTATTAAATATAATCACCTGTTGCGCAGCAGATAGCTTGAATTTATTTGTCCTAACAGAAACTTGGAATCCTTCAGCTATGTTGCGACCCGTGAAAGAACAGCCCTGTGTTTGAAAGAGAAATTATATTCCATTCTGTAAAGTGTGCACTGCGTTTTCTTTACCCATTCATTCCTTGAAGGACCTTTAGGTTTAGAGGCAGTTCTTTGGAGCGTGTCTCTCATTCATCATTAATACCCAGCAACTAATACATGGTTAGCACACAGTAGGCACTCAATAAATACATACTGTCTGGTTCCGTCAATAGAAACTGAGTGGTAAAAGACAATGTGTGGATAAACTATAATGTTGCCTTTTTCATTGCAAAATATTGGCTCTCTTTCTGTGTTCTGAAATCCTGGTGTCTGCTGGGTGAGCAAAATACCTGTTGGTTGATTTCAGAGGTATGCATGGGACAAATTAGAAGAACTAGTAAGTCAGATATTAGAATGTGAAACAAGGGAAAAATTAAGGTAGAAGGTAATTTTATGACGCTGTAGTTTTGATAGAGAAATGCAGTAAACTATTCTTTCAAGAGCAAGTTGATATTTGAAGTAATTTACTTGGTAGAAACATTTTTGTTTTGAGACAATAGCTTCTGTATCCCATTCTGGCTGTTTTTGAACTAACTACATAACCTTGATCTCCTGATCCTCCTGCCTCCTTCTCTTCAGGACTGGGATTAGAGATATACACCACCAAGTTGCTTATTCATTGTTGAAGATTGAAGACAGGGCCCTTGTGTATGTTAGAAAAGTGTTCTGCCAACTGAGCTACATTTTTAGTCCACTATACACATTCTGTTCATCATTATTCCTTTTGACTTGCCCTTCCTAAACCTTAGGCAAAGGCAAAAAACAAAGAAGGTGTTTTGGAGGGGTGAGGTAGGGAGAAGCAACCAAGCATCCAGAACGTTCAAGTGGCCATGAGGTGAGGGTATGAAGACCTGGAAGCTCTTACTCCCTACCATTCACTAATTCCAGGGAAACTCTGCCATGACCCCCAGCAGGATGAGGAGCACCATCACGTTAAACCATGGGGCCACTCACCAGACTTTCTGGCTGGCTAGCTAAAAATGTACTTTTAACTCTTCACTGTTCTGTGTCTCTTTCATAGCCTGGAGTCACCAGCTACATTCTACTGAGATGATGTCATCATCTTCTTGGGTGGGATTTCACTGTATTGGCCTCACGCCCAAGGTCACAGGACTTTACAAACTTCAGTAAAACAGTGGAAAAAGCAAGTTTCACCTACTGTCAACCATCTCATTTTCATATCAGGCAAGGAGAATGAGTTTAAGTGGTGTTACAAAGCATATTTATTTATGCAGACGCTCTTTTTATCCTTTTCTCGACAGGATGTTGGCACCACACTTGAAATTGGGGGAAAAAGCCACATGTTCCCACTTCTCAGCTCCCTTCCTGCCAACGCTGAATTGAGACTATCTTCAGGATTTTTCGGCATTGATTTACTACTACTGTGTGGTGTAGCAATGAAGACAATAGAAATCCCAAACTGAGGCAGACAGCACCTTGTAATTCTCTCTGTCTCTCTCTTGTTTTCTGTAGGCAGGAATAAGAGAGGAGTTACTGCCTCCTAACTATTCAATCGGGCCATCTCACCCCATTAAGAAGGCCTGGGATTCCCACCCAGGCAGATGTCTGTCCATTGCAACCAGGGCTTCCCCCATTGACCAGCTATGTAACCTAGGTCAAGTTGTTTGATTTGTATTGCCTCTCTTTAGTTGTCAGTAAAATGGAGATAAAAGAAGAGCCGAATGCCTAACGTTGTTGCTAGGATTTAAAGGGATTGTGAGTGTTAAGGGCTCAGGACAGTGCTTGCATCATGTGAGAAGGCAGGGAATGCTAGCTGCAAACTACTGGCCTGACTCTACGGGCTGCTGTGTGTAGAAGAAACAATCATCTGTGTGCCTCGTGTGGGAGGATTAGGAGGATTGCGAAAGGAAGGAGAGCGAAGCTTACCTAAGATTGGGGTTTGTCGTTCCCTCCTCTTCTCTGCCGTCTGGGAAGACCCTTCTCTCTCAATGATGTCTCCTTAGAGTTGTATCCAATGACCCCTGTAGCCCCTTTTCCCACATTGGCTGTTTACAACAACACAAATGTCCCATATCACAGCTCAAAGTCAGAAGTCTGAAACATCTTCGTGTAAGCCAAAGTTGGGACGGAGTTGTGTTCAACCAAGAAGTTCTGAAATAGAATATTTACTTGCCTTTCTTCCAGCTTCTAGAGGTCACCTGCCTTCACCGGCTCATGGTCTCTGCCACCTAAAGTCTCTAGTGTCAGACTGAGTCCTTCCCGTACTCCCCTCCCCGTTCTCTGTCGTCTGCAGCCATCACACTTTTAAGGATCCTTCTGACGACGGTGGACCCTCGCAGACACCTACAACAACCTCATCTCCAAGACAACTGATTAGCAAACTGTTTTTCAGCCTCTGCCTTGCCACGGACATCCCTCCTCTAGCTCCACGGCAGCAAACCAGCACAGAGTACATACCTTACCACAGTACGGACGTAATGACGGTACCCACAGGGTCCTTCGAAACCTACATTTTCCTAACTTCCCATGGTTGATCAGCAGTTCTCGGTCTTTCTTGACTTATAACTGGCTTCCTCTGATCGCTGTCAGAGATTGCCCTTCGCAGTCACACAACATTCTTCTATGTTACTCTGTGTCCTTACAAGACTGTACCTCTTTTGGGGACACCAGTATTAGGGGATTAGGAATTCACTCAGCTTTAGCATGATTTCGGCTTAACCCCATATTATTTCCAAATTATGAGTAACTGGAAGTAAGGGAATCAAGCTATTTCTGGGGCTAGGGGAGAATGCATACTTCAATCCAGAGTGTCATGTAATTTCATGTTATCATAGGTGCTAGGGGTCAGGTCATAGGCATCTTTAGGCTATCTTCACTGCTCATACCTAGCTCTCTTCAAACCATCCTCATTCCTGATTGGATAAGATGACAACGACATAGAGAGAGAAAGGACAGTCGAGAGACTTCTGTTTGGCCTCAGCCCTAAAGTCCTCAAATCCTATGTGAAACGTAACACATGTAGGCATAGTGTCTAGCGGAGTTTTAGTCCATAGCAATGGAAAAGGGAGTTTGAGAGACAGTAGAAAATGGAAGAAATTGAATCCTTGACAACATATGGTCAAATTTCATCTCAACTGAGCTTTCATTTAAGGTGTCTGAATCCGTTCTTGGAAGTGTCTTTTCCCCTCCTGTTTAGCTCCATATTGAATTGCGTTTCTCTTCTCCACCCACCCCCACTCACCACCAGCTCCCTTCAGCTGGCATTGGACTCTGATTCTGCTGATATTTGAAGTGTGGCTAGGTCTCACTTTCCCAGCAAAATCCTTTGTTCTCCAGTATCGATCTGCTAATTGTCTATCTAATCCCCCATCTGCATCCTTCCCCTTACAAAAGAAACAACAACCTAAATTAAAGGCACCATCTAAAAGGGCAGGACACCTTCAACCTTCATAGCATCCCTGGGAGAAGGGAAAAAAACTGTGTACAAATAAGATGGTATTCTCCAATTCTTCCTCCGATTCTTGTGTAGTTGGGTTTTACTTCGCTAAAATATTGCATTTGTTTCCATCTTAAGGGCACTAATTGTTACAAATGGACCTTACCATTGACTGCTCTTGTCCTGAGTGCCAGTTGCCTGGAAATAAAGAAGGAAGATGGGTTCATAGTCTTGGAGATGTGCTCTTGGGGTTTTCTGTTGCTATTTGCCTGACTGACCTTAATGAGTTGGACCTTGGGTCTTGGGATTTTTATCTATAAAATGATTATTTAAAAGTATTGCTTTTGCAGGTTTGTGCTTGGGATTTAGAAAGTGGGCAATGGATAGCAAACACTTGCCACACTTTCTGTCACCCAGCAGCAATGTGTCATACCGCGTCACTGTCAGTCAATGATCCCTATTTTTGTTACTCCGTCGCTTGCTTTGTTGGATCTGCCACAGGAAGCCAAGCTTCCTTAGTGTCCTTTCTGTCTGGTCTTGGAACCAGCTCAGACTCAGCAGAGAGATGCTGGTTTCTCTGAGGGTTTGTCTTGGACATGATTGTACTACATTTTTGTTCAGCGAGTCCGAGCCAACAGACTTGGCTGGTGAAAAATTTAAATCAGATCGGTGAGAGTCAGCAATCTTCCTCTCCCCCACTGTTCGACTCTGCACCTCTGCCACCAGGTCAGGGAAATCGGCAGTCCTGGGGAGCAACTACAAAGCTGTTTCCAGAGCCAATTTCCTGCTGAACTGTGTGTTACACTCTTAGCAACATTCCAAAAATTATACTCACTTCAAAGGCGGCTTTGATCTGGCCCCCTCCCTCCCTTCTCCCCAGCCTTTGCTGAGGAGCACGTCTCCAGGACTAGAGTTCACCTTGAAAGGCTGAGATGCCTCTGAGCAGAGCACTGCTCTTCCTGAGAGGGAGGGAGGCCCCGAACCAGAGGAGAAAAAAAAGGAAAAAGAAAAGAAAGTCTGTGGGAGGCCTCACTTACTCTCCATAGCCCACTGCCCTTCACTTGACAGCTCCACGCCTTCTGGGGGTGAGCAAACCCACTAGTCTGGGTTCACCACGCACTGAGCAGCAGCCGCTGCTGAAGATTCCAGCATTTTCCATTTTTCCTCATTGGGTGTTGTCTTTTAAACCAGGAACTGTAGTGGGTTTCTCTTGTAAGGCTGTTCGGAACTTTTGCACTCTTACACTGGAGGAGAGGGACAAGGAGGACAGAGGCCTGCTGGTGTGTGGTGCTGAGGGTACCAGCTGCACTCGGTGACTCCCTAGAGGGAGGAGCACGCTCACGAGCTTCTTTGGCCTCCTTCCCCAGATTCTCTTTCGTCTTTCCCTTCTCTACCACAGTTTGAAACCAAAGGGGAAGCAAAATACCTGCCCACCAGATAAGTTCCTTAAGAAGGGCAAACATGTATGCAAATCCCACTCCCAACCCCAAAGAAAACTCTTAGATGCCAAGAAAAAGGAAAAAGGTAATTTCATAGGAATTCTTTGTCCATCAATGATAGGAGACCACTCACTCTCTGCGAGTTGTAGGCCTGCAACACCTACTTTCTTAATGAACTAGAATTCTTTGGTTGTCCCCAGGCAAGGGATTTTCTAGAATAAGTTACCAAGTCTCTACCTCAGATAATGAACATGCTAGGGTTCAGAATAATACAAGCTGATGCCTCAGTGAGGAACAGAAGGTGCCCCTTGCTTGGTTGTGGCTTTGAAAAATCACACCTTATTTCTCTGAGTCTGAGGTACCTTTTCCATAAAAGGGCAGAGGAGGGGGGAGGTTTGCACTGAGGGTAAATGACAAAAATCCATTCAAAGTCTTTTTCTTTTTAACCCTGCAAGTTGAGAGCCCATTTGGAGTGACCAGCAACAACAGAAGCCCATGCCGCTGAGCACCTCATTCTGGTCTGCCTAGCGCACGGCCTTGTGTTTAATGGAACACAACTGGTCATATGCACAGACTAAACTGAGTTCACTTTAAGAATCAGTAGCACTTTATGGTGACACAGGCCTGTGAGCCAAGCACTCGGGAGGCTAGACAGGAGGTTCTTGAGTTTGAATCTAACCTGGGCTACATGGCAAGGGCCTACATTTCTACACGCTCAGTTCAGACCCTCTAAGGGAATCCTTATGAAGTGAGAAAAACATTTTATAACCACCCATGTTGTTCTATTAACATCATTGCTGGTGCTGGCGATTTGATTATTATTTCCAATATAGACCCACAATGATGAGCAGCATTTATTGACCCACGGCGTGTGTATAGTTACCTAGCGCAAACTTAGTGCTTGGAGAAGGTTAAACACGAGTCGGTTGACGCATTGCCTGGCTTTCAACACTTTGGTTCCTATATGCATTTTTGGCATCGCATCTATGAGATAAGGATGGTTTTATTTATAATTCTCTGTTTTCCGAAAGCCTCACAGTCATGTGGAGGGAATAAAAGCAATTACGACCGGTTCTTAGAAAGAGGCCCGGAATGTGTGCTGAACAATCACAGAGCTCTTTATGAACGTGGCTGGCTCCCCGGGACCCACTGCTTCATGCTGACCACTCTGGTAATTAATAACCACCCTGACACTTGGAGCCCATCAGGAATGAGATGCTGTCCTAGCCTGGGAGGACGGCAGGACATGTTACCACCTGCACACCTCCCTGGAAGCTCTGCTTGCCACATTAGCAAGTGGCAGCTATTATATTAGACAGAGGCACAGCTGAGCCCGCGGTCTGATTTTTGTCACCATAAAGTCGGGAGCGGAATTGACGGTGGAGCAATTAGGAAGGGATTCTCAGATCTTGACTTCTCCAGCACGCTGCCAGAGAAGGTGGCGGGAGCCACGGGGCGTGTTTTGGAAGCTCAGGCAGTGACCTTGCAGGCTGACCTTACTCTAAATCTATCAAAGAGACCGATAAGCATTGAGCTGACAACCAAAGCAGTTTGGAGAATTTTTTTTTTTTCTGGGTAGCCTTTAGGCACTTGGAAGAGAGAGGAGCAGAAGAGAGAAAGCAATATGGGGAGTAGAGTTATCAGAGGAACAAAATGTTCTTCTGAGCAGCTTGAAATGAGCATAATTTGGGAGCATTTCTGCAGTGGCGGGTTAATTCATAATTGGGTTTGCTGAGCAATCAACAATGTGTTGCTTGTATTTTCATATGCCGGGAACATATGACGCTGTGTGTGCAGGCGTGCGGATTCTAAGGCTCCAGTACTTTGATACCTCGCTAATGTGCAATCTCTATTTCTTGCTTTTGTCTGGGGGCCTCTCATATTACATTTAGATTGTATCCTTTATCATCCCAAATTGACATTTATGCTTTTACTTCTATTGTTTCCCCAGCTTCTCCCTGGTATGGATCAACAATTTGTTTTAATCTGTGTCACTTCCGCTATCTCCCCCGACGCAGAGCCCCGTCGCTCGGCACCGCCATCCGCCCACAGAGGTTGGGTTATGGAGAGTGTGGCGGGGTCCCTCTCAACCCTCTCCCACTGTCTAAAGTGCTAGCGAATGTTAATTGCTTTTCCAGTTAGTTTGTAAGAATGCAGAAACCACCGAATACAGCTTGACTGGTTTTGAAGAAAGTAATGGAGGACTACTGCCTATGAATAAATAAATCTGATTTCCATACAGGACTATTGTGGGCCTGAATAGGGAGCGGCTGAATGCAAGCAAATTATAGTTTAAGGACACATTATTCCTTGGCTTTTATTCCAAATGAGGGAGAGGAGCTCAGGTTTCTTTAGTTTCCCAGAGGGAGAGAAGGAGGGGTGATCCCTGAGCCTAAGAGAAAGCTGCTTTCTGAGAATCTAAAACTTGAGGGTGACATGTTTACTTTGGAAAGGAGCTGTTTCGAGTATTTAATTTCTAAAATTCCCCTTATAGAAAACAAAAGGAATAGAAAGGGGTGAGGAGCTGATGAGAAAATCAAAGTCAGAAACACCTGAGCGCCTCTGAGAGTGTGCCACCGGGTTGACTCTGGCTCCCAGAACGAGGCCCAACCACGCCCACTTCCTTGCCAGTTGATTTTGTTTCCTGAATTTTTGCAAGTTTATGGTAACTGGAAAGGAAATGAATAGAGGCAGTCTTTACTTTCAGAGAAGGCAAGGTAGCCACGCAAGAGCTTTGTGTAGGCCACACCCACTGGTCCGTTGAGAATAACTGCCTGAGAGTGGAGAAGGAGGGAGTGTCTTCTCCCTTGAAAATTAGATAGTTGGGGAAGATTTCGTGTAAGACCCATGACATTCTGGCACCCGCGTTTCAGAATGATGGAGTTCTTCTGGGATGTGGAGGTAGAAGAAGGATGCTAACAGTCCAAATAGACATCCTGACTAGACAAGAGGCAGAGGTGCCATGGCTCAGAAGTGACCCTATTGAGAATGAAACATCAAAATGCAAGCATTCAGAAAAGATTTGTTCTGAGATGTTCTTATAGGCACTAATGGGACAGCATAGCCAGAACAAAGTCACAGCCTTGAATGCACTTGTTTATGTTCATACCCAGCCCTGGCAAATCCTTCTCTTAAAGGAGATAAATAATTGGTCTTGAATTATTGGTCTTAGAACTTGAATTCAAACCTTAAGTAGATAAGTTTTCCTGACGAAAAGAAGAGGTCTCTTTGTATCTGCTGTCACTCACAACATGGTTTTATTATAAAGGAATGAACATTTATCCCAGGAAGCCCAGGGTGTGAGATAAAAGTTAGATAAAAATTATCATCAATAAAAGCAAGTAAGCAAATGAACATGACATATTTTGTCCATTTCAAGGTCTTCCATCCGTAAATGTCTTTTGAAATCAAATTATTATCCCCTATCACCCACGCCCATCATCCACATTCTTCCCAATCATTCCTCAGGCCCCGATGATACATCGATAAGCTAGAGATTAAATATGAAATTACCACATAATCTCAAGCACTTAAAGATTTATGGACTGGAGCTTGGGTCTTCTATCAAATCAACTATCTAGAAAATGTATGATTTCACCTTAATATTAAAAATCACTGGCAGTTTCTTCATCTTATCCAATTGGTGTTGTCCTGATAAGCCACAGGAAGTAGAGAAAGAAATTGTGTGATAAATTATGAAACAGACATTGAAAAATATATTTATTACATTTGGATGTGCAAAGATTTCACTCCCTTGGGTACAGAACAAAAGGTTCATTTTCACTTGGGATCCCAGTATTTTAGAGTTTCAAAAGACAAGCTAATATACAATTGGCTCCCGTCACGGGAATTAAGTGCCTAGATGGGTAAGCAGGGTAGTTACACTGAAACTCTTCACTTAAAAAAAAAGTTTCTTCATCAATATGAATAATTTGTAATAGATCAAAATTTATTAGAATCTACATGTCTTTCTCCTTCAGAATTATGTAAGAAGCCTAGATCCTCACTCCTAAAGTATGGTCTGTGAACCAGCACACTACAGTCCCTGAAAAAGATGCAGGAATCAGCCATACCTTAAATCCCTTAGGCTGATAGGGTCTCAAGCCACACTATTATATACAAGAAGCCTAACAGAAGTTAGGAAGATCTTCTGTTGTCAAACAGAGCTTGCTGAATGGGAGATATGGAAATAATAACAATTATGACCATGGTGAGCAAAATAAAGGTTAATTAAAAAGAACACTTTTTATGAGCATTCTAGCAAGATTTCTGGATAATAGTGTAGGGAAAGCATGTTTATTCTTACTTTTAAAGTGAAGAAATAAAGACTGGGAACTTTAAAGACCTTCCCTTATATGTTAACACATCCAGGTAGCATAGCCAAGATGAACACTCACGTGTTTCATTTTTTTTAACATTATAAATGAAAAGGGGGTATTTATTTACTTATTGTCTTTTTCATTATTTTTATTAAAAAATTTACTTTCATTTCACATACCAACCCCAGTTCCTCCTGCCCCCCCATACTACCCCAGCCCATTCCCCACCCCCTCCTCAGAGATAAGGTCTTCCTTGGGGAGTCAACAAGGTCTGGGATACAAGCTTGAGGCAAGACCAAGGTCCTCCCCCTGTATCTAGACTGAGCAAAGAATCCCACCATAGGGAATGAGCTCCAAAAAGCCAGTTCCTGCAGCTGGGACAGGCCCTGGTGCAACTGCCAGCCCCCCCCACAACAGATCAAGCCACATAACTGTCACCCACATTCAGAGGGTTCAGTTCAGTGCCCTGCGGGTTCCCCCAGCTGTCAGTATGTAGCCTGTGAGCTCCCACTAGCTAGGGTCAGCTGTCTCTGTGGTTTTTTTCCCATCATGC
Organism: Myodes glareolus; assembly: GCF_982192425.1. Classification (NCBI taxonomy): domain Eukaryota; kingdom Metazoa; phylum Chordata; class Mammalia; order Rodentia; family Cricetidae; genus Myodes; species Myodes glareolus. The sequence continues at coordinate 87,693,043 of NC_142034.1, forward strand.
TCTTGACCCTTCCTTGTTCATTTGCGCCCTCTTGCCTCTCTTCAGCTGAACTCCAGAAGCTCAGTCCACTGGTTGTGGGTCACTGTGACTGCTTCCATTGATTATTGATGTAGGTTCTATGGTGACAATTGGGGTAGTCACTAATCTGATTGTAGGGGAAGGCCCTTTCAGGCACCGTCTCCACTATTGCTAGGAGTCTTAACTGGAGCAATCCTGGTGGATTCCTGACAATTTCTCTAACATCAGCTTTCTTCCTAACCCCATAATGGCTCCCTCTATCAAGATATGTCTTTCTACCAGGCAGGGGTGAAGCATGCCTTTAATCCCAGGACTTGGGAGGCAGAGCTCGTATTGTGAGTTCGAGGTCAACCTGGTCTGCAAGAGCTAGTTCCAGAACAGGCTCCAAATCTGCAGTGAAACCTTGTCATGAAAAAAAAATGTTTCATTGCTCTCCTTTTCTATCCCTCCCCAAAATCAGTCTTCTTAATCCCTCATGTTCCCATCCTCCATTCCCTCCCCTGTATCTTCCTCTCAGTTCACCCAGGAGATCTTTACAACTTTTCTTCCTGGAGTCTTCCATGTGTGTCCTTCTTAGGGTCTCCCTATTTACCTAGCTTGTCTGGTACTGAGGATTGTAGATTGGTTATCCTTTGTTTAACATCAAATATCCACTTATGAGTAATACCCACCATGTTTCTTGCCTTCAAGATGTCAGTAAAGCCCCTTGTATCCTGGAGAAAGGATCTTCCACATTGGAGGATAATCTTACAATACTGGGAATGTAGTCAGTCATGAAGAAGGAGCATTCCCATGGAAGAAGGAGAGGGTGGCCAGAAAAATGGTTCTTTAGAGTCTTCTGCCATATCCCTCCATTGAAATCCCCAACTTGAAACTTCACCCATCTTCAAATCCTCCTTTTTTCCCCCATGACCTTGCCCACTGACCTCTGACTTCCGTTACAATACATCCTTAACACTTCTTGATCATTTAACTGGCTCTTCAAGTCCATTCTGTTGTCCTAATTCATAATCCGTCTATTGCTGCATCTAGAAAAGCATCCTCCCGTTTTGCCTGTATAGCTCATCCCTTCATCCTCCATAAAAATCTCATCACCATACAGTTACCTTCTGGTTCCCTAAGAAAGACACTCTGTTCTTTCAAGACCACACAACCATGGTCATATCTGCCCGACTCTACTAGATACTAACACGCAAGGTCACGCCAAATATGCATCCTGTCCTCAAGAAGGTGACAAGCTTGTGGACAACCCTCACATCTCCTAGTCTGATTTCCTTTCCCTCCCTCAGCATCTGCTCACCACTGTCAGCCACCCTAAACTTACCAGCTCTGCTTCGCTCTCTGCTCAGGACAATCACTTGTCCTGCCATACTCCTTTCTGTCCTTCAATCACCGGTCCAGCTGGGCCACTCTCTCAGCTTGTCCAGAGCAAACACTCTCTCCTTTTCCCTGAAAATGGCAGTCTGAGATGGTTCATCATTTTCCATGTTTCCTTACAACTACCCCTTCCCAGATCAGGATTCACATTTCCACCTTATCTCTGGGAAGAAAAATAATAAAAGAAGAAAGAACAAGAAACAGGAGATCTGCCCGCAGAGCCAAAACCTTTACTTAGCACCTGTTTCCGGATATATGACATTTCCAATGCACTGCTCCCCAGGGGTCCTGTCACAGTTAACTGCATAGTCTCCGAATCAGGTTGGGTAACTTCAGACGAGAATTAGGTCTCTAGGGGTATGTTGACAGATTCTGGTCATATTTGGGCTATGTGGTAACTGACTGTCATTCATAGCTCATTTCTGTCTTGCTGCATCCTTGTGAAATAAGGATTCTCACTTGTTTTACCCATGAGGAAGTAAAGCTCCAGATGACCACACTGCTCCCTGTCAGAGCAGAGTTAACTCAATCAGAAAGTCCAGCATTCTTCATCCTCCTGGGCTGCTTCCCTAACAACTCTTGCTCCGTCCCTCTCTTTATTTCTTTCTTAACTATCAAACATTCTAAAAGTGTCTGTGTGTTTACACACAAAGAGGCTCAGGGTGGCTGTAAAGCCGGGGAAAATGCACCTGCAAATGACCCTTAATGCGTTCTGGCTGTGCTTATGATGAGAGCACACCCTTGCATTTTTGTGTGGTCCGTTGTGAGTGTTCACAAAGAGGATCACGTCCCAGGTCTCCTTGTTTCTCTTATCTCCTACATGGACCGTATGGAGGAAAGGATGCTTCATCTTAGCGCGGAAATCACTCGGCGTTATCTCCCCACATCACAACAGCAGTTCCATGTTTGTTTTCATACAGGTGTGTGTAGATTCAGGTGCAGTGCCCGGCTCTCAGGTTTGCTTAGCTGAACATAGATAACAAGCGAGGCGCTCTCGCTGCTTCCTGTGTCAACATCGTGGGGACCAGGCCTGATCCATTTCTGTCCATGGGCGCTTGCCAGGAACCACACAGACAAGTCGATAGGATGCCCATTGATGGGCCAAACGTTGTTTTTCTCGACAGGAGCCTGCAGAGTCGGCAAGTATGTCCAACTGGCTGGGCCTGACCTGTCAGCCAAGTTTTCTTTCTCCTGGCAGTAGATTAAAGATGGTCACACATTTAGAGTCTGTGACATAGGTTATCACTTCTTTCAGCTCAGGGTAGCCAAAGAACGAGAAAAGCAGTCCCCAATCCCTACAGGACTCCACGAGAGTGGAAGAATCAGAGACGCATGCAAGTCATTCCCTGGCGTCTTCACCAAAGCAAAGTCAGAGGGTCACTGGCATCAATGGCACCTGGAGATCCTGAACCTGTGTCTTATCTAATGTTGCCAATAGATGCAAAACCTGGGGCTTTAACTAAGACCTCACTCCGAGTCTAATCCACTTTGGATTTCATAGTGTGGCTCTGAGCACCTTTCCATTCCTTTAGGTAGAGAAGAGGAAAATGTATAGATATTATTTCTTTAACCACCAGAAAACCAAAGTTTAAAGACTGAGCAATGAGGGTCACGGCCATGTAGAGAAAGCCTCAGAGCAAAGAGAAGAGTATATAAGAAGATAATGAACTTTGAGGGTTTTGTTTTTCTGATTTGGCATTCCTTTATGCAATTAAACACACCTCCAACAATCCAGCCCCAAGTGTTGACCCAAAAGAAATAAAAATATATGACCAAGTGTAGATTTATGCCTAAATACTAACGAAGGCTTTGACTCTCAATAGCCCAAACCAGAGACAGCCACGTGCCTACTCAGAAATGAACAGATGAAAACCTCTCATTACTAGTCAGGCATGGGTAGGGGTGAGCTGCTAAGACCTCAACAATGAAAGCCATTCTCAAAAAAAGATAAAGAAGTCAGGCATGAAGCAGTTCTTGTTCTTCATTACATTTATACTAATTTAAAATAAGTGACTAATCTATGAATCTGGATTGGAAGTATGGCTTCTACGGAGGATATTGGATAGTGCCTGAAAGGAGGTACGAGAGGACTTTCTGGAAGGATCAAAGTGTCCCACGTCTTGAAAGAGCGGATATTAATGTGGGTGGTTATACTTATACCAACTTCTCAAATCACACCCATCTGATTTCCATGTGTAAATTTCACCTGAAGTTTTAAAAAGGGAGGAGAGGTGGTGATGTGGACATGAAGATAAGATGGAAGTCTTCCTCGGTGATGGAATTGTTCTCTATCGTGCATGTGTCAATGGTAGCGTCTCAGATGCAGTACTGTACAGGTATTGAATACAAGGCAGTTTCTTTGGGGGACCTGGACAAAGGATATTTGATAGTTTTGTGCATTGTGTCTTACAATTGCATGTGAAACTGCAATTATCCCACAGATTTTTAGCTGGGGCCATTGCTCAGTGGATGGGGTGTTCATCTTGTACACTAAAGGCTTTGGGTTTGATTCCCCAGCACTTCCTTATCTGCCTATATGGGTCTGTGGCCATAGCTACCACAGAGGTGGGGCTGGAAGCACAGGAGTTTGGGCTGATCCCTGACCTCAAACGGCTCCTAATCACCAAAGCTAGGCAAGACCCTATCTCAAAACCACCACACAGACATTAGCCCGTCAATTTTAATGACGGTAAAACAGTACCAAAGTTGCTTTTAACCCTGTTTGAGTTTTATTTCCTTGTATGTTTTCCAATCTGCATGTGTGTGCGTGTGTGTTTGTACATATGCATGCACACATATGCATGGCATGTATCATAGGAAAGAGACAGAGGATTTTAAAATGTTTTTTTTTAATTTGCTTTGATTTTTTTTTGAGAAATTCCTCCACAGATTTCTTGTGGGCTCATGATTAAGCGTCTATCACTTCAATAGCATGAGTCCCTCAAGTCTGAGAGCAAAATTGCTCTGCTTCCTTCCACTTTCCTGTGATTTATAATTCCATAATTGATGTCCAATACAAGCAACCTGTTCTTTGAATGCTCCATTATTCCCAGACTTTGTAGAGTGAAGAACCTCTTCTTCCAGCGGCTCCACTACTGAGTGGGGGAGATGTTGCCACATGTAATTTTGCACGTCTGCCAGGCAATGCGGTGATACTAATGCAGTCTCCTGGATGCGAAGGCACCAACTGAGTTTATGTCACTCCCTTGGTGGTCCTAAGTGCATAAATCAATCCTTATTTTTATACCAATCCATATGGCTCGAAAATGGCTTCCTTGTGTGTGCTGCCCATGAGGAGGAGGAGAGGATGCACACTGCTTCGGTTGTGTTCATAGAAATCAAGCAATACCAGGACCTGCCTAAGGATCTTTTTTCTTTATTTAAATACCTAGGAAGCCTGCCCTGGTTTAGATCTGTTAGCCATAGTGAAGTTAGTTTCAGTCAAGATAGAAGCAAACTGCCTGCCTTGGCTTGTCTAGGGCTGCAGAATACAGCCCTGATTGCTACTGTTGACCTGACTCCTGGGCTCCTGCCCACACCACTCTGAAACACATCTAGCCTGGTGAACTCTGCCTTAGCCAAACACCTGCTTCGGCGAAGCTGTCCTTCTGAATTATAGGCTCTAGAGGTTGAGAAGGGGCAGCTTAGAATGGCCAGATGTCTACTGTTTGAGGGGAAAGGATCTCACCAACATTATCCCTACGTGCCTAGTGGTGTCCAGCAGGAGGCTGGATGTGGCCTTTTCTACTTAGCAGGGAAAGAAATCACTCATAGATCCTTCTCTTACCCTGGGGATGGAAGTAAATGGAAGTGTCTCTCAACAAGTCTGAGAAGATTCTCCTGTCATTCCCCGTCTTTCTAACAGCACTTCCTCACAGTCTCTAGGACCCTGAAAACACCTGCGTCTCCCATCATATCCTCGCTACGTCAAAACCAATTGGCTCTACTTTCCAGGCCCTCCTGATTCTGAGTTTTGATAGAACATTGGGTGGTAATTAAACCAATGGCAGAACGAGAAGTTTCAGTCAATTCAAAGGATTTTGTTTCCTCTAGTCCCTGAAGGCCATTGCTAGTGTGATCCTGGGTACCATGACAGATCTGTGGGAAAGAGAGGTACTTAGGCAGACAGTGGAGTTTTCATGTTCCCACAACACATCCAGTGGGAAGAGCAGCACACTGAATCGTGGGGTGACCGCCGAAGATGGGGCAATCTGCCCGTGTCATTTCCTGGCACACGAGATACCAAAATATTTGTTGGAAGGGTATGTGAAGAAGGGCAAGATAGTTCTTAGAGTTTCTCAAGCATTTGAAAATGCCTCCGAGAAGGTGTTAAAGCTTGCCTTAGCTGCCAATGAAATTACTGGAGTGTTGAAAAATTTGAATCCATGCAAAAATCATAGGAGTTTTCAAAATGTTATCATCTTGAGAAGCGACTTCCAGAACACCATGCCTACTCCCCTTCCCACTTCTCAAGTTCTATTGAAATTATCTGTCTCTCCTACTAGATGAAAAACCCCCTCAAGATAGGGAGATTTTACTTTTTTCTTAGCAAGACCCCGGGCCCATGCACAAAACAAATGTTCAATAAAAGTCTACAGAATCTATCAAGTGTTACTTCTGCCTAGTCTTCAAAAAACATTACCTCTAGGATGGTGTGTCTCAGAAGTTTCAGTCTGGGCTGGAAGGGATTTTAAGGGATGTTTTCTGGTGATCCTGTTTCCGATCCCTTGAATCCTTGCATGGGAAAATGGATTCTAATCAAGGGCAACCATAGGCCACAAGCAAGCAAAGAGTGACAAAATTGGTAAGGGGAGATTTATGAAACCTTTCTTTCTGGCTCAGGGCTACATTTTCACGCAAGATAAGAGTGTTGTCCCTCAGATAGGAGCACAAGTGAGCAGTTCAGCTGTGTCTCTCTGCCTTCTGTCCTCTTCACGCACCGAGTCTCAAGACGACGCTGTTATCTCGCCAGAAAATACAGCCCAAAGCATTACAGATGTCTGGTACAAGCAGAACACATATTAATGGTTATTGCTTAAAGAAGAGGCATGCTCAGATCTCTTTACTGTGCTCTGGGGAAATAGCAATTTTTACTTTCTTCCAAAGAAGACCAGAGACGTGCAAAGATCAATTGGATTTGGCTCATCTCAGCTAGAGGGGGCTTTTCAGAGGTAACGGAAATGGCAGGGCCGGCATGAGCGAGGCACATCCCCACCAACACAGATTTCTTCACAGTTAACTTTTATGGGAGAGGTGCTTATGGATGCTTAAATGTAAACATTCCCATTTGCTGCAGGAACAAGAAAATTGGAGGCGTGTTGTAGAGAATGATGAAACACCAAAGAAAAAGGTCTTTGGGGAATTCAGTGGAGACTCTAGGATCACTCCAGAAATGGGGACTTTGGCTGTCCACAGTTAACTTATCATTGCATCTGAATTACCTAGGTTTTCTTTTTCTTCTTTCTACGGGTATGGGCTAAAGGGTGTGTGTTCACAAGTGTGTGGGCTCACGTGTACGCATGCATTTACTACGTGCACATGTGTGTGGAGCTTAGGTTTAGTGCACAGAACCTCTTTTCTGCCTTACTGTTTGAAGCATGGTCTCCCAGTCAAATCAAGAGCACAGAAATCCAGGTAGTCTCTTTAAGCCAGGTTTGTTCCGTTTCCACCTTTCAGAACTGAGTTGCCACTCCCAGCCATCGTTTACGTAGATTCAGGGGATCTGAACTCCTCTGGCTAGTGGACCAGGAATTTTAACCACTTAGCCTTTCTTCCCAGCCCCATCTGAGGTTTGCTTTTTTCATTCCTTTTGGGGGGAAAAAAAAAGTTGATGCTTAGCCAGTGAATGAAAGGGAAAAGATGGTTGCTAGACAAGATATTTGGAAAAGAAGACATGACTTTTTTGCAGGGGCTATTAATTAAATCAAGCTAGAAATTCATTAGTGACATTTTAAGTGACTGAAAAGGAGGTCTCGGTTCTGTCCCGGGAAAAACTACACAGTTTTAAACACCGACAGAACACATGCGCATGCTGCCATTACATACTGGCCAGTCTCAACTTTTTAGCAGACAGGTTTGCCTTTCTTTAAATCTTCAAAAAGCAATCAGTGCCAAACTAGCACACTGACGTTCTAGCTGCAGCTTTGCAGCATGTGCCGCAGGACTAAAATAGCACCTTTGTCCCCTTGAAGAGCATCGCCATTTGTAATCATCCGAGAGCCGCCGCCATGGTGCTTGTCAACAGCAAGGGGAACTTTTAAATTGCTTGCCTTTGATGAAAATGAAATTGTTATCCATGGACCATCTCTAGGAAAATAAATCGAGACCAGATTCCTGCTATGCAAACAGATATATACAGTATCTCCCTGAATCAGCTCTTTTTCATCTGCGACGGAGCGACTGTACTTTATTATGATGTCAGGGCTTGAACTTGGGGAGAGGATGCACTTCTAATAATTAAGATGGTATCAGGGTGGCAAGCCCAATCCCTAAGGGAAGGTGAAAGGTTCCTCTGGGGGGAGGCCGCAGAATGACTGCAAATTGGGCCACATATTGGCCAGAGAAGTGTCAGGGTTATGTGTGAGACTCCTCATTGCCAAAGTGTGTGGACGACACCAGAAGGGAGAGTCCCCGATCCCATAAGCCCGTTAAAAAAAAATAATAATGACATGAAGCAACTCTTGCAGCAGGCAGGTGGTGCCTCATATGTTCCTGGGGCCGAGAATGAGCTTTTCTGCCTTTAAAAGTAATTGATTTTTTTAAAAAGAAACGTGTCAAGAGCACTGGTTTTCAAAATGATTCTACTCACAAGTGTTGGGAAATAATACAAACGGCTAATTGCTTCGGAAATAGCCAGATTACTTAACTTTTGTTTGGATGGACGCTGCGTCGGAGAGCCTGTACCATCCTGCCTCGCACATTAATGGCTGTCTTGGAACTGGGGTCAGTCTTGCTTCGGCAGAGATGAAATCTGCACCCCCTCACTTTTATGTTCAGGGAATCAGCTCCTCCCGGCGTTCTTAGCCCAAACTTTTGAGTGTTCTAAAGATAGCAGTGTGACATTTCTGTTTCAATAGAGCCCAAATAGTCGGCAAGATATAAAACACCTTAGAAGAAAAAGATATGTTTGCCAATTTTATCGTTAACGTATTGAGCTGCAGAGAAGGGCGGTTGCAAGGCCAGGCTACCGTGGGTACCGGCGGCAGGGATGGAGGATGCCTTCACTTCCGGGGGGGGGGGGTCTGCACAGCATACAGAGCACTGTGCTTCTAGCCGCAATTCTATATTTGAATGTCTCGGTCCTCTACAGATTGATTGCAACTAGATGGAACATGCGGCCATTATATGCCAAGAAGGAAGTCTCGTTGTTGTCTAGTGGTATTGAGCCCTCCCACTGTCTGTTCCTCTAATGAGCTAGAGTGGGTGTGTCTGATTTAAAGAAAGCGTATGTTTACTTCAGGTATCAGTCTGGTGGAATGAGCCGGAGCGGGAGTCCGGGATCAACACTTACCGACTTACCAATTATGTCTGTTATTTCATCATTCGTTTGTCCAAACAAATATGCCCGTACATGGAATAAACACAGGCATAGATGTAATACTCAGCAGATATCCAGTTTGTAAGACATCCATGCACTTCTGTCTCCAGAAAACCTCCCAGGACCCATCCAGTCAAAGGTGAGAAAATACTTTTTTATAAAGGACCAGATAGTTGAGATTCTCTTGCCCTTTGTGAGCCGCTGTGATATCTATCACATATCCTATTTTACAGCTTTTCAAAACTGTATGAAATATTCTGACCCCGGGGCCAGAATATGGTCCTGTACCACACTTTGACAACTCCAAAGTTGAGCCAAGTATTGCATCTTTTACCATGGCCCACGGCCACCAGTACATCACCCAGAAAACCCTTCTAGAAAGAGACTCTTTTTGGCAGCCATGGCCGCAAAGCCAGCTGGTGTCTATTGTCCATTCTCCACGTGGTTGTATTCGCCCTCTACTGTTCTGTCCCCCCGGGGAAGAAAGTCTTTGTGCAGAAGCTAGCAAGAATGCACAGCAAGTATTTCTGGTAAGCCTCTAGCAATTTTGGTGTCCTGGACTATAACCCCAAATGGAGAAATAAGTTCCTTAAATTCCCTCTTAAATTTCCAAATTCAGTTTTGGAAGCTTTAGCTCTGGGCTTTGTTAGGCCTCTGTCTGGAGTCCTGTTTGGTCCTCGTTTGATGCAGTGTTAAGCAGATCTAATGCTCCTTTGAACAAGAACTTCAGAGGCGAAGGCAAAAAAGTAGAGGGGGATGTGATGGTGTAGGAAATTAGGTCCAGAAGCAGCCCCTAGATTGGCAGGCTGACCTCACGAAAGGGCACAGAACGCATCAAAGGGAGACTCAGAGATACACTTCTGTCCTTCCTCAGTTGTCAGTCATTAATTAAATGGGAATCATGCTCATTATGCCCTCTCTAAAACTTCAGCCAAATCCAGCTTCCAATTTTGAATTAATCTATCTATGTGATGTGGTTAAACAGAAATATCAAACGCTTGCGGGCAGTAGGTTTCGATGATATGAAAAGTTCAGTAGTTTGGGCCATGTCAGTTCTGAGTAGCGTGTGATGAAGAAGCGTAGGCACGACCTGGGACAAGAGCCACAGGACCACCGCAGCCAGGACTTGAGGCCAGCTATTTAACCTCTCAAAACCTCAGGGTCTTCCGTCCGCATAATAGGGGGACCTCCCACGTCCTATGATTATTCATGGAAATTTCTTCACAGAATTTGGCAAGTAGTAAGTGCTTAGAAGAAGTCAACTATTATTTATCACAGTTGCTGATATTAGTAATGAATACATGGAGAAATGAATGTTAAAGGAGACCTCGGGAAGGTATGAATTTGGCGGGAGCATCTGAGATTACACCTCATAGGAAGTTCCGGTTGACCCAGATTTAGGAAACCAGTTCTATGCGTCAGATGAAGCTGGAACTATTGACTTCCCTCAGAATACATATTTTACCTCTGGATTCCTCACTTCGCTGAGGCTGAGAGAAGCTGATTGGAGAAGAATCACCCCTGCTCACACCATAGCACATCAGCTCCTACTACCTACCTCAAATAAACGTTTTGCACTCCCAATACCCTATGACATTAACTGCTTTGTTCCTGAACTCTAAGAGCTTATATGGAAAAGAACAACCGAGTCTTAACTCAGGACCGCCCCACCCTTCCCCCGGAAGGGAAGAGTTCCATATAACTCTCCTGAAATTTCCTTTGAAACTCCTCAGTTTCAAATCATACCTCATCTCCTGATCAAAATGTAACCTACTGGGAGTGCAGAGATGCCACATTTGTTGTCGCCTCTAAAAGCAAGGACCTGAGAAGGGCTGCTCCCCCTGGAAAACAAGCGCTGCTGACAAGTCCAGTCACTGATGTAACACGGAGAAAGGGCTGCTTCAGAGGAAGAAACTGGGACGAGGGAGTTTGGCTGGAGCAATGAGACACGCCGCGAGCCTCTGGGTATTAACCAGACTGGCAGTGTTATTCCTGCGAGACAAGGCAAAGATAGCACCTGCCTGTCTGCCTCTCAGCTTGCCGCATTGCTCCAGCCTTCCCGTGCTCCTGCAAGGTATTCTTGGTGTGGGACGCAAACTCCACTGAGCGGGGAAACTGAGACTTTCCAGGGCCTGGTATTTAGACACTCGGCATCACGGACAGCCAGCACCAACTCCCACAACAGAGAAGACTTGGCATAATTCCCGGAAGGCAGGCCGGCGTGCGGGAAACACCACCCTCGGATCGCCCAGGTAGGCAGCGGGTGGCTTTTACTGACTATGAGATCTGAAGCAGAGAAAGACCGTGAGGAAAAGAGAGCAGTGGATGATGTTTTAGTCGTGTTGTTCTTAACAGTGTTTGTGGGAAAGGTCAGAACACCCTAAACACCCAAGGGACAAGGACTTAGCTGGGGAAAGTGTGGTGCCCATGGAGGGAAGAGGGAGAAAGTCACATACCAGCCGGGAGAGTCTCAAGCCTGACAATGTCCTTACGGCAGAATATTCTGCAGTTATCATATCCCTGCTAGCATTCGCCGAGTTTTCTCCAGTCCCCTTTTCTGGGACAGGCTCTCATGAGCCAAGGCCCCTGCAGTGAGGGAGACAGTGTTACTCTTCTGTCTGTCCCTCTTCTTTCTGTGAATCCCCAGCCCCATCATTTAGGAGGCCTCCTGGGCTCGGGCGGACTGGACTGGTGTGGGTCACAGGTGCAAAAGTCACACCAACAGCCAGGCTAATTATGCCACACCTGTTTCCCCAGGTTAAACTGTTGCTATTGGAAACCGTGATCCAATAGGCAGTTGTTGGCCATCAGTATTGTAACAAACCCTGGACTGGGTCACAGCCCCCCCCCTCCAACCCCGTGCAAAATGGCAAAAACAGTAAAGAATGTGGGTGATGGGTAGGAAGATAGCACCCATGTGCAGTTCCGGGAGACTGTACAGGGGAAAAGCCCACTCTGGCCCCCCAGGTAGATGCCAGTCAAGACAACATTTCTGTAGGTTCAGAGACTTTAAAAATAAGAAATTGTATGCTGGCTGCTGACAATCAAAACACAGAACCTAGAAGCATCCAGGTGATTTTAGATGTAGACGTGACTCGGATCTCCTGAACATTCCTAAACCCACACAGGCAGTGCTGAGCCATGACATTCAACAGGGCAAGGTCACTCCCTCCCTCTCTCAGCCCATCCCTTTCCTGCTCTGCCCCTTTGGTCTCTTTCTAAATAATTCTAGAACCTTTGTCTTTCCATATCGTCTTCATTTTTTTTTTTTTTTTTTTTTTTTTTTTTACTTTTCCTTTTCCTACCCCTCTCCCAGAACCCACCACTTCGTCTGTTCGGAAATGCCTAAGACAAGCAGAAGTTCCTCTTCCTGGGCACCAATTTCTGTCCCTTGGAAAACTGCCTTGTGCGCAGTTAGGCAGTGGAGCAGCTTGGGAAGCTTTGTAATTTGTTTCTCGTCCACTAATAATCGTGCTGTGATGAATAATGTAGCAACGCTTCGGCAAGGTTATGGATGGCGTGGGGTGTCAGCAGAGGAGCCGAAGGGACGGTGGGGGCACAGCCATCTCCCCGTCGTGCGCACTACTGCTCCTTATCAGCTTGCAATGGAAGCCCGAGCTTCGGCAAACGGCATTCAAATGAATTCAGAAAAATGATTAGCAATATGCCAAGAAGACTTCTACTCAGATGCTGGTCCCCATTTTCTTTTCTCGGTGCTTTTTTTTTTTTTTTTTTTTTTTGAAGAGGTGATCATTTGTTGTTCAGATTTTTGAGTTCTAGGGTGATTTTAATTCCTCATTTTTCAGGAGCTGTCTAAAATTTGTCTCTTTGACACACTTCTCCTTATAGACTCAAATGATTCTGTCCTGTTCTTAAAACTGGCTCTCAGTGTATAGGAAGAGGCTCAATGGTAAAGGACCTGCCTAGCCTGCACATGGTCCTGGGTTCAATCCTCAGCACTTTTCAAAACAAAGAAGGATTAAGTTAGATTCACACTCCGTGAAATCGGCTCTGCTGCCTATGGTTCTGCGCCTTCATTGCAGAGGAGCCTAGGACAGCTCCACCCACGTGAAAACCTCCTCCGCACTCCTCTTTCCAATCATGTCCCACCACCAAGTCCCAGCCCCTGGCAGGCACGAATCTGCTACTAGAGTGTGCCTTTTTGAGGCTGTCATAGAACGGAATCATACAATGTGCAGCCTTTTGAAACGAACTTCTCTAGTCTGGCACAGGGCTGTTGGGGTGTGTCCAAGCAGGTGTGTACAGCAATAGTTCATTCCCTTGTCGTAGTTAATTTCCAGTCATATAATTCTCAAACTTGCATAGATTATATTATGATTGTTATGTATGCAGCACACACCATGTTTCCATATACGTTTTGGATAGGCTCCTCCGTCATCTCTCATACTCACCGTTTTCTGACATCAGTCTCCTCGGCAGCTTTAAAGTTCACAGTGTATCGCTACTAATTCTATGTGATCCTTTTGTTCACTGTATAATATTCCACTATATGGAGGTTATGACACTTTGCCTGCCCGCTCTCTTGTTGTAAGACATCCGGTCCGGGATGCCCGTATTGTTTCCGTGTTTTTATCCCATCTCGTCACGGTATAAAAGTAACTTTTGCCGTCTGCCCAAAGAAAAATGTCTTTCCAGTGATGACGTTCTGTTACTTTGAGTTAATTCTCTAGGTCGTTTAGCTTTCTGTCCCCTCCGTTCACTCTTTCCTAAAAAAGCGTGAGGCGTCTGCCTGTTTTTCGGCATCATCTGTTTTGGTTCTTCTTGGTGCCGTTCCACATGTATTTCCATTATAAAAACCACTGGATGGTATATGTGCCTTGTATGGGAGTCGGTAGGATGAGGCTCAGGCTACGAGGTGTGCAGATTGAGCAGGCAGGCAATCGGAGGTTACCAGCCAAGACCGCTTCACCCCTGGTTTCCATCTTGCCCCAGGGCGGCAGATGTCTTGCTCCTTTTCACGGAGAGTACCTTGAAGGCCAGGTGGCTCCTACAGGTCTCTGGCAAAGACCTTCCCCAGACACTTAGAATCTAGAGCAGGGATTGCTCGCAAGTCTGAGCCTTGTAGAGAAAAACGATATATCATACGCGTATTCCATGCGCGTAATTGAGGACTCCAGTTCGCCATGCTCTATTATCTAGAATTAAACATAAAAGACGTTGATAAATACCACATTCAGCTGAAAACACAAATGAATCAAAATGTTATAGTTTCTCTCCACAGGTAATAATTAACATTCTCGTGAATTCCTCTGTGTGCTGTAGAGCATCCTTTCAATGGTACGCTGGCAAAAAAAACTGTATACTTTCAGACTCGTGTGTATGTAGAGCCAGCAGGAAGGAGACTTAGCTTAGAAGATAAGATCAGGATGGGGGAGGCTGAGGGTGGTGATATACCGTGTGTGTGTGTGTGTGTGTGTGTGTGTGTGTGTGTGTGTGTGTAAACATTTTCAAAACAGTATGCGTTTTCATTTCATAAGTGATGATGCAGGTCGAATAAAGATGTGCACGGAAAAGAGAGGCATCTTCCTAGTTCATGTCCACAAGGAGACAAAAGGTAGCGTGGCATGTGGCTTGCATAGAAGTTCGTGAGCATTGGACATGTCTTTTTCCCTGCCTTCCTACACACCAGGACTAGGGACCCTGAAAAGCCCTTGCACCCAGGGTAGGTGTTTGATAATTGACTGCCGCATGAACATCCGAGCAAATGGAGATGCAAATGAGGAAAATGAATGAGAAGCTAGATTTAAAAAAAAAAACAGCATGCTGAGAGCTGATGTCACAGGTTGCTATTCCTGTGGAATTTAGTGCGTAAGAAAGCAAAGGGAATCTTGTGGAGAGGGCTGTCCCTCCTTTGGATTTCTGTCACGGGATACATTTACTTATCAAACGACTCCTTATATAAGAATGTGCTAAGCTCTTTAGAGCGAGAACCCCACGGGATGAAAATCTCAATATGCCAGGCTTAAGTTGGAAAGGCTTGTAAAGAGTTAACCGGTTAAATGGGAGCAGTGGCCATCATTCAGTACACCCTGTGGCAAGGTGTTGTAGTGTTAAACATGGAGCAGGGCAGCCACAAAATTCCTTATATGCATTAGCATAGTCAACGAGATGAGCACCTTTTGGGGTCCTCTGTGGCGAGCAGGCTGCTTGAAGGAGGTAGAGTTCCACTCAGGCTTCTCTTTGATAGGGAATTCCTGAGCCACACTCCCCTTTTCTTCCTATCCAGTCCTGTTACTTCGCACATCAACAGCTACACAGATGAACCCAGATTCACCCTGCCTCAGTGCATCCGAAGCTAGCCCGCAGCAAAGATATTTTAATGCAACGGGTTGGTGATGGAGAGCTAACACTTTCCGCTGGCAGGAAGGGCCACAGGAGATGCTGTTAGTTGGTTTGGAAGTGAAACGTGCCATTCCCACTTGGGTGTGTGGGAGGCCTCTGCCCTCCTTCCCTCCGTGGGGATTTCTGCTTGTACGGAACTTGTTGTCATGTTTGGGTTACTGCAAGAAGGGAAAAAATTGCTCCGGTTTGCGTGAGCTCGAGTTGTGTTTTGGCAAAGATACCCACATAGATTTGTTTCTTGAACTTTGAAAGAGTTCGCGTTTTTGAGGTTTGGAGAAAATGACACCATGGAGTTGCCTCTCAGAAATAGTCTCTTTTCCGTTGGAATTTGGATGGCTTTTTGATCCTTTCGCTCTCACTGCCCCTGTCTATGTATAGTGCCTAACTAATTGGTCCAGAAAACATATATTATGCCTACAGGAGAGTCCAGGACCATGGATTCCAGACAGAATAAAATAGTAGCTTTACTTTCGTGTTGTTTACTTTCTAGTGCCAAAAGATGCTTTTTTCCGGATGCTAATGGACATCAGAGACAGAGGAAACAAAGTTAGGGGGACAAGAGGGCTCCTGGGAGTATCTTTCAAGGTGACATCTGAGCTCAGACATGCAGACTAAGAAAAGAGCTACTCAATTATCTGGATCCCCAAGGCTAAGGCTTCGGCAAGTGCACAAGGCCCGAGGCAGAGGCCATGAGGATCTGGGCCCTTTCTTATTTGCGTCCGTGTTTTCTTGCAGAAAAAGGCTTGAAACTAAGTGGGAGAGACAAAGCTAGGCTAGATTGCACGCAGTCCTAATGCCCCGTCAGTTGTGAAATGACTTTGTTCTTTCAGCTTCCTCTGCCTACACATTGTTCTTCCCAATGGTAGAACGGCTCTCCTTTGACCCTTCTGGTCTCAATCAAATGTCCTCTGATCAAGAAACCCCTTCCCAGACCACACCGTCAGAGTGTCCAATAGGCAGTCTTAGAAACGACAATTATTTTTCTCCTCCAAATCTGATTACTTCCCGTGAAGGATGACTCCCTCTCCACATTATGGAGTTAAGAATGATCCCATTTGAGGTGATAAATACGAGGCTGTTTCGGGAACGCAAGAAGCCCTGAGAAACAAATTGCTAATTCATGACTTAGACCATCTAAATGTGATGAACAGCTCAGGCGGGCCGGGAGTCGCTCCGCGGTGGGTTGCCCTCACAGAGCAACCGGCGTGGCTCTGAAAGGAACCAGAGAAAGTGGCGTGTCTGGATGCTACCAGGGACTTGTCTCACCAAAGAGGGACTGAAGCTGAATGGGGCCTAGCCACGCGAAAGGAAACCTACGCCTTTCCCTTGCTGGTTTTCATCGCAACGTGAGCGCTCCTCAGAGGACTGTGCTGCAAGATGGCTTGCTTTCTTATGGCTTTCTCACAGCCCATGTAAGCTGAAAATGTGAAAAGGATATATATATAACATGATAATATATATAATATAAAATTATCATTTTAATCTTCCGTTAGATCCACAGCTGCTCACTGTAATTCATGAGTTGAAAATAAGAGAATCTCTTGTTCTTAGTAGCGTTATTTGTACTAGAGGTATTTAGCCACCAAAGTTTTTTTTTTTTAATCCACAGAAATGATCATCTTTGAGGCACAGGTTCTGCGCCATCATCATCCTTATTTATTCTGTCGAGAAAGAATGAAATGTTCTAGGCAGAAGCCCACAAATGTGGGTGTTCCCTAGGTGTTTCCCGCTGTTCGTGCGCGCGTCTTCTAAGAGCTTTGGGCTTGCCGGGTTGTTTTTCTGAATAAGCCCTCCTTGATGATGGATCCTTTGATGGAGGAGGAGACAGAAGTTAGGTATCTGAGCCCTGAATACAATCTCTATGCAAACCTAGAACCACCGGAAATATTCTTTTGTCGTTAAGATTTTTCTTTTTATGTAAGATTTATCTAATAAACTTACTTATTTACAAAAGTCTTAATAAATTTATTAAATAGGTAAGATGTATTAAGATTTTTGTAAATAAATAAAAATATCACACCCTTGAATTGTAAAATTCACTTTGCTACAATTCAGTGAATTTCTCTGTAGTTCAAGTAGCCATTCCAAACGGAAGCCACAAAGTTCCACACTAAATTTTGCACTTTCAGTATTGAATATATTTTATTTATTTATCCACCACGAAAATAAAAGGTCCACGTCAGAACTGGAGGAAAATAATTTGTTTTCTAGCCCCTTTGGTAACTCTTGCCCATTCCCTGCATTCGGTCCTTCCTCATACACTTATCTTTATCCCTCTCGCTCTGTTTTCTCCGTTTTATACCGGACCCAGGGTGTGTTTATTTACAGAGACACATATATTATTGACCAGACTGCAGATATGAGAGAGAACTTGCAGTTTGTGTCTTTCTGAGATCATGTGACCTTGCGTAACATTATAAGGATGGACCTTCGAAGTCCATCCATGTTCCTGCAAACTTTTAACTTAATTTTCCTTTAGAGATGAGCAGTGGTCCAATATGGGCAAATAGGTTTATTCCAATTCTTTGATACGGTGAATAAAGCAGCAATAAATACAGAGGGAAAAGAACTGGGTGGCTGAATAGTTTTCCACAATGGCCACACTAATCTGCACCCCCACCAACAATAAATACGGGTTCCTTTCTCTCCTCATCCCTCTAACATTTGCTGTCAGGTGTGTTGATGACAGCCATCCTGGCTGGGCTATGGTGATATTTCAAAGTCATTTCAATTGGCATTTCCATGATATCATGGAAATGAAACTTGAGTTGAACACTTTGTAAAATAGTTGTTGGCCATATATGTATTTCCTTCTTTCTTTCTTTTTCTTTCTTTCTTTTTTTCTTTATGAAAACTACCTATTTAGTTCATTTGCCTGTTTGTTATTTGTCAGTTTTAATCCCTTCATATTTAGCTTATGCAAATCCTTGTAAATTTTGGATATTAGCCCGTTGTCTAGTGTGTGGCTGGTAGAGATTTCCTTTCCCTCTGTGGGCTGTGTTTGCTGGTCATTTCCTCCGCTGTATGGGAATTTTCTTCATACAGCCCCACTTGTCGGTACTGAGCATTCGTTCCTGCGCCTTCGGTGTTTTGTTTCAAAGTGATCGCGCACCCCAATGTCTTGAAGGGTATCCCTTGTAATTTTTTGAAGGTTTCAGTGTTTAGGGGTTTCAATTAAGGTCTCTGAACTTAAAAACTGAAGGAACCCTAGTACTGGATTCATGAACGGGGGCTAAAACCCTGCAGCTGAGCCTCTGGTCATAAGGGCATTAATTCATCTTCCTACAACAAAAGGAAGGGCTTCACAACACATAGGCCTCCTGTTTGGTGCCTGCTGTGACTATGCCAGACACTTGGGCTGGGGTAGGCTTTCTTACATTCCCTGATCAGCTGCTGGGTGCTTCTGCTCAAGGTCCATAAGAAGGGCCATGAGCACTGGCGGAGCCCTGAGCCACTTTAATTGGAAGATGTAAACAACTCCAAGACAGCTTTGAAAGAAACCAATAATCAATCAATCATGAGCAAACCCCAAAGGGCACTCTCCAACAGCGTTTGAGCCGCGGGGTCCCCGGCATTGGATGATGCTTCAGAGAGCCCAGGAAGCACTCGGTTGTTTGTATGGAGTAAACTCTTGCTCTGACTCTCAGTGTGTGCGTGTGTACGTGCATGCGTGTGTGTGTGTGTGTGTGTGTGTGTGTGTGTGTATGTGTGTGTCTGTTCTGAAGATAGAAAAAGTATTTCTAAAACGTCTCTATCACTAGTCCTATACCTCCCATTACATCAGCTCTCCCTTGACAAGAAAAGAGACGCCGTCCATGGGCTGACATTCAGCTGACTTCTGTTTGTATAGTATGGAGCAACTTTTGTTCTCTTGCCCTATAAGGCATGTACCAGGAGAGATTTGGGGAAAAGGTCACCCAGATAGTAAATAATTCTGCTGAGCTTTGAAGTGAAAACGCTCCAGGATCCTTTCTCCCCATCCTTGCCATTTAACTGGGGCGCTTCACACTTGCTGCCCCTGAATGGTAGCGAGTAGAGCCTGTCCCCACCCGTGCTCATCAGCGCCTCCCGTTATAGGCACTATTGTGTTGTCCTTTTATTTTGGTCATCTTACTGTATTCATGGAACAAATGTGGTGGGGGATAGGAAAGAAGAGGAAGAAATGGAGGGAATAAGAGAGAGGATGAGAAAGAGGGAGGAAAGAAGGGAGGGAGGGAGAAGGAATAAAAGGAAGGAAGGAAGAAAGGGAAGGAGGGAGGGGTAGGATAAGAGTTAGGGAGGGAGGGGAGGAAATCTACCCCAAGGAAAATATAATCAAACACTTTAGCTTAATGGAAAAGAATTCTACTGTGAGCATCTACACACACACACACACACACACACACACACACACACACCTTAAAAATAGTTGGGCCTTTGGAAAATATTATGTTTCATAGGTAGGGAAATATCCAAATTATTCCCAGTTTATTTTCCAATAAGACCTCGAAAAGCTATTGAAAGAGCTGGGACGAGAAGAGTTTACATTTTCGATGCAATTCTCTGCTTAGGAGAGTGATAACGCAGGTCAAATAACAGGGAGAGTATTTTCTGCTGCAGCGCAACAATCAACACAACGTTTGGGCGTATTAATAATTTCACTCCTAAACTTCTCGACAGGGAGTTCATGGGTCTTAATAGTATTGTCAAGGTCCTTAGGGCAATTGAAAAGCCCAAAATCATTACTTTCTACTGATAGACTTTTCTTCCCCAGAGGAGCTCCAAATACCTAGGGTAATGTAGATTTATGGAAATGCTCACACACACTCTGCTTAGATGGAACTTGGCAATAAAATAGCATCTTTAGAAAGGAAAGGTTCTTCTCGAGTATTTCTAGTGTCTATGTGTTTGTGTGTGTGTGTGTGTGTCTGTCCGTCTCTGTATGTGTGTGTCTGTGGGTCTGTACGTCTTTACGTCTGTGTGTCCATGCATGTGAGTGTATGGCTTGGTATCCGGTGAAGCTGACTTTATCTTCAGGAATATTTTCCTAATGAGTTGGGCCAAGTAAACACTGATTATGGAGCATGATAAAAATGATGGGACAGCTGGGACTCAAGTCTCTTTAGACCTGTCTATGTGAGAATTTCACCTTTTTGGGTAGGTTGACCCCAGAACCATTAGGTCCCCCTATCAACCACTTAGCGCATGACAGTCGTTGACTGGGCACCCAAGCCAAGTTTCTCCTTCCCCTGTCTTCCACAAGTCCCTGCCTGTACCCAGCTGGGCTTGGACTGGGCAGTAAAGGTCCTATTCTTTCAACATGCCCGTGCCCATCCACTAGAACAAACCACAGGCTTCTTCTTAAACCCTTGTCGTCCCTTTGACTCTCCAGGGGCCAGGACCGGCTCTATCCAAAAAGTATTAACAGTATCAAGGGCCCTGCCACAAAGCATCCCAAGGAACCTGCTTTAGAGGAGGCCATTTTATCTCTTAGGGGAAAAGTACTGTGGGTTGTGAAAGTTGTATCCATCTGAGATCTAATTCTGATGGACTCCAACGGGCTCTGCCACAAACAATATCCCAGACATCACGGTCTATAAACCAGAGGGAATCTTCATTCTCATGTAATGTCTGGTAAAAGCAAATTTATAGGACAAAAAAAAATGATTTGAATTTGCCAGAGACTTCCTGAGGGGAAAAGGGAGGGAGGAGAGAAAGAGGGAGGTAGGGATTGCTAAGGGGTGTTCTGAAATTAGACACCAGAATTGTTGCACCTCTTAGTCAATGTATGGAAGAAATACAGACATTTAAAAGAGGTCCGTATTATTATAGCTTAGTTAGGCTATTTGGAAGCAAAGAGGTGACCAGGCAGAACAAGGAACAAACATCCTAAAACAAGGTCAGAGGGATTCAAGGTCACCTTTTCCCCTATCCTGCTACCTCTTTGTTACAGGACCTCCCTGGAAAAAGCTACAAGAAAAATTAAAGAAAGACTTGCCACTGAGTCCAGCAGTCAATGCTGAGAGATCCCTGATTCTTCTCCAATGACGCTCTCCAACTATAACTCCCTAGGGAGTCTGTTGTCCATTCCCCACTTCAACCAGCTCTAACTCTATCAGACACTGTGTCCCCCTACTGGGCATGTGAAACAGAAGAGACAGACCCCGTTCCTAGAGTAGTTCATGTGACAAGGTGGGACACGGGAGAGCCCCAAGAGAATATAGAGCCGTGCACTGGGGTTTCTAAGTAAGATGTATTCAATGTGAAAAGCCACCTCCCAGAAGGGGCATAGATACGTCACAGCTCGAGACACATTATGGGGCGAGACTGCCGTCACTGAACCAACCTGCCCCTCAGTTGCCTTACCCTTAAAGCAGAGATCAGTGCCTACTTTCAGACAATTGTGTTGAGATGAACAATGTAAGAATCTCAGGGCACAAGCCACACTTACACTCCCTCCTACTTAGAGACTGCAGCTGGCCCTCCAACCTTACTCACTCATGAGTAATGGCAGCGCTGATGAAGCTTTGCTTTCTAAGCCTGCAGATGATAGTTTCTCACGGCAGCAACTCCCATGCTTCTGCTCCATGACGTTGATCTGTTGACACAGAGCACAGATGCACTCATCATGGTTTTTAGCTCCGAGGTCAGATATTTCAGGTACTCATTTCCTATACATGTGCACAGCCCCTGCCTTCCACGGTCCTCTGCTCAGGCTGACCGAGCCCTTCCAGCAAGGTTATCACCCTTCCTATGGGACAGCGTGTCCCCCATGCAGAGAGGCACTAACCGAAGTTGGTGCTGGGAGCCTGAAAAGCTTCCTTCCTTCTTCCTCCCACCCCCTCCTCCCTCTGAAGAGCTGTGGCCCCAGCTTACAGCACCGGTGTACAGATATCCACACAGTAATGCTGATGGTTTTGCCTGCCCTGGAAAGGCAGGAGGACCACACACATGGGTCAGGAAGAGAAAATACATGTCCATTCTTAAGGGGGTAAATCATTCAGCAAATGCTAACGCGAGGAAGGAGGGGGGGGCAAGCTCAGCACCCCAACTACCCTATATTTAGAGACAAATCAGGAAATCTCTTGGCAAACACAGGAGGAGGCTGGATTTGGATGATCCCTCCATCCATCTGTCCCTAGGGGGTTGGCGGAGTGCCGTGGGTCAGAACAGGGCAGGACGAGCCAGGACAGAGTTTGCCCTCGGTCCTGCCTCTGTAGACCTAATTGCTGCTCATCACTCAGGCCAGGGATGGAGTCCAGAGCGGAAGGACTGGGAGGGGGCCTTGGGGGAGGGCATAAAGGGAGTGTGCTCTGCGACTTGGTGGTTCTGTCCTATTTCTCCTGACACAAGCTGCAGGGAGACGCAGTGCAGAAGGTGGGGGAGGGAGGTTCTCTCCAAAGTCTCATAGATTTGACTGCCGTTTAGGCGTGTATGCACACAAACCGAGTCATGCTAGATGTTCTTTCTGTATGGCTAAGTACACAGCATCAGAGCTGGGGTCTAGTCCCTTGTTTTGTGAATGTGTTCCGGCCTTATGGCCCATTGTTGCATGCCTGGGAGAGGAAGAAAACCTGGAATCAGATGCCTTCTGTGATGCTTACTAAGCTGTGTGACTGTGGGTATATGGCTTAGCTGCTCTGAGCTTCCCTCACTGTATCTGTAGTGCGGCGATGATGTGTTATATACCCTACAACAGTGAGTCGCTGTACAACGGAATCATGTTATGTCTAGCATCTGGCTCAGCACCAACACAAGGGGGCCTTAATTCACAGCAACCTCAATCAATGTTATCATTTTGTTGTCAGGAGCAACACTTGTTTTGAATATGGAAATAAATTGTTCTAAGTCCCAAGTCAGAACTACAGTCTTGGGACTGTCTGTCACAGCCAGGGGCCATGCCACACTCACAGGCTGCTCATTTACAGGCTGTATTTAAAGTCAGCAGGGCCTGGGCTTGGGAGTTTTGCCTCTGTGAATTCACTAGGCACCTCCATCTAAGATCTGCCTGCTCAAAGAGCCAGGCAATGGGGCCAGAGTCCAGGAAGTGCTCTTAATTTTCCAGAGAGCCTAAGCTTCTCTGTCATTGTTTCTCTGTCAGGTTTCTGTTGTCATTGTCAGTATCTCTGGTTATATAAAATCTATCATATGTATTTACCATAATATGTATTAGTAGCTTGCTAATGCCAAGAATGGGGTTACGTTAGTTATTTTATTGTATGTATTGGGGTGGGAGTTGCCAGGGGACAACTTTCAGAAATCAGTTCTCTCCTTCAATGATATGGATCCTAGGGCTTGAATTCAGGTCATCACGGTTGACTGCTGAACCATCTTGCTCATCCAAGGTGCCAATTGACAGTATCTCATATTATTTTCTTAATGATCATATAAGAGAGAAAAGCTCATAATGCCCATTCTACAGACAAAGAGACGGACTTGGAAATGAAGAATGTAGCTTTTCAGTGGCTAGCTATGTATCCAGCGCATGAACAGAGACTCAAGGCCCACGGCCAGCACAGTTGTCTTCCAGTTCAATCCACTCTCCTTTTTTAGTCCTAACCGTAGGCTGTTGTTCTTTGAAATCTTCACCCTCATTTCCCTGGCTCCCATACAGGGTCAAAACGAATGGTGTCCCGTGCCAATTTGCATCCACCAAACACTCCAAAGTCTGCCAAGACCGTCCCTACTTCTAGCATCTTCAAGTTGTTGTCGGGATTCAGCATACTCAGAAGAGGTAGATCTGTACAAGGCTGAGGGTTCTTAGTGAATTTGTCATTCCTGGGTCTGAGGGGGATGCAATACTTAAGACGAACCGTGGGCATGTCAGCACCAGAGTGAGCGATCCATCAGCTCGTAGGCAGGCCCCTACTTCCCGATTATTTTTTTTTCTTGCATGTACTTTATCATCCTTTTTAATCACCAAGAAAAATTGGTACTTACTATAAGGCAAGACAAAGCTGTCTTCATTGGTCCCTGCCCTCCCACACCCTCTGTACCCTCTCCCTGGGCAGGAACAGTCCCAGCCTGAAGGCCTCCCTCGACTGTTTATATAAGCAGAATACAGTAACAATAGCCAATCAGTAACCATTGACTCCTTTAGTTTACCTAGCTTTAAAAAAATTCTTCCTTAACGTTAGCTGAAGTGTGGGTTGCTGCTTGCCTCCACATGTGTTTGGGCAGCCTTGCCAAAGTCAACAAATGAGGGAACAGATGTGCCAAGACCTCAGTCGGTAGAGACAGCCTGGAACTACCAGGGCTCAGAGAAGGGCTGCTTTCTTCTTCATCAGTCAACCCAGAAGCACTTAGGGCAAAGCAAAGGGCTGCTGTGTGTGTGTGTCGTTGTCAACCAACGACAAGTGTGCCATGAAAAGTCTAAACTGCAGCAGCCTGGGCTATGCTGCCACAGAGCAGACAGCGGTAGTGCTTACACATACGGGAAGCATCGTTCCTGAAAACCCACTTCATGTTCCTGGGCCATTCAACTTCTTTAGGTCTTGATAAGAACCCACTACAACAGTTCCTTTTTCCTATGGTGAATGGTCATGCAGAACTAACTTCTAACTCCTGGTTCTCATTGTTCATGATGATGATGATAATGATAGTGATGATGGTGGCGATACATCTACTTTTGAGACAGAGTCTTTCTATGTAGCCCAGGCTGAGTCTTCCAGGATCTCAGTCTAAGCTCCTCAGGTGCCTTGGAACTCGTCAGCACAAAGCTTCAGTAACAGTTGCCTTTTGCCCAGGAGGGGCACACTCAGCAGGCTGCCACTCTATCAGCCCTCACCAGATACAGTTATTTGTATTTAAATTACGTTATTGTGTAATCTTGCACCCATGTTCTAGAAGAGGCATCAATGATATGCACAACCAGCTATCCCAATAAATGTAACCTAAGAGTAGATGTCATGGTTCTCCTAGAAGTCTGCTTTCCTCCTTTGTGTTTCATCCTAGAGTGCAACTGCCTGTCACTTTAGAGAAGGGCTTCTTCTGTGCTTGAGAATCCTGGAAAGCAGGAAAGCACGCTGACAGTCATTGTTTGAATCTTAGCAAATGGAAAACCTTCCCAGGCAGCAAATCCCAGAAGGTCCATGATGAACACTGGTGACTACAGAAGATGCCTTGGAGTCATCAGAGGGACATTTGCCACAATGATCTCATGGTACCCGGGTCAAAATGAGAGTCACCAACACAGCAGAATGAAGACTCAGAAACAAGGGACAGCAAAGGCCACTACTGTATTAGATGATCGCTGGGGTTGATGGCGCTCTAGAGAAACTGCTGGGAGCACGCACCTCGAACCAGTTGTTGCAGCAGAAGACGCACTCCTTTCGATTCTGAGTTTTGTTTCAGAAGTCTAGAGTCCTACAACACAATTGAATTTTCGTAATATTCACATTGTCGGTCACTGACCTGGAATCATTGACCAGCAGAGCTGAAGTCTGGGTTGCTTGAAATCTGGGTTCCTTTTCAGCTTCAGTTTCTCTTACCCATCATCTTTCAACCCAGAAAGAACCGGAGCGTTCTCGACGCAGGAGCTTGTAGCTTGACAGGCCCTTGGGGAGCACGTTCAATGCCTTTGTCCTTTCTCTCATCCACAGTGATCTTACTGGGTCATCACTGCTGCGTTCCACCCTTTGGCACATGAGTAAAACTGAGAATTTGAGGGTTAAAAGGGAGTGGCATGCTCCGCTTTCTGCAACTAGAAAGCGGTAGGCTCAACCCTCAAATCTAATTCTCCAGATTGTTCTCCCTTGCCCTCCAACTCCATGCCCATCCCACCCATTGTCTCCGCACTCTGTGTCCCCTGGTGCTAGCATAACTACTCTGTGCAATGTCAGCATTTTTCTATCTTCTGCACCTAGCTGAAAAGATGGCCACTGATAGATGGATACATGAGCAACTCCGGTCAGCATTGTGGAAGCGAGCACCAGTAGCAAGAACTTTTCATCAGGGAGGTGCCAGATAATGTTTGCTTTCATTGCTATCAATAATCTCCTTGCAGTGAACTAACATATTGCTTCACAGGAGGGTAAAGCGAATGAAGAACTGAGTGTTCCCTCAGCTTTCCCTACTCTTATTTCTCTGGGCTTTTTTTTTTTCCAGAAAGTTCGAAGCCTTCCTTTCAGGTAAACAGAATAGACTCTTGACCTCTCTTCCAATTAATATGGATGCCCATTGCCTAGTGTCTTTGGATCATACCATGTAGCAGCCAAACTCATTCTCCCCTTGCCCCAGACATCACCCCCTGGAGACCTCACACCACACACACACACACCCACACACCCACACACACACACAGCCACAGAAATTCCACCCACTCCTAACACAGATGGGCAGTGAAGCAAAGGCCACACAGCGAGAAGAGGCAAGCTTTGCTGGGGTGAGCAGACAGGAAGCGAGACGGGCTGGGAACTCTTTCAGGGAATTGCATTCCTCACTTGGCCTCTTTGTACTCGGAGAGAGTGTGTGGTCCAGAGTGCTGGGGGTGGGAGCCGGGGGCAGAGGAAGACAGAAAGTTAGGGCTCGGAAGAGGGAGCGCGGATTCTCACCTGTGCACCTCATCTTCCCAAGGCAAGTCTCTTAATTGCCTAAGTAATGGGGAATAATGATACCACTTGGATTGGAGTTGAGAGGGGGGAAAGAAAGGCATGAGAATTCATTAACCCTGTGTGAGGGGCTTGGAGAATGCTTCTGAGAGACCATTGTTACATCACTTTGCCCCTTTCCCACCTCTCCCCCACTAACAGGAGACAGATAAATGCTAAATAACGACGTAATAACACATTACGAGTCAGACAACAATGCCGGCATATGTAATAGCCTGCTACAGCTATGAAACTCCACCAAAGATGTATTTAAAGTGTCACCACTGCCTAATGTAAAACATGAATTACAGGTTCATTTGGAGGACACGATTTAAAATCTATACAACCGTACCTTGGCATTTCCCGCTGGGTTTTAGCTTTCGTTGTCTTTTTTTCTGAACATTAGAAAAAAAATTCCCAAGTAATTTCAACCCAGAGACACTAACTTCAAGGAGCAGTTTTGTTCTATCCTTCCCCTTTCTGTTTTTGTCGGTGGCAGTGGCTCCAAACCTAGCATCTTTGTGACATGTTGTCTTCTCCGCGGAACGCTTCACAGGAACCCCAGAATGTAGATTACACCTTTTGGAGATGTAGCCTGGCCACATAAGGAGACAAGTACTTGAAATTTGTGTCAAATTGCTTGTTTAAATGAGTTGAGCCAACTTCTTAGAGCCAGGACGGCAGGGGCTGGGGATTTTCAAAGTTGGCAGGGGCCAAAATGACAAGGCTCAGCAGTCACCTGGTGAGCTGCCAACACTGACTGGAGGCTTCAAAAAAAAAAAGATAGACTTTCTCAAGTACATGAATTAAAAGTCATGTTTCAGCATCTATTAAAAGGAAATTATAGTCTCACATTGCAGCATAAACCACTTTTGCTTTCGTTACATTTAAAATACCGCATTGTGCCCACGGAGAATCAGTGGCTACGGAAACCTTGGACAGGGCTATCCTGAGTAAAGGTATTTACACAGGGCCCTTTGCAGTGGCAGAGATCTCATGTGAGCGCTTTCCCTGCAAGGAGAGGGGATTTCAGTATTTGCAAGATGGGATGTGGTTTGAAGCCAGGATCATGATTTCAAAACATCTCCCTTAACCCTCGGCAGACTCTGTCCTGGGGCCATCTCATAGTGGAAAGGAGCTCTCAAAATAATAGTCAGGGAGGGCTGGCCGACTCTCAAAAAAAAAAAAAAAAAGAAAGAAAAAAAAAGAAAAGAAAAGAAAAGAAAAGGAAGGAAGAAAAAGGAAGCATGTACAGGCACATATATGTTTTTATACCTATTTATGTGTTTACCTATTTGCTTTGAGTTGTCGGCTTCTTAAAAACCCAGGGAACTTCATCCAAAAGTACAGCTCTTCAGGGTCCCCTACTCATTTAAGAGACATGTTTGCCTTAAGCCACGGTAACACTGACCTGGAGTCTCTGAAGAACACTTCCAACTATTCCAGTTCAATCCTATCCACGTCCTTACCTAGTCACTACCATGATTTCAATGCAAAGTCACTCTCCGCCGTGTGTGTGTGTGTGTGTGTGTGTGTGTGTGTGTGTGTTCAATATCTCTGGTATCACTTCTCCCCATCCACCTTGTTTGAGACAGTGTCTTTGGATGTTCACTGCGATATATGCTAGGCTTGCTGCCCTGAGACTTTCCGGGAATTCCCTTTCCACCGCCTCCCATCTCACCGGAGAAAGGCTATGGTTGGAGATGGGCACTATTGTGTCTGGCTTTACATGTGTTCTGGGAATCCAAATCTAGATCCTTATGCTTGCACAGCAAGCACTTCACCCACTGAGCCAGTTTGGCTCAGTAACCGTGTTTGATTGACACACAAAAAAATGGTATGCAGTTTCAGTGCACTGTGTGGTGATCAAATCCAGGCAGTTAGCATCCCTGCCACCTGAAACACTGAACTTCTCTGTGATGAAACATTCAAGAGACCATCCTGCAGTGGGAAATATACTTTATAGTTGACTATAATGACTCTACTATGTAGCAGAACCCCAAAACTTGGTCTTCCTATGTAACTCTCTGTGCCCTCCAACCTGTACAGCCTCTTGCAGCCATTATTGTATCTTCCATTTCTACAAGAATACCTGGATTTGTTTGTTGTTTGTTGTTTAAGTTTTTACCAAGAAATGAAATAAAAACTTGTCACAAACCAAACCAGCTTTGAGAATATTATCGCTTCCGTTGCAATTATCAGATAATTCCAGGGACCATCCCTCCCTGATCCAGCTGGTTTATCTAGCCTCGACCCTCTCTGCTCTCCAATTGATGCATATCAATAAATACAAATCAAAGCACAGTATTTGTTTGTGACTGATAACTTTGGGATGTTCTAGGCAGCCCCACCTGTAACCTCTGGTTTGTGGTTTGCAGTCACTACGGACGTGGGCCCTTTGGCTGTAAACCCCACCCCACAGGTGCAGGGTTCCTGAGACTGGAATCTGCAGATTCTGATGGCTGTTTCTCCATCCTCTCTTCCAGGCCCTCCGAACCACCACAGCCAGTCAACTCTGAGGCCCCCTTTGCCACCTCCTCACAACCACACGCTGTCTCATCACCACTCGTCGGCCAACTCCCTCAACAGGAACTCACTGACCAATCGGCGGAGCCAAATCCACGCCCCAGCTCCAGCACCCAATGACCTGGCCACCACACCGGAGTCCGTTCAGCTTCAGGACAGCTGGGTGCTGAACAGCAACGTGCCACTGGAGACTCGGTAAGTTCCTTCCCTCTACTCTAAGTCACCCGAGTCACCTGGCCCTGGGCGGCTCTTAGTTCTTGTTGGAGAGACATTGTCAGCATAAGGAGACAAGTTTAATGCCTCCTTGTCCCTTGGTAATTTGACCCTGGACAGTAGGTTGATCAGTATTTCTTTGTTCGCATGTGTCCCCTTTTAATGCTTGTTTACTTTCTTATACAGCTTTTGTGTACCCAACTAATAGAATTAGCATAACATAGTTTTACTCAAAGGCTCATGGGAAACGTGCTTATAAGGGTATATTGACTGAATGCAGCTGATAAATTATGCATTTGGCCTTTCTTGAAGTAATAAATGAAGACTCATTTGAAATTAAGTGTTTGGGGAGACCTTGAAAACAATCCCCAATTCCAGACTGACAGAAGTCTAATTTTAATTTATATTTCATCCAACCTGCTGGCCCACTTTCCTCCCTCCTGTACACACTAACAGCTTGGTGGCTCTGGGGCAAACAGGGAAGTGGGCAAAAAACAAACAGCAAAATGGGGAGGTACTTGTGTTGGGAAGGGAGAATCCAGAATTATCCCCAGGTCTGCCTCGGTTTTATTTTTCTCTGCTTCTGTCCCTTACCTGCTTTCCCTTCTGGTCTTCTGAAAACCCTGCATTCCTCAGTAGGCTTAAAGAAGATCCTAGGGACACAGTGTGGTAGACAAGACACAGACAGGGAAAGCCATGAGAACATTGGTCTGTGATGCCCAGAGCCTTGTGGCTCCATCCCCAGACACCTTCTTGGTTTGCGCACTCCAGTTGTTTGCTTCTCCGAAAGAGCCACCAAGACACCCGTTTGTATGGGCTCGGCAGGAAATTCTCAAGTCAGTTTTAAACTTTAATAACTTAGGTTTGAAGAAGACAAATAATCCACAGTGTTTCTGGTTATGGCTGGTGGATTTTCCGCACACACCTGGAAGCAATTGAGACAGCGGTAACGTCTGGAATTGTTGCTCTTCTAGGGCGTCTCTCAAGTATAAAGAACAAGATCTTGAGCACTGGTAGATGGGGCACCCTGGTTCCTGTATTCACACCACACTTCCATTTCATCTTCTGGCAATTAACTCATGGTTTTCACCTATGTCTTCAGCCCGAATCTTTGAAAGATTAAAGGATGTTGAGGCGTAAGAGGGCTATCTATGGATTATACAGAATAGAGAGTTATGAACATCTACACTAATGCAACAATCCTAAGAGCTACGGCAGAGGCTGCTGGTCAACCAAGCTAGATGG
Source organism: Myodes glareolus (assembly GCF_982192425.1). Taxonomy (NCBI): domain Eukaryota; kingdom Metazoa; phylum Chordata; class Mammalia; order Rodentia; family Cricetidae; genus Myodes; species Myodes glareolus. The sequence continues at coordinate 87,723,889 of NC_142034.1, forward strand.
AATCTTTCTGTTTTGTCTCCTGGTGTTTATGAGCCACTCTGGAGTTTGTTATCAATCTCTTCTTTGTGTTACTAGATGACTATATATGAGAAATCGTTTCTGGGTAGAAAGAGATAAGAGAGGGAGAAGGATGTGTGACTGCCTGATTGCCAATGGTATTAAGCTTTTAGTGTGCATTTCTTGTGTACACGAATATGTATTTTTCAATGTACATTAACACATTCCAACTTTATCTTAGTGGAGTCAGAAAGCCATCCAACAAGGTCTAAAAAAAATGATTATTGTATCTTCTTCAGCGATGTGGAGTCTAGTTGTAAAGGAACATTCCTGCAGTGGGTCTGTGGTTTCCCAGTGATGGTAAGTTGTGAGGGAACCTGGTAGCGCCCTCATGATCCCCTTACATACGAGTGGGAGGTGTTTGTTTGGGCGAACAATCATAAGCATGTGTCTTGCGTGCTAGATTGTCCAATTTACAGAACCAGATCCACCAGCTGCTGCTTGGAAATACTCTCCCCTTGGTTATAAGAACATACACAAAGGCATGTATGGGGAACGCAGATAACCATGCACATAAAACAACCATACGCATAAAACCATAAAATAAAAATATTCAAAAGGATACTTATAAATTTGTCTCCTAGCTGTTGGATGAAATTGGTTAGTTTCCTAGGAGACTTATTGTCAAGAACCACTTACAAGAAAAGATCCCCTTGTTGAGCACATGACCGAAAGGACCCACAAAAGCAGTGGGTCACTTAACCACTGTCTTGAGGTAAGCTCTCTCAGCCCCTGCCCACTGCTCTCTAGAGTACTTCTGCAGCGCCCTTGCACAAGTAGCATTTTCTCCAAGGGCTGGGAGTCTTCAGTGATGTCCTTGGAAAAGGCAAGTTACAGGCGAACTCTGCCCGTAGGCAGGATCTCCAAAACCTTGAAGTCTATTTGAAAGAAAGAAGAGGTGAAGGCAGCACCTGGAAGTTCTTTGTTCAGTGTGTTCAAGATCCAAACATCAGAGGCTGAGAATGTCTGTCCAGGGACTGGGAAGACTCACAGAAATCAAGTCAACTTCAGCCTTCGCAGAACTAAATGTAAAGAACTTGAAAGTACGGGGAACTGCACACAAAAACTTTAGCATTAAGCCATAGTGCTTTAAGAACCTGTGATATTCTGGCGTGGAAAAGTAGCTCAGTGAATGAAGACTGACCTTGTGTATGCAAGGCTGGGGTCGGTCAATCCTTAATACCCAAATAAACAACCAAGAGCTGAGGAGATGGCTCAGTTGGTACAGTTACTGCACAAGTGTGAGCGTCAGAGTTGAAACCCCTCATGTTCCTGTGAAAGGCCAGGCACAGTAGCACATAGCTGCAACCCCAGTGCTGGAGATGGGATGTGAGAGGAAGCAGGAAGACCTTGAAAGCCATTGACTAGTCAGCCCAATGGACAATGCGTCTGTCCCAGGTCTCAAAAGCTAAGGCAGAGAGCCGTTAAGGAAAATACCCAACATCAACACCTGGCCTCTACCACAAGTGCATGCACAGCCACAAATGTGCATTACATGCACACATACACAACAAATAAAATTAAACAAAGAACGTGAATCTGTACAGCATATAATTTCAACGTATCTGTGGTTTCGCTAGCCCAACCTTAAAAATGGAAAGCAGAAGGGAAAAGAAACTTTACACAGAAGCAAGCCTACTTAATCTTTTTAAAAAACAACGTTAATTTTCTCTCTTGTTATCAGATAGGTTCTGAATTCCCAAGAGCAATGTGAGATACTGAGTGGGTCATGAATAAATTGTACACACCCCTCTCTAAGGTCTCACACAACCCAAAGGAGGGGTTAGGCGAACAGAAAATCCACTACATATAATAATAGATAATGGAAGAATAAAAGTCAGAGTGATTGTCACACACACACACACACACACACACACACACACACACACAAAAAGTTTCACAGCTTAAAAGCTACTAGATCTGCATTTTGAGAGGTAAGTAAGGGTCTACCAACTAGAAAAATCGAGAACATCCAAGCCCAATTGTGGATCATTTGTTCCCATGACCACCATTTTTTATATTGTCGGTAACATCTGAGAGCTAAATGAACTCACTCATTCAAATGCTGAAAAGGTGAGATTTGGGAAGTGTCATTTTCTTACCCATGGGGGTATGATAGCAGGTGTGGGAGT